>NC_136918.1:71436685-71780964 GCF_949752795.1 Hyperoodon ampullatus | reverse complement strand
TACTAATATTTAAGGTAATTAGCAGAAATATATGAAGGATTCTGGGTGGGGAGAAAGGATAGTAATGTTAACACCAGGATTAACACCAGAGCTAAAGTTAATACAGAGAAACATATGCCAAAAGGTTATCTGTACTTGCAAGTAGGCAACAAAGCTTTATGCTTTAAGCTTCTTGGTGACCAGAAGAAAATGGGAAACGTGATTAATTCTGAGTCACAGTGTCCATAAGATGCAATCCGTTTGTAAATTAGAGGCGTTAAACCACTTTAAGGGAAGAACTTCTCTTCTTGAAACAGACAGGCGCGAGCAGCCTTGGGGGAAAAACAACACAATCCGTATAGACTGAGGGGGCCACCCTGGATCCTGTCTAGGCCTCCCTGTTTTCTGGCTCACCTTTCTCTGTTCTCCCTTGGTGTGACCTGTTCGGTTTCTGGCGCTCTGTCTCTGTACTCTTTTTGGTGGCAGAATGGCTGACTCTTGGCTGCAGTCTGCCTGGTTCTGAGCTCTCTCTTCAGAACCCACCTATAGCTGCTGCCTTGTTCTGACTCCCCCAGCATCCTGCAGGCTTCCGACCTGCTCAAAGCTGGGGCTTGTCTCTCCCTTCAAACCCAGTCCCATTCCTTAGGCTCAAATCTCCTACTTGGACAGGTGTACACAAGGGAACAGTTGCCTGCTCTAAAATGGAGTTGCTTGAAACAAATATTACTCAACCTTTTCCTTATGGATATATTTGAATAAATTATTCTTAATGAAATGTGATACATTTTTGAATATTTTCTTTTATGATATTTGTTTATGTTGGTAATTTCTTCCTTCCAACTCTACGTGATTAAATTTAGGTGCTGTAAAATGATAAAGTTCATGGAGCGGGGTGGGCAGAGTGGTGGCAAGCCCTCTAATTTGCATTTGTGATTTGTCGTATCTAAATTAAGGTGGTGATATGTTCTGCTATACGCTTACATGCCTTGGAAGAGGAAGGAAGGAAGGATGGAAGGAAGGAAGGATGGAAGGAAGGAAGGAAGGGAGGAAGTTTGTTCTAAGAGTGCAGCAATTGCCTTGAATATTTGGGTATATATTATAATACTAGCAGAAATATAGAACATGTTTGTCCCTGGATAGGATAGCTGTCAGCATTCCCAGGAGGGCTGATAGCTTTTGCTCATCTGGCCACATTCCTGAGTCTGGGCCTGGAAGGCATATCCTTTCCCATTAGTAGGTGACCTCAGAGGATGATGCAGCAGAGAATTCCCACCCATTGGGTGGGTAGATTTATATTGATGAAAATATCTATTCATATGTTCTAAAATTTAAGTGTACAGTTAAACATCAAGAAGGAGCCTAAAATTTCCATAGGTGTGCTCTTTGAGAGTAGATATTCTACGAAGTTAAAATTTAGGCTGCTAACTATATTTTAAAACTGTCTGTAAAGATTCATAAAGTTTGGCGGATCTAATTATATTGTAGGTAAAAAACCCTGCTGCATGTCTATCAAAACCTTGTCAGTCAAAGCTGTGTTGGAAACTGAGAGCTTGTATTTTTCACGCAGTCTTCTTTGGAAGGAAGTGTGACTTCTGATCTTGACTGTCCAAGTACCTCTTCCCTGGTCCCTTCCAGTGACAATTCTAGTTTCCTCATCGCTGGTGAGTTGGACCTTTTTCCTGGGCTCTGATGACCCCCTAGGAAATGGAAAGGTCTTACACACTGAGCATAGCAGATTAGAAGCACCGGTCTCCCCCTGACGGAGGGCATCATTGAACCAAACAGCCAAGGACACTTGCCTGGGACACTGCCTCAGCATCGTCTATGCTGGAATCATGTGGCCAGGCAGAGAACAATCTGATGTGGATCTGTCCCCTGTCACAGTGCTTAATGTTATTCATACCAGAACTAAATCACTGGACTGAAAGTGGTGTCTTTTCTTTTACCTCTTATCAGTATATTTTCCTCTCTGTTTTCCCGCTGGGTGGGAAGTAGAGTGATACTGTGTACAGTTGATAAGCCAACACTTTTATTCTTTTGTTGTTTATTTTTTTTTTGTATTTCAAATTCTGCTTAAATCAACAGGAGAAAGGCACAGCTAATGGATTTGTCTTTGACAGCACTCTGTTTCAAGAAGGTGATATCCTTTGGTTGAAAGACAGTATTAGTATGGTATACAATATATTTTCTCTTCCTTCAATATATGGAGTTACTGAGGCTGTCTTCAAAGAAACTGTCCTCCAGAATTGGCAAATAGATTAGAAGTGCCTCTTGGCTGACTTCAAATATATAAGGAAAAATACCCAGGGCCTTGGTGATAAAGTGGCTGTGAAAAGCTAAGTGCCCATGATGCATTACCTATAATGCTTTCCATCATAATCCCCAAAGTACTCAGGGAAGACTCCTGTCTTAGTGCGGGAGCTTGGATGGGAATTTATGGCAGAAGAGGATCAACAGTTTCCCAGCACACATTGTTTCATAAGCTTTCATGTCCTGCCTATTGGATTTTCTGAACAAGAAAGTGCACCCATCAGTCACTCCATGCCTGAATTTGGTTAAATGACCCTAAGCAATCCTTCCTAACACAGCTTAAACCCTAAACTAATGAGAATCAAAACTGTGCAGGGAGCCAACTTACCTTGTGAGGAACAGCCAAGAAAAGACCAAATTAACAGATTATTGAATGCTTTATGTTCTCAGAGCACTGATGAAGCAGTAATATCTGGCTCAGCTCATAGCATAGCTGTAATTAAATACTTGGGTGTTATTGCACATACAGAGAAGGCACATAAAAGGCAGGTTGCTGCGCCAGGCTTGTATTTATAAAGTCCGGCTTAGTTCAGTTTAAAGGAATAATTCAAGATCATTGGTTGATTGTTTTGTTTTGTTTTTTATCATGTTATCTCAGAAAATAGAGGTTGTTCCCCCAAGACATTGGACTAGAACGACCTGCCTAGCTGGTGCTACTTGCAGCTGTGCGTTGGTAATTGTGCCCTCCCATGGGGTCCCCTGGGCTGCATCCAGTGCCGATGGGTCATTGGCCATCTTTGGCATCAATCAGCTCTGCCTCAGTTCTAGCCCTGGGCTTGTTGGGAGCAGCAGAGTTGAGTGTTATTAATCAGGAGAGCAAGAAGCCGGGCTCAATCTAGACCACAAAAGATTGGCTCTTTGTGAAAAAGTTTAGATTTTAGTGGCTTCCAACCTAGGAGACTCAGATGGTTGCCATTTAACAGCCTCACACCCACCCTTCTCCTTGTTAAGGAAGCCCTGATTCTGTTCCTTTTCCTCCAAGCAACTGTGTGTTTAAGGGGAGGCTCAGCTTCCTCCCTCCACTTAAGTGTGAACCTTGACTTGTCTAAGCCACTCTCTCCACACGTGGACCCACAGCACAAACAGCAGCCTGAGAACTTGGTAGAAACACACGCTCTTAGGACCCACTCCAAACTCACTGAATCAGAAATTCTGGGGAAGGGGACCAGCAACCTGTCTCCACAGCCTTCCAGGTGATTCTGACACCCACTCAAGTTTGAGAACCACTGGTCTAAGCCAGATACGGTGGCTTGTGCCCTTGGCTGTGCAATTCGCTTAGGTGGGGGCATGAGATGCATTCCCAGTCGATGAGATGGGAGGGGAAACTGGGGCTTCTTTAAAAAAGGAAGATATATTCCCTCTTTTTCTCCACTTCTGACATTTATGTGCAAGGATACAATGCCTTCTGCAGCCAGTTAACTGACGATTTTTATGTAACAAGAGTTGTTTATATAGAAGTTTGACAAACAGCTGTAATTACTACTTTGAAAACATAAAATGTTACAAATAAAAAGCAAGGAGGGACTAAATATAGTTTCTGTGAAGAATTTATTTGGAGTATTCTGACGGAGTGAGACCTTATTCCGCTGCTTGTGTTTAGCAGGACCATACCTCAGTCAGCGCAGAACTGGACACACTGATGTCACCTCAAAGTCAGGCACTGGCTACAGGGATGGGGCTGTTCAGTCCATGCAGATCCCTTGCCAAATGCTCTGTCTCCTGGGTGCGGCACTTTCCTGGGGCGGTGGAGAATGGTTATTTGGACATCACTCAGCTCTTCCATGCTAGGGCAAAGAGGGTCCCCAGAGCTGTCTTCAGAGTTGCTCAGTGGCCATTGCTCAAGCCAAGAGCAGTGTTTGCAGAGCTCAACCACTTCTCATCAAGGACTGTTTGCTGTTCTTCCCAGGCTTATGTGAAGTCTCTGTGTGGACTCCTCACAAGGGCATCCCAATATCTGATACTTAGTTACCTTTCAGTTGGCTCCATTTTCTTAACGGAGCCTTAAAGCAGATGAAGCATTAGTTGCTAAGAGCTGAGCTGGGGCCTTTGGCTTCCTTTCCATCTCAGTGAGAGAGGTAACTTTGCAATGGTCAATCTTATTTCACACAAGTTCCCTTCTATCCTCCAGTCTTCTGGAACATCAAAATCTGAAGCATTTCCTGATTTGGGCTTTGGGGTTAAGTAATATAGCCTATAAAGGAAGCAGGCTGATTTTTTTCTTTGCATTTTTAATACCAGTTGCCCTGGTAGAAATGAAACTGCTGTGAGTTACAATGGCAGAACATGGAGATTAATTAGCAGGCTCCTTCTCTTTGCCCTGCGGAGTTGACTGTGTGGGCCCCCTCTCTGTATGCACACTGAATTATGGAACATTCATCCGATTAGTTGGAAGGCCTTTTACCAACAGTGGCCTATCTGCCCCAGTATGACTATTTATAGTCTACTTTGTTCCAACAAACCACTTTTCATTCTAGCTCCTTCATCTGGTTGGTATTGAACTATTTCCATTATCCATTAGGGTGCTGTGAGCCAAATTTTATTTACAGTTTGAGGCCATTAATATCATTGGTTGAAGGGATTTAATGTGGCACATTAGGGATGAATTTTACCATCACAGAAACAAATTGGGCACAGACACAAGGCAGTAAGATAGAGCAGCTATAGGCAGTGACACTCAAAATAAAACTACAAAAAATATATGTAACATTCATCCTGACCAGACATGGCACCCATCGGAGTCCCTATTACCTTGTGAATAGAGTTAAGTAAGCTAGTATTTAAGATGATCCATGATTTGACCCCAAACCTCTATCCTGCTTCATCTCCCTCTAACGTCCTCTTTCATCACCCCATCCACCTGTACTACCCTGCCCCCTGTGGTCTACATCATGCTTCCATGTCTGTTCACACTTGACCTTGACTTGAGGTGCTGTTGTCTTACTTAACAGTGGGCTCCTGTGTCTTCTAACAATATCCTGCTCATTTTCCAAAGTCCAGAGCTAGCATTACCTCCTCCATGCAGCCTTCTCTGATTTCCCACAGTCAGAATTAATGTCTGCTTGGCATGCCCCACAAAGTTACCTGAGCCTCTTTTAGCATGTACTCCATTCTGCCCTGTATTGTGGTTAGCTGTTTTCCTGTCTGTTTATCTTATTAGAATTTAAACTGCTTAAAGGAAAGATGGATCTTGTTTATCTAGGAATATTCCTTCTGTTCCTAGCACCTAGAATAGTGCTCAGCATGTGGTAGATATTTGACAAATATTTGTTTAATAAATGGAAGAGTAATGTGACTTCTCTCCCATATTACATTCCCCCCAGAAAAAGGTAGACAAAAAGCAGCTTTAGTTGGACTGCTGAGTTTGAATAATTTCAGTGAATTTATTTGTGTCTTTAGGTTTTAGGGGATTAATTTTAAATTAAAAAATGGAAAAGCATTATGTTTTCAGCACCAGTTGTATTCCTATTTTAATCTTAAATGCAAAGCAATGCTCCCAGAAACCTGAGCTTTCTTTTCTATAATATTTTTCACTTCCTACTTTTCAAATATAATATTTCTTCACATTTTGATTAAAATTAGCCATTTGACTGAAAGAATGGAAGTATTATGTTCAACTGTCTCTTGGGAAATGCCTGAAGGATGGTGAACCCAGCCTTTATAGCTGGTGCCACTTAAAACAGATCACTCAAGACTGTCCTCCCTTTCCAGGGTCAATGTGCACTTAGTGGAGAGGGTAGGTTCTCATTTCATGGTACCCTTAGGCAGGGCAAGCTGGCTCCACCAACAGGAGTGGATGCTCATTGTCTGGTCAGGCGTTGTCTTTGTTCTATACCGAAAACAGCACTGGATTGGCCTGTTGCAGTAAAGACTTATCAGTGGGCCATGCTGTATTGAGATGTTTTTGCCTACTTGAAGGAAAATGTAGCTGAAATACATTTTGCCCCCCCCATTTGTTGAATAATTTCCATTTACTGCTTCAGAGCCATGTCCTGCCCTTTTCTACTCTACTGTATACCCCTATGAGGCTCCTCCATGCTCCTGTGGCCTCTGGCTTCCAGTTGGGTTCAGCCAATTGGCAGGGGATTGGGGGCAAGGGATATTTATTCCCTGAGCTTCTTCCCTGTGGGCAGGGTCACAGATTCTGCCAGGTAGCCTGTACTCAGCCTCCTGTGTTTCTAGATTCTGGTAACCATTCCTTCCAGTTATTCCTTCAGGCCTAGGGGTGGTCACAGACCCAGCTGCTACTAAGCCTGAAGCACCATGGTTTAGAGATATACTCCCTTTAAGGGCCACTTGTCAATAGTCTCTGTAGTGCACTCTCCTTTACATCTTGTCAATAGTCTCTGTAGTACACTCTCCTCAGATGCCCTGTGAGTGTACCATCCTTTACCTGCTAGGACCTGACTGAATCGCCATGTCATATTAGCCAAGCCTGGGTGTTCCTCGCTTGGTTTTGTTTTTGAATCTCCTTCCCCTTGTCAAAAACTGATGCCCAAGCCTTCAGCAGGACAGGTATTGGGTAGTAGGTGAGGGAAGGAGTAGAATGCATGAAGCTCTCTGCTTGGCAACGTCCTTTAAAAATCCAAACAGAACAACTGAAAGAGAATTAAAAAGAAAAAAAAGGAACTGTAGAAACCTAAAATTGCAAAGGACACTGGCAGTTGTTTGAGGAGGGATCTGGTCGCTGCCTAGAGCTGCATCCTGAAGACCACTTCCACATCTACAATATCATTACATAAAAAAGAAGTTTGAAGCTCTAGTCTCTTCCTCTTCTTATAAGGACACTAATCCTATCATGGGTGCCCCCACTCCCATGACCTCATCTAAACCTAATTACCTTCTAAAGGCCCACCTTCAAATACCATCACGTTGGCAGTTAGAGCTTCAACATATGAACTTGGGGGTGGGGGGCACAAATATTCAGTCCATAAAAGTGCCTGACATAAGGACAACACTCCATGGTGGCTGAGTGTGACACCCATACTTTACTTGGATGCATCACATGGATGGTGACTGGCTGGTGCAGTCAGGTTCTTTTCCTTGGGGAATTTGAATAGGAAGTTTACCATTAGTCAGTCTGTAGTCCCAGCAGCCTGTGGGAGCAGAGACCAAGTAGCTGAGTCACTGTAACATGGTAGATAAAGCACCAGAGTAGGAAAGAGCAGATACCACCTGCTGAGGGAGGCCACCAGGAGATGGGTCACTAGAGAATGTGGTCTCCCTACTGACCTTCCAGTTCATACTCCAGCAGGTCCTTTCCTTGGAATAGCCCCTAGATTACTTTAGGCTTGTTTAGCTACAAGTCCAGAAGAAAAAGAGTTTCTCTTTTCCAATAAAAGTCCAAGATTTGAGCTGGAGATTATTGAACTGCAGGGTCACATGGCCATCCCGAGTCAATCACTGTGATGTGGGTGATGGAACTCTTTCACTATCTGGGCTGGGTCACATGCCCACACCAGGAGCTTGGGAGTGGGGTCTGTCCCACTTGATATGTAGGATGCTATTATCAGAAGAAAAGAAGAGGGATGTTGGACTTGCCAAAAGAACAAACCCAGGTCATCGAAGCCCATTTTGGTTTCTTACCGCCTGAAAGAACCCATCGAACACAGCTACCATTCTGAGAAGTATTATAAATCCTCTCTATTCTCTATCATGTGCTGACATCTGGTACTGTGGCCACAACTGAAGTACTTGCAGTGACAGCAAGCCTACTGTATCTCCATGTGGGTAGCCTGATGTGCTGTTGAACAGCCCACATTGTCAGTCCTTTAGCCTGGGCCCCAACCTGCCGGTTGCCAGTTCTCCTCCGTTCTGTTTCTGTCCTACGTAACAACGTTCCCAAATGTCCTCCCCCCTCCACATGACAGCCTTTGAATTCAGAAGACAGTTAACAATGAAGAATAATTACAGGGAAATTAAAATCCAGCAATTTTTTGCTGGAAGGAACATATTTTCTCATTTACCTACATGTAACATCAAATAACTCACTCCTACTCAATTGAAAAAAAAGGCCCCAAGCCAAAAACATTAGGAATCCAAATATCTTTCCTCCCCTTCCCCCACATGGAAGCTTTGCTAACAAACAACCATATTGCTATAAATAATGTGCTGTGCTGTTGAGTGAGTGACCACTGGGCCTAAGCAATGGTGTTAGATGTGGAACGGCAAATCCCCCTCTGGATGTGGAACACAACGGCCGTTTATTACAGACAATCCAGTCTGACTAGCAGGGAAGTGGAATGATTCTGCTTCCAATTGGTTTTTGTTTAATGATTTCTCACTTCAAACTGTTACTTAAAGAGTTACAAATGGGTTAGTTGATCTGTAAATGAATCTAGAAACACCTGAGGTATAAACCAAAGAACGCTCTTGGGATCTAGTGATTACTGCAGAAGCAAACCCTGGCAGAGCCTCCTGTACCTAGGGAGTTTGCCTAAGGCTCAAAGTGAGAAGACTTCAGTGACAAGAAGCTAGTGCCCCAGCCATTATCTCTGGACACCTTGTCCATCTGCTCAGACCCCGCTTAAGAATACCCAAGTCACACTCTGATAGGCAAGGAGACTTCCTAAGCTGATAATGTGAGGTCCCTTTAAACCCAGAAGAGTTGGTCATTGTGGGACATGGAATGTTCTTCCTGGCAGGACAGTCTGGGAGGCTCGAGGTCAAAGGTGACAGCTCACTGGGAGCCTTTCACATCCTGCAAATGTCCATCAGTGGTCAGAAAGAGGAGTTGTTACTGACTGGCCTCTTCTGGTTCTAAAGCCCCTAGTTCTGCTCAGGGCACGGAAGAAGCCTGTAAAGGTAATCCGTCCACTTCCTAAATAAAAGGTTTGGGTAATCATTTAGCTAGTTCAGAGTTCCAGCTCCCCATCAGAGCTGGTCTTCCGGCCATTCTCCAGGTTCTTGCTGCTCTCCTCTGAGTTGTCCCTTGCTCACCTGGTGCCTGTGTATTCCAAAGCTGTCTCACCTGGTCTTTGGGGGATTCTGCTGCACCTTGTGTCTTTGACTGCAAATCTTGCACTGCCTGGGCGCAGCTCTGTGCTCTGTGACCTCTTGTGTGCCCTGGAGGCCCTGATGATCCTTGGCTGCTTCGTTGCCTCATTCCACAACATGGGTGACTCTGTGAGGCTGCCTCTAGCACCACGCTCTGCCATTGCTGCTCTGCCATCCCTTCAAGCCGTACCAGACCCAGGGTCATGCCCAATATGGAACTTCTTTGGGATACCTTGGACTCTCCCTCCACCTAGGTAGGGTTTCTAGTATCTCAGCCCTATGATGGAGGAAGCACAGACTCTTCTGGGGAATCCCACAGAAGCTAAACTCATTATGCTTCCTGATCCGGCTTGAAACTCTTCTCAGTGACTTCCCAGACCTCTGACCTCTGACTACTATGGCATATAATAAATTCTATGTTCCAACCTCCAGTTTTTCTTCTAATATAGAAAGGGAAGTCTGGGGCTTAAAAAAAACACACTTTCTCTCTCAACAAAGTCATGCTTTGTTTTTTATTAAAAAACCCAGCTTTATTGATATATAATTTCTATACCATAAAATTCATGCAAAATAAATGATTTTACCCAATAATTTCAGTGTATTTATAAAATTGTACAACCATAATCAAAATTCAGCTTTAGAATATTCCCAAAGCCTGAAAAAAAATTTTTGTGCCTATTTGTAGTTAATTCCTGTTCCTACTCCCAGTCCCAGGCAACCACTGATCTGTTTTGTCTCTATAAATGTGCCTTTCTAGACCTGTCATAAAAATAGAATTACATAACGTGTAGCCTTTTTGTCTAGCTTCTTTCACTTAGCTTAGTGTTTTTGAGGATGATTCAGGTTGTTGCATGTATCAGTAGTCCATTCTTTTAATAGCTGAATAGAATTACATAAATATAGCACTTTTATCCACTTACCATTTGATGGACATTTGGATAATTTTCTGGTTTTAGTTATTGTGAATAATGCTGTTATGAACATTCATGTACATGTCTTATATATGGCCATATGTTTTCATACTTGGAAGTAGAATTCCTTGGTCATATGGTAAATTTGTGCTTAACATTTTTGGAAACTACCAAACTATTTTCCATAGTGGCTGTACTATTTGACGTTCTCAAGAGCAATGCATGAGTGTTCCAGTTTCGCCACATAATCACTAACTCTTGGTATTATATGGATTTTAAAATATCATAGCCATTCTAGTGGTTGTGTAGGAGTGTCTCGATTTTTTTTGTGCATATCCTTAGTGACTAATGAGATTGAGCTTCTTTTCTTGTGTTTGTTAACCACTCATATGCCTACTATATTTCACTTGGTAAAATGTTTATTAAAATCTTTCACCCATTTAAAAAAATTGGGTTGTAAATCTTTCTAGTTAGTTACTTGTGTTCTTTATTTTTCTGGATACAAATTCTTTACCAAGTGTATGATTTGCAAAATTTTTAAACCAGTCTATGGCTTGTCTTTACATTACTTAATGATATTTTTTTAAGTAAAATGATTTTTATTTTTAGGAAGTCCTATTTATTTTTTCCCTTTTATGGACTGTGCTTTTGGTGTCACATCTTTGCCAAACCCAAGTTCACAGAGATTTCTCCTACCTTTTCTTATAGATGATTTAGAGGGGTTTTGTTTGTTTGTTTGTTTTGCGGTACACGGGCCTCTCACTGTTGTGGCCTCTCCCGTTGCGGAGCACAGGCTCCAGACACGCAGGCTCAGCGGCCATGGCTCACGGGCCTAGCTGCTCCGCGCGGCATGTGGGATCTTCCCGGACCGGGGCACGAACCCATGTCCCCTGCATCGGCAGGCGGACTCTCAACCACTGCACCAACAGGGAAGCCCTGATTTAGAGTTTTAGCTCTCAAATTTAGGTCTATGATCCATTTGGAGTTGATTTTTGTACTGTGTGGGGTAAGGGTCTGAGTTCTTTTTTTGTTTTTTGCATGTGAATATCCAATTGTACTAGCAGGATTCTTTGAAAAGACTATCCTTTCCCAGTTGAATTGTTTTGGACACAATTGCTGAAAATCAATTGACCATAGTAAATTTTGAAATCAGATAGTGTAAGTCCTCTAGCTCTTCTTATTCAAAATGTTTTGGCTATTTAAGATTTCTGCATTTCTATATAAATTTTAGAATAAGCTTGTCATTTTTTACAAAAAATCTTGCTGAGATTCTGATAGGGATTGTATTGAATTTCAGTTTGGGGAGAATTGCCATCTTGACAATACTGACTATTTCAATCTGTGAACATGAACATTATTTAGATGTTTAATGTCTCAGCAATATTTGTAGTATTAAGGATATGACTTGAACTTTTTTTGTTAAATTTATTTCTAAGTTTTTTATTTTCTTTGAATAAAGAGAATAAAAACATCTCTTTGATGTTACAAATAAATTTGTTTTCTTAATTTTGGATTGTTCATTGCTGGTATATAGAAATATAATAGATTTTTGTATATTGATCTTTTATTCTGTGACCTTGTTAAATTCATTTTGTACTTCAAGACTAACTTTTTTTGTTGATTGCCTTCCTCTCTGTTAAATAAATATTTCAATTCCTTTGTTGACTTTTAAAAGCTATTTCTTTCAGTTATTTTCTTATTGATTGCTCTAATGATTACAATATGCACTTTTAACTTTTCACAATCTACTTCAGAATAAAATTAACTTCATTCTGTTAAAACATAGAAATTTTGCTTCAATATAGTTCCATGTTCCGTTCATTCCCCATCTTTTGTACTATTACATATATACATACATATATATTATATATACTATTATATACCATATATTATTACTATATGTACTATGATATATAAATGTATAAAATATTTAAATATATATTATATATATTTATATTTTATAATCCCAGCAACATAGTGTTAAAATTATTGATTTATACAGCATTATATCTTTTACTATTATATCCAAATTCCCTGTAAGTAATTTACGGGGAATAGAAAGTACTTTGGTTTAATATTTTCAGAACTATCCTTCCATTTTAGAGACTGGTCCACTTTGACCTCAGTGACCATTCTGCTGAATCAGTTCCTGACTATCTTGTCTCAAGTTGTCCAGACTCCAAACTTCCTTTTTAATGATCAGTGCTCAGTCCTTTTGGATTAGATGTCATTCCCGGCTCCTTGGTCTTATCATGAGTCATATGACTGAAAGCCTCTTTTTTCATAACTGAGTCTGGAATTCAAGTTCCAGCTGAACTTGAGATGCTCTAGTCCTGGACCACATAATGCTATGACTACCAGATTCCAAAATCTCTGCTGACATGATGGTTCAAACTTTTATTGAAAAGAAAGATAAACAAAAAACCTTGATCTGGAATATGGTAATAATAGTAAAAAACCAGCCATTTCTTGGGGTTTTATCATTGCCTTGCTAGTTCCTCCATAGCTCGTATACCTCATAGCTTCCATCCTACTTGTTCCATTGCCAGTTGACTGTGTTATGCTGCTTCTACCTCCCAAGTAGTCCAGGCACCATTATCTCACCCCCACCCCCTGCCCAGGCCAATGCTCCTTCCAGAGAGGCCCTCTATTTAGCGAGCCATTCCATTCTCACCATGGATGTGATGATTGATGAACTTTTCCTATGGATCCTTTACGTGTGAATCTCTATGTCTAAGCCAGTCCTGTCATCCCTGGGCAAAGAGCTTCTGTGTGGGGCATGGGCAGGCCCACCTCCCTCATTTGACCGAGGAGAACTCTTCTTGTTCCTCTCTTCTCACCCCATCAAAGAAACCACTCTCAGATGAGAGCTGCTCAAACGTGTACTCTGAATGCCTTTACATCCCCATACAGTCTCAGACTGTTTTGTTGTATTTTCAGTTTTACTCTCTTGTCAGATTGGAAAGCAAGTGCAATCCACAGCCTTCTCCTCTCCCCATCTTTCTTCTATCTTCCTCCCACTTAAACCATGCCTTTCCCAAGCTGACTACAGTCAGTTGAATGGGAAGCCCTCAAAAGATATGTCCATGTCCTAATCCCTGAAACCTATTAATGTGACCTTATTTGGAAAAAGTATCTTTACAGATGTAATGAAGTTAAAGATCTTGGAATGAGATCACTATTACCTAGGTGGGACTTAGACCCAATGACAAGTGTTCTTATAAGAGACAGAAGAGAAGACACAGACACATGGAGGAGAAGGTCATCTGAAGGTAGAGTCAGAGACTGGAATAATACATTCCCAAGGAATGCTGGAAGAGGCAAAGACTGAATTGTCCCCTAGAGCATAGCCCTACTGATACCTTGATGTCAGACTTCTGGCCTCCAGAATTGTAAGAGAATAAATATTTGTTGTTTTAAGCCATCAAGTTTGTGATGATTTTTGATGGTAGTCCTAGGAAACGAATACCCTGACCTTTTCCCAAACCTGACCAACTACCTCCCCAGGGAGTTCAGTCAGCAGATTATGCTCAAGCTTTGTGTCTCTCTTCCAAATCAATCCCTATGTTTGATTTTTGCTACAATTTTTTCCTTTCCGCAACCCCTTATTTCTACTCCTTTGTCAATATTTCTAACATCTGCACAGAAATACCATATTACATTTCTCCCCTCTTTCATTTCATCACCGTGGAACTATGTAAAAAACAAGTAAAACGGTAGGGCAAAGGGTGAATGCAGAATACTGGGGAAAAACAACAATTATCAGAGATGTCTTAGAAGTTTCAACATAGTGGTTTGATTTCTAAATAGCAGATTTCCACCCAGTTCTGGCACTACCCCAGGGGTTAGTATAAATCCATTTATTCAGTCAAGGGGAATTAGTAAAGCACTCCTCTGCACAACTGTGTGATAGGATGGTTGAGACATGTCCTTTTCTCATAAGAAGCTCAGCTTGCTTTAACTCAATTAACTATGGACTTCCATAGGTTCCTTCCTTTTAGTAGAGGCCAACTCCAGGGAGGGTCATCCAGGCTTAGGTTGGGAGAATTCATAGTCACTCTTACCAAAAGTCCCTTTAATAGTCCATGTTTAACTACTGCTGTCATTAGTGGAGCAGACCACTTCTTGCCTGCCTTCCCAGCAGGAATCCAAAACAGATCTGTAGAGAAACAAATAAACAGTAATTTAATTTGCTAACTGTTTCTCCACATCAGTCAGCAAAGCTTAATGGTCACATCTAGGATAATCTGCTCCCAGATACTTGTGTGTTAAAGATTAAGCTGAGTTGGCTTAGTGGCATTAATCCCACAGTACTGGGTGCTGTGAAATAAAAAATTAAAAAGTCATCAGTCTTTCCTCCCTGATAAGTACACCTACAGGCTCCTCATGCTTCAATCATCACTTCTTTTCTCTAGGTACCACTTTTTTTGTTCCATAATACAAAAATAATATGTATTCATAGCAGAAAATCATATACTATCAAAATAAAGAAAATAAAAATTATCCGTAGTTCTACCACCCACAGGTAACTACTGATAGTATTTGGGTATATCTAATATATCCAATATAAGAATATATTTGCATATATCTTTTTGTTTATCTGCAGAGATAGGTAATATTTATTTCTGTCAAAATAGGCTCATACTGTGCATATTATTTTGTGAACTATTTTTTCAGCTCACAGTGCATTGTGAACATTTTCCCATCTATCAGAACTGGCAGTAGGAAGTATCATTCCTCCATCAGCAGGTTTTACCTTATGGCTGGCCGATTCCAGCGGTCTCCTACTTGTCTTCCTGTATTGAGTCTCTTATATCTCCAGGCCACTCTATTGGCTTCCAGATGGATCTTCCAAAAATACTGCTTACACCCTGGATCAGAATCTTTGATGAACTTTCTACCTTCAACTTCTCCCAACTGCCCCGAAGGGGGAGTCTTCACCCAGAATTTTATTCCAGGCTGTTCTCAACAGACTCCAATTGATTTATATACATTTGTTTTGCATAATTTCTTATGTAAATCCCTTTTTCAAACAAGGTGCCATCCAAAGTTATTAGTCATTATTCTCCAATAAGCTCCTCCACCTCCTCATCTTTGCTACAGCTGCTTCCTCTGCTGATGTAGCCTCTCTCCCCTACTCTCTTTCCTTGCCTGGGAGCTTCTCTGTACTCAATCTTTCAGATCTTTTCTGACACCACCATAGTGTCTCTAACTGCCACAACTCCCAATGATTGCTCCCTCTTCCTCTAGAGTGTGTATTGGCTATACCATTGTCCCGACATATAGGGTAGGCAGTAATCGTCACTGAATGTCTGTACATGCCCCAGCCAGGAAGGGAGCCCTGTGAGGAGGCACTGAGTCCTCTGACTCTTTGCCTCATAGAACTTGTCAAGTGAACAATGAAAAATGCATATTAATGTGGTGAGCAATGCATGGTGAGGACAAATAATTGACTTAAGGATAGGTAATGTCCAAAAATGAAAAAACAAATGAACAAATGCCAAGTGATAGCATGAGGTAACTGATACATACCTTGAACAGTATTCACTTACATAGAACAACAACAGCAACATCAATAACAACCACCACAAAACTATGTGTAGAAAAGTAAAAACCCAAAAACCAAGATGCTGTTGACAAAAATCTTAAAAATTGGAAGTCTTGATAAATGCATGATTTCTTTTTCTTTCTTGCTGCCATGTCTCACTGTTTCCTCTCAGCTGAATTTGTGATAAATTTATAATAGATAAAATAACTTAAAATTTTTATTTTATTTTACTTACAAGAGTAATGCATGTAAATTATAAAAACTTCAGACAATACAGGCACTTGATGGAGCATAAGGTGAGAACCTGATATGTATATCGTCCAAAATGAGTTGCATTTTAAATGTGATGAAAGCTTGAGGAGTCTCTTACAAGAACTTCCTGTGATCTGCCACAGGGAAAGACTTAAATGAGAAAGAATCCCGTAGGATCTTAGATCTGCTCTTTTATGACATCTTCCCTTTGAAAATGAACAGAATAAAGAAGTGAAAGAATACATCTTTTATAAAAATATATTAGATATTATGCCGTAGAGTGACGTGTAATAATGGCTTTTCTCACCCTAAGAAGACCAACAGATTTGAACTGAAACAAGTGAATTTTTACCCATTAACATATTTTTGGAAAGACCTTCAGTTTGCTTATTTTTCTCAGCCCCATTGGGCAGTGGTGACTTTATGTGGAAAGCTCTTTTGGAGTCTGATTCACTTCTCAGTTTTGGAGGAGTGAAGATGAATGCTTATGTAACTCCACTGAGTTATAGAATACTGAGTTGAGAGCTCAATTAACTTACATGCTGAACAAAGGCTAGCTTTTTTTTTCTTCCTTTCTTCTGAAATGAGTAATGGATGTAGAAGCCTTTGGCACAATGCCTGGCACATAGTGGGTGCTCAGAAATCCTTCCCTCCTCCCTCCCTTCCTTCCTTCTACAGTATTTTAGATTTAAATTGCCATGAAATAAGAGTTTATAATAAACTATCTTAGAAATCATCAATTCTTTGAAGCACATAGTTTTCCTTTGCTGAAATAGTGACTTAGTCTCTAGTTGCTCCCGACTGTGTGACCATCAAGATGTGGTTGTCAATGCCTGTAAGTGTGCACCGCACACTTAAAGTGTGCACCTACTTTCAGAGTAGGTGTCAACAGCTTGGAATAAACTCCCAGAAACTAGTTGAGCACGTTTTTTAAAAATTCCTGGGGCTTCCCTGGTGGCGCAGTGGTTGAGAGTCCGCCTGCCGATGCAGGGGACACGGGTTCGTGCCCCGGTGTGGGAGGATCCCACATGCCGCGGAGCGGCTGGGCCCGTGAGCCATGGCCGCTGAGCCTGCGCGTCTGGAGCCCATGCTCCACAATGGGAGAGGCCACAACAGTGAGGGGACCGCGTACTGCAAAAAAAAAAAAAAAAAAAAATTTCCTGCATTACCAACACAACTGATGACTGTGTGGAGAGATGTGGACATTGATGACTCTGAATAAAACATCCAGAAGCATCAAAATATGAATGTGAGGGCTTCCCTGATGGCACAGTGGTTAAGAATCCGCCTGCCAATGCAGGGGACATGGGTTTGAGCCCTGGTCCGGGAAGATCCCACATGCCGCGGAGCAACTAAGCCCATGTGCTGCGACTGCTGAGCCTGTGCTCTAGAGCTCGTGAGCCACAACTGCTGAGCCCACGTGCCTAGAGCCCGTGCTCCACAACAAGAGAAGCCATCGCAATGAGAAGCCCACGCACCGCCATGAAAAGTAGCCCCCGCTCACCACAACTAGGGAAAGCCTGCACACAGCAACGAAGACCCAATGCAGCCAAAAAAAAAAAAAAAAAATCTGAATGTGAATACATTTTGGGAATACTTTAACCAATTTATTGTCCTTACATTTTCTTTTGTATGTATGTACAAGAATGAAATTTGGGGCAGAAAAATGTAAGTCTAAAAAGACTCTTGATAAATTTAAAATTGAAAGTTTGAGGGATGAAAAAAAGCATTGTGTTGTAATTAATTGGCCACAATTTCTATTTTAGTGGTGTACAAAATAATGATGTATCTTGTGGTTAATGGTATCTTAAATTGGATGAAGTATAATAATTCTAACTATCTTTGAAAACAAATTCTCTGTGTGTTAAGCTCTTTAGGAAAATCTTTTACCCAAAGACATGGCAAATATTTCTGACTAGCTTGTTGTATTATAAGGCAATGGCAGAAATTATACTAATGGCTAATAACTTAGGAAGAACTAATGACGTTTGTAAAAAAAATAAATAGGCCTTCTGTCCCTATTTCCTCCCAGCTCTACATCCAGGTTCCAGACAAGCTTATGAGAAATTACTTTCCATGAAGCCTGAGCAAAATAGTCTGAATTGTGAATTTTTTATTCTTCCACACCTGCTTCCTATAGCACTATGGTACCTTGCCTTGAATTTATAAAGTGATGGATAAATATTGGAGATCTGGCTGATACATCTGATGTGTCAGAAGTTTCAAATTAAGGAAGTGTCAGTGACTGAGGGTATAGTTTAAGTGTTCATTGAGAAGCTTAACTATTCTTTAACTATATTTGGTTTTGGACTGTGGCCTGGAGTATGAGAAGATTTGTATTGAGCCTGTCCTCAGGGCTCCTGGTAGGGGTTCTCTGTTGAAACTTTTCTTCCAGGGAAGCGGAAGGGTAGACATCTGGAAATTTCTTCTATTCAGCATAGCCTTGAGTGTTTTCTTGTTCTTTTTTTGTTTTTTCTACGAGGACATAGTAACATTTATTTATTTATTTATTTATTTATTTAACATCTTTATTGGAGTATAACTGCTTTACAGTGGTGTGTTAGTTTCTGCTTTATAACAAAGTGAATCAGCTATACATATACATATATCCCCATATCTCTTCCCTCTTGCATCTCCCTCCCTCCAACTCTCCCTATCCCACCCCTCTAGCTGGTCACAAAACACCGAGCTGATCTCCCTGTGCTATGCGGCTGCTTCCCACTAGCTATCTGTTTTACATTTGGTAGTGTATATATGTCCATGCCACTTTCTCACTTTGTCCCAGCTTACCCTTCCCCCTCCCCATGTCCTCAAGTCCATTCTCTAGTAGGTCTGTGTCTTCAACTGGCCTC
The DNA here is from genome assembly GCF_949752795.1 of Hyperoodon ampullatus. Classification (NCBI taxonomy): domain Eukaryota; kingdom Metazoa; phylum Chordata; class Mammalia; order Artiodactyla; family Ziphiidae; genus Hyperoodon; species Hyperoodon ampullatus. The sequence goes on along the minus strand of NC_136918.1, from coordinate 71,762,119 downwards.
TCAATTTTACTTTCTCTATTATTGGCCTCTCAATTTTACCTTCTCTATTATTCCAAAACCTGTGCCTGTGCAAATGTGGGCCCATGCTAATTTTCATGGCTGGTTCAATTTGTCAGAATGTAATAAATTGTTCTCCAAACCCACATGTTAAGTATTTCTAATAAATAGGAAACTCTCACCCTAAAAATTTCTCTTTTAATCACAAATAATAGGCACATAAAGTGGCTTGCCATCTGTACATTTGCATGTTTAAAATTCTTCAGATATTAACAGATTCTTTTCTGTTTTGAATGAATCCAGTTTTGCCTGGCTGCATAATTAAATGCTTCCAGGCTCCCACAGGCTGTGGTTTCCAGTGGAATATAAACCATAAGTTTCTAAGTGGACTCAGCACAAGTCATTTGGTTCTGACTTTATCTATGGGAAATTAGTCAAACAGAAATTTGCCAGGTAACTGGGAAATTTTTTTTTCTTGAGTAATAGGAATAAAGTATTATGAAGTATTTGAAAGGTTGATAAAAAGGTATACTTAAAAGCTACCAAGCGTGGCTGATTTAATTGTACTGAAATTTTTAGACTTTCAATATTGAATTTCTTTCCCTCACTCATAGTAAGACTAGGACTTCCTTCAAATTATAGTCATAAAATGGCACCATTTAAAGCCCTTCTCAGAGGAAGTCCTCGCAGTGAGGAGCAGTATGCACAGTGGTTAAGAACCAAGTCTCTGGAGGCAGGCTACCCTGAGGTAAATCCCAGGTCTCAGTTTCCTGCCTGCGTCACCTTGGGCAAGTTATTTAACTTCTCTGTGTCTCCTGTTTTTTCATCTGTAGAATGGAGTTGGTAACATAGCACCTCCTCTTGGGATTATGTGAGGATTAAGTGAGCTAATACGTGTAAAGTGTTCCTAAGAGTTCCCAGGACATAGGGAGTGCTGTGTAAGTGTCACTGATATTGGTAATTGCTGAGGTCTCTGGGTGAGCTTGTTTGGGAGGAGGTTAATGACTTCCCAAAAGCCTGCTTTTAATAAATTGAAATGGATGCTGATCAGTTACCAAGTGCCTGCTGTGGGTCACGCACTATTTCATGCCATTCCCACAGTCATCTGGAGAGGAATGTTCGGGCACCCTGTTTTTCTATGAGGATAGGGGTACAGGGAGGTTAAGCATCCCCCTCAGTGGCACATGGGAAGAAGAGGCAGAGCAGAGCTGGGATTCACACCCAGCTCCAACTGAGCCCACACCCTAGAGTCCTCCTATGTTACCATAAAGACTCTATGGACGAGCATGAGAAGACAGGGTGCAAGTTAACCAGCCTGGGTCTCTTCCTAACCAGCTCTGTCACCATGACCCAGTGACCCTTTGATATAAATGCCATAGAATCCCAAATATCAGGTAATGAATAGAGACCAACTGAGACCCAGGCAAAACTGCAGAATAAGTGATAACTCTGTGTAATCTTGCAACTTCCACATCTCTCTGTAAAAGCACCTCAGGGAATCTTATAGCACAAGAGAGGATCTTGGAAATAAATACATATCCCTCTCCTGTTTCAGGTGAAAGAACAGAGGCATATGGAATGGTAATAACACCCAAGGTCACAGGCAAAGTGACAGAGCTGGGTTTGCAGCAAGGCCTAGGCCCGCCAATGCAGGCCTATCTCCATTGCCTCATGACATTTCTGAGGTTGCCGATTCTGGATGCCCAGGATAAAACAAGCTCGTAAAAGGGTGAACTGGCAGAATAAGGAGATCATTAAGAACAAGTACTAGAAGTGCCTTGAAAACCACTACCTCTTGTATCAAGAGTCACCAGGTAGAGGCTTCATGACTTGGTGGAAAGGAATAAATGGGTTGTATTTGGAACTCTTCTTTGGAGCACATTTGTAATATTTGCTTAGGATGTGTAGAGTGGCATGATAATGATATCCATCATGGCCTAATAATGACTTTTAGGAGCATTTCTTTGGAGAATTCCAATAGTTTCTCTTGACCAATAATATAAGAATTAAAATAAAAACAATATTTATAGCTGTATTAGTTTGTTAGGACTGCTGTAAGAAAATACCATACAATTGGGTGGCTGAAACAACAGAAATCTTTTTTTTTTTTCCACAATTCTAGCAGCTAGAAGTCCAAGATCAAGGTGTCAGCAGGGTTGATTTCTTCTGAGGCCTCTCTCATTGGTTTGCAGATGGCTTCCTTCTCTCTGTGTCTTCACATGATCTTCCCTCTGTGAGTGTCTTAGTCTCCTTTTCTTATAAGGACATCAGTCATGTTGGATTAGGGCCCACTGTAATGACCTCATTTTACCTCAATTACTTTTTTAAAGAAACTATCTCTAATACAGTCACATTCTGAGATACTTAGGGGGTTAGGACTTGATATGAATTTGGGGAGGGCCCAATTCTATTCATAGCAATAGCTACATCTATATCTATATCTACATCTATATTTATATCATCATTTGTGTGTCTTATTTGAACCTGAAATAATAATAGTGAGAATCCTCCAAATCCTATTGTGTGACAATGGAAAGATACATATTTGAAATTTAATTTTCCCAGCTTAATTGGGATATGGCCCATTAGCACAAACTTAGGAGGAATGAGCATTCTCACAGCAACCATTATCTAATTTCTGGGCCCCTGAGACCTACTGCTCCATTGATGCTGGGAAGGGTGAGTACAGCTGTGGTATGTCACCAGGCTGCTCGCTGGCTGTCAGAAAGCCCATGTAGGGTCAGATCTGGAAAGGCTCACTGTGGGCAGCCAGAAAGAGGCACTGTGAGCGTTCCTCTGGCCTCAGTCCTTTGACTCTCTTTGAGGCATGTACTAAAGGTGGATACTTGTCTATACACAAGAGGTGCAGACATGAATGTGGGGCAGTTATTGGTACCTTTCAAGTGAGCAGCCTGTGCAAAACTAGAAAGTGCAGGGTTTTCTTTTTCTTTCTTTTTTTTTTTTAAAGGATTCAAGTTTATCTAAGATTTTGGCATCTTCCCATACCCCTTCCTTTCTCACTTCTTCCCTCTCTCCCCGCTAAGCTTCCTTATCTCCCTCTCTCAATTATTTATAGAGTGAGGGCCTGCTCTAAACAAGGCACCTTGCTTGGTCCTGTTGGGGCTGAGTAGGTGACTCAGAAGTGCTCTGCCTTGCATGTTTTATTCTGATAACCTAGGCCCTGTTCTGGTCTTGGTTATGCTTTCAGGTGTTGCTCTGCTAGTTCTTGGCAAAGCCACTCAGTTAACTGTGTGCAGACCTCACACACCCTGAAACTCTCCCTCCTCCCTGTAGAACTGGCAACTCTCATACCTCAGCCCATAGCTGCCTTCCCACACCTCCTCCCCCTCAGTCAGTGCCTAAGCCAGAGCCACTGGCTCTTGACCCCTCTGGCCCTGTGGTAATCACCATGCTCCGTCTTGCTTCCCAGGATGCTTTATCCCCACCCCCACCCCACTTCTGAGCTGTTCATTCTGATTCCTCCCACTTCTTCCTCTTTTCACTTTGACTATTTTCCTGATTCATATTGATCATCCCCGATGAGCCAGATTAGCATGAAAAAAATAAAAGTTCTAATGATCTGCTTCCTCTCTGCCCACTGTTGTTTATTCCAGGGAAAAAAGCTTTGCTTCAGGAACTACTTCCTTGGAGTTGAGGGTAAAAAAAGGAAGCCTAGGTTCATTTGTCCCTTTCTACAACCCTCACCCCATCCTGAAGTTACTTTCTAACCACTGAACAGTAGGCAGTATATTTATTTTTTAAAATAAGGAGTGGGAAAAGCATGGAAGGTAGAGGATGAAATTCCATAATGTAATTTAAACCTCACCTTCAGGTTATAAGATGTTATGATTCTCTAGGCAAGAAACACAAGAGAAGGAAAAGACCTACAATAACAAACCCAAAACAATTAAGAAAATGGGAATAGGAACATACATATCGATAATTACCTTAAATGAAAATGCATTAAATGCTCTCACCAAAAGACACAGTCTGCCTGAATGGATACAAAAACAAGACCCATATATATGCTGTCTACAAGAGACCCACTTCAGACCCAGGGACACATACAGACTGAAAGTGAGGGGATGGAAAAAGATATTCCATGCAAATGGAAATCAAAAGAAAGCTGGAGTAGCAATTCTCATATCAGACAAAATAGACTTTAAAATAAAGATTATTACAAGAGACAAACATGGACACTATATAATGATCAAGGGATCAATCCAAGAAGAAGATATAACAATTATAAATATTTATGCACCCAACATAGGAGCACCTCATTACATAAGGCAAATACTAACAGCCATAAAAGGGGAAATCGACAGTAACACATTCATAGTACGGGACTTTAACAACACACTTTCACCAATGGACAGATCATCCAAAATGAAAATAAATAAGGAAACACAAGCTTTAAATGATACATTAAACGAGGTGGACTTAATTGATATTTAAACGACATTCCATCCAAAAACAACAGAATACACATTTTTCTCAAGTGCTCATGGAACATCCTCCGGGATCATATCTTGGGTAACAAATCAAGCCTTGGTAAATTTAAGAAAATTGAAATTGTATCAAGTATCTTTTCCAACCACAATCTATGAGACTAGATATCAATTACAGGAAAAATCTGTAAAAAATACAAACACATGGAGGCTAAACAATACACTACTAAATAACAAAGTGATCACTGAAGAAATCGAAGAGGAAATCAAAAAATACCTAGAAACAAATGACAATGGAGACACGATGACCCAAAACCTATGGGATGCAGCAAAAGCAGTTCTAAGAGGGAAGTTTATAGCAATACAGTCCTACCTTAGGAAACAGGAAACATCTTGAATAAACAACCTAACCTTGCACCTAAAGCAATTGGAGAAAGAAGAACAAAAGAACCCCAAAGTTAGCAGAAGGAAAGAAATCATAAAGATCAGATCAGAAATAAATGAAAAAGAAATGAAGGACACGATAGCAAAGATCAATAAAACTAAAAACTGGTTCTTTGAGAAGATAAACAAAATTGATAAACCATTAGCCAGACTCATCAAGAAAAAAAGGGAGAAGACAAATCAATAGAATTAGAAATGAAAAAGGAGAAGTAACAACTGACACTGCAGAAGTACAAAGGATCATGAGAGATTACTATAAGCAACTCTATGCCAATAAAATGGACAACCTGGAAGAAATGGACAAATTCTTAGAAAGGCACAACCTGCCAAGACTGAACCAGGAAGAAATAGAAAATATGAATAGGCCAATCACAAGCACTGAAATTGAAACAGTGATTAAAAATCTTCCAACAAACAAAAGCCCAGGACCAGATGGCTTCACAGGTGAATTCTATCAAACATTTAGAGAAGAGCTAACACCTATCCTTCTCAAACTCTTCCAAAATATAGCAGAGGGAGGAACACTCCCAAACTCATTCTACGAGGCCACCATCAACCTGATACCAAAACCAGACAAAGATGTCACAAAGAAAGACAACTATAGGCCAATATCACTGATGAACATAGATGCAAAAATTCTCAACAAAATACTAGCAAACAGAATCCAACAGCACATTAAAAGGATCATACACCATGATCAAGTGGGGTTTATTCCAGGAATGCAAGGATTCTTCAATATATGCAAATCAATCAATGTGATCAACCATATTAACAGATTGAAGGAGAAAAACCATATGATCATCTCAATAGATGCAGAGAAAGCTTTCGACAAAATTCAACACCCATTTATGATAAAAACCCTGCAGAAAGTAGGCATAGAAGGAACTTTCAATAAAGGCCATATATGACAGACCCACAGCCAACATCATCCTCAATGGTGAAAAACTGAAACCATTTCCACTAAGATCGGGAACAAGACAAGGTTGCCCACTCTCACCACTCTTATTCAACATAGTTTTGGAAGTTTTAGCCACAGCAATCAGAGAAGAAAAAGGAATAAAAGGAATCCAAATCGGAAAAGAAGAAGTAAAGCTGTCACTGTTTGCAGATGACATGATACTATATATATAGAATCCTAAAGATGCTACCAGAAAACTACTAGAGCTAATCAATGAATTTGGTAAAGTAGCAGGATACAAAATTAATGCACAGAAATTTCTGGCATTCCTATACACTAATGATGAAAAATCTGAAAGTGAAATTAAGAAAACACTCCCATTTACCATTGCAACAAAAAGAATAAAATATCTAGGAATAAACCTACCTAAGGAGACAAAAGACCTGTATGCAGGAAATTATAAGACACTGATGACAGAAATGAAAGATGATACAAATATATGGAGAGATATACCATGTTCTTGGATTGGAAGAATCAACATTGTGAAAATGACTCTACTACCCAAAGCAATCTACAGATTCAGTGCAATCCCTATCAAACTACCACTGGCATTTTTCACAGAACTAGAACAAAAAGTTTCACAATTTGTATGGAAACACAAAAAAACCCCGAATAGCCAAAGCAATCTTGGGAACAAAAAATGGAGCTGGAGGAATCAGGCTCCCTGACTTCAGACTATACTACAAAGCTACAGTAATCAAGACAGTGTGGTACTGGCACAAAAACAGAAAGATAGATCAATGGAACAGGATAGAAAGCCCAGAGATAAACCCACGGACATATGGTCATGTTATCTTTGATAAAGGAGGCAAGAATATACAGTGGAGAAAAGACAGCCTCTTCAATAAGTGGTGCTGGGAAAACTGGACAGGTACATGTTAAAGTATGAGATTAGAACACTCCCTAGCACCATACACAAAAATAAGCTCAAAATGGATTAAAGATCTAAATGTAAGGCCAGACACTATAAAACTCTTAAAGGAAAACATAGGCAGAACACTCTATGACATAAATCACAGCAAGATCCTTTTTGACCCACCTCCTAGAGAAATGGAAATAAAAACAAAAATAAAGAAATAGGACCTAATGAAACTTAAAAGCTTTTGCACAGCAAAGGAAACCATAAACAAGACCAAAAGACAGCCCTTAGAAGGGGAGAAAATATTTGGAAAGGAAGCAACTGACAAAGGATTAATCTCCAAAATTTACAAGCAGCTCATGCAGCTCAATAACAAAAAAACAAACAACCCAATCCAAAAATGGGCAGAAGACCTAAATAGACATTTCTCCAAAGAAGATATACAGATTGCCAACAAACACATGAAAGAATGCTCAACATCATTAATCTTTAGAGAATTGCAAATCAAAACTACAATGAGATATTATCTCACACCGGTCAGAGTGGCCATCATCAAAAAATCTAGAAACAATAAATGCTGGAGAAGGTATGGAGAAAAGGGAACACTCTTGCACTGCTGGTGGGAATGTAAATTGATACAGCCACTATGGAGAACAGTATGGAAGTTCCTTAAAAAACTACAAATAGAACTACCATATGACCCAGCAATCCCACTACTGGGCATATACCCTGAGAAAACCATAATTCAAAAAGAGTCATGTACAAAATGTTCATTGCAGCTCTATTTACAATACCCAGGACATGGAAGCAACCTAAGTGTCCATCAACAGATGAATGGATAAAGAAGATGTGGCACATGTATGCAATAGAATATTACTCAGCCATAAAAAGAAACGAAATTGAGTTATTTGTAGTGAGGTGGATGGACCTAGAGTCTGTCATACAGAGTTAAGTAAGTCAGAAAGAAAAACAAATACCGTATGCTAACACATATATATGGAATCTAAGAAAAAAAAAGGTTACGAAGAACCAAGGGGTAAGACGGGAATAAAGACGCAGACCTACTAGAGAATGGACTTGAGGATATGGGGAGAGGGAAGCTGTGTCACTGAGCTGTGACAAAGTGAGAGAGTGGCATGGACATATATACACTACCAAACGTAAAATAGATAGCTAGTGGGAAGCACTCGCATAGCACAGGGAGATCAGCTCAGTGCTTTGTGATCACCTAGAGGGGTGGGATAGGGAGGGTGGGAGGGAGGGAGATGCAAGAGGGAAGAGATATGGGAACATATGTATATGTATAACTGATTCACTTTGTTATAAAGCAGAAGCTAACACACCATTGTAAAGCAATTATACTCCAATAAAGATGTTACAAAAAAAAAGATGTTATGATTCATGTCTGGAATGGAATTCAAAACAGGTACCTATTCTACTTGAAAATTTCATTCCTACAACTTAATTTGGGAAGAAGTGGTCAGAACTGCTGTCTCTCTCTCTCTCTCTCTCTCTCTCTCTCTCTCTCTATATATATATATATATATATATATATATATATATATATATATATATATCTCACATTGACACAGCCACAGTGTGTGTTCTCCTCACCCCAGCCAATCTCTGGGAAGACAGACCTTCTCCTCTCCAGCTAATCAAATTCATGTCCCAGGCAAAGTCCCACAGTCTTTGAGGGCTGCCTGGTTATCCATGAGCTCTTTGAGGTCTAGCCTCCATCTAAGCTATTTTGTATCCCAGCAACAAGCAGTCAGGTACCTAATTAGGATTCAGTAGAAGTGTAGGGAAATGAGGAACTTTCTCTAGCCTCCTGTAATCACTCCCCTGCTTAATTCTAGTGTACTTGGTGTCGGTACCACTCATTTAAACAATAATGTACCTCTGACATTGTTAATTAGCCTCTTTAAGACTGATTGTTTTATCCTTCCCATCCAGGTTGCCAGTTCCTTGAGGAGAAGGATAGTGCTATATTTTTTTCTCCATATTTCTCTCTAATGCCTAGTACAGAGATGGTGCTCATAAATATTGTTGATTTAAACACTGTTCCTTTTTGCTTGACAGCAGTTTCTGTTGGAAACCACCTTTAGAGAACTGATTGTGCAGAAGGCACAATTTTATTGTAAGTACATCTATTAAAAAACTGTCTGACTTCTATGCATTTCAAACGGAGAGAGAAATCGTTATCCGCCAGTTGGTTTTTAGTTTGGTTCAACCACATGTACTGAGGAGTTGCTTTGCACCTGCTACTGAACCAGGCAATATTCCTGTCTCACAGGAACATTCCAAGATGACAGGAGGTGTCTTGCTGCCTACCCTTGCCCTGGGGATAATGCTTGTCCTCACCAATGGGTCATAGATGACCAGCAGGCAGTGTACACAGTTCCAGCCACCTGACCTGGACCTTCCTGGATGGTGACTTGGACCTGCAGCTTACCTAGTGCGGCCCCCTTCTGGGTGGTGCCAAATTGCTGCCTCCTCGCCCATCCTTCACCCTCCTTGGGGAGCCAGAAGAGATTTGGCAGTGAGTTAGGTGACTTGACTCTGAAAAGTCTGCACTGTGTCTTTTCAGTAAACTTCAAACTTATCGGCTTAAGAAGTAATGTGCAAAGGGGAAATAAATGCTGGTAAGGCTAATAACAGGGATTTCAAGCTGTGTTTTAACAAACCAGTCACAGAGTATTCACGTGTTCATTCACTGGCATGTTCCGTGGCAGGAGCACCCCCATCCTGCCTTCCCCCGGTCCCAACAGTTGTGCCGCCGCGGGATTTGGTCTGAGCCTGGGCAGAGCCCCCCTTTAAGAGCAGCCCTCCAGCGTCTATCACAGCAAGAGTCTGGTGGAAGTGATTCTTGCCTTCGCGTCGCACACAAAGGCGAGGAGCTCTTTAAAGGGACCTTCCTGCTCCTGCGCGCAGCTGCTAACCCGTGTTGGTGCGGACACAGTGACCCAGGCTTCCGCCTGAAAATGAGTGGGGAGGGGTCTTGAGGAGCCCCCACGACCTCCCGGAGTGGGACAGGGAGGGAGCTGACAGCCGGAGTGGCTGGAGACCACCGGTCTCCGGGGAGCGGCTTGCGATTAGCTGCTTCTTGGGATGCTCAGCGCGCCGGTAGAGCATCCTGCCTGTGGTCCAGAGGGTGCGGGCGGCGCATCCTGCAGTATGCCTGCGTGGATTTGAGCCATCGCCCAGAGGCAAGCCCGCATTCAGACACCGCGGACAGGCTCCTGGCAGGGCTGCGTGCAGTCAGCACAAATGCTTAGCTCCAGGCGTCTGCCTAAGCCTCCCGACTACATGGATTTGGCTGTTTAATCAACCGAGATTACTGCCCGGGAAGATTTGCCAGCCTGATCCGCGCTCCAGCTGCTGTGACAACTTCAGGGCTAGCTGTTTACTTCTCTCGGTGCCTGGGACTCTGTCCTGCACCGCAGTCACTGCTGCCACTTTCCCTGGCTCTGAAGTCAGCCGCGAGGACTCCTCTGCCCCGAGGAAGGGGGAGCAAGGAGGGGTTAAAAGACAAGCAGACCCTCTCAACTGCTCGACCTCTCTTGACTGCTTGTGTTCCGGCGTTCTGAGAGGGACCGTGCACTGCCCGGGGAAGCAATGCAAGTCTCCATAGCCTGCACAGAGCATAATTTGAAGAGTCGGAATGGCGAGGAGCGACTTCTGAGCAAGCAGAACTCCACCGCCCCCAATGTGGTGAACGCAGCCCGGGCCAAATTCCGCACGGTTGCTATCATCGCACGCAGCCTGGGTACCTTCACCCCTCAGCATCACATCTCTCTCAAAGAGTCCACCGCAAAGCAGACTGGCATGAAATATAGGTATGGATGTAAGATTCTCTCTGTCCCGGGTTTCCGTGTTCTATACAGGTGCAGTGGAGACAGTTCAGCGGTTTTGAAAAGTGACTTACTCATTGGTGGGCTGCTTAATTTAGAACTCTCAGGTGCCTTTAAAATAGCTCCTTAGGAAAACCCAAGGTGGTTGTGTTGTGTTGTGTATGTATAGGATTTAAAAACTGTGGCCCATTTTGTATATTTTAAAGTGTTATGAACACCTTAGGAGCCGTATGACTTCCAGTCTGCAGAGAATAACACAGCTGCTGGAAACTGGTATTGAGATCAGGGCAGCTTTTCAAGAGCAAATGTGCTTGTCCTATTTTATGGTATAGACTGTAGTTTTTGTGATTATACTATTAAAAATAGTTTCTATCTAGTACTGTATCATTTATCTTTTGAAAGCCCAAGGTAACAAATGATATGAAAGCTTTTAAGGAAGTTTTGTTGCAGGAAAGAAACACCTATAATGGTAAGTTAGTTTGAACACTGACATACTTAAACCTAAATTACTGCTTGAAATGCAATGCAGACCTTGTTGTGAAATATGGAGAAAAAGTCAATTGTTGTAATACCGCTGGTTTCCTCATACATTTTTAAGCTCCCTCTTCCTTTGTGCTGCTTTCTAGAGTTAGAAATCTTCCTGGTAATGGTTGATGTTCTCTTTAATAGGGAATGACTGAAATGCAATAAGTAGAAAATTCCATTATTCAATTCTGTGACTCCTGCCTCCTTATTGTACCTGCTTTGTGCTGAGTCTTCCTGACTTTATTTCTTTAAAACTACTGTGCTTCTAGTCTCTAAAACTCTTTGCGGATGTAGAGAAGAGCTTATGGTGCATCTCCCAAAGGCTTTGTTGACTCTGGTTTGCAGATATGACTTTGTCCATTATTTATATTTAACTATTCCTCATCTTTGTTAGGAACTAGATTTTAGGATATAAGGAACTTAATGCAATTAAAATAAGGCACACCTAAGACTATGTTTCCCATGTGAGGTTTCTGAAATAAGCATTCAAACCAATTTCTATAAAAGTTGTCCTTGAAAAAGTTTCTTTGCAGAGCGAACAGGAAACTTTAACAGGAAATCTTCTCATTGAAAAACACCAAGCACTATTGTTTTGGTATATTTTTGAGCCATTAAGAAAGAAAGCCATGGGGTGGCTTGGACCCACTAAAAATTATAGCTAAAACTCTTTGCCTCAACTGCAGTACAATGCAAGCAACTGACTCCAGGCAATTCTTTGAAGTGTTATCAGTGTGAGAACCTCTGCTTTTCTTGATATTTCCATGGTGGAGAATGGGACCCCACGACAGGTTGGTAACTAGGACTGCAATCTCGAGTGCATTGGCATTTTCTGTTGCTGCTTCTGTGGCACACACCCAGCCCCTGCCCCGTGGCCATGGCATTGCTCTGCATGCAGTTCAGCTGGCCAGATAGAGATGGAGAGGAGCTGCTGCCTTCCCGGGCATGGCCCCTGGGAACGAGACACTCAGGGTTAAGGCAGATGGCAGAGGTGGTTTAACTGTGGCCTCCAGCAGCACCTTGAGCTTTCTTTTTGTAAACCAGAAGGAATTAAAAGTAACACCCTTAATTTCTTGTGGCAGAGTTCCATACTTGCTTGTGGATCAGTGTATTGGAAGAGTTTGGTCTTATGAAGGCAGGAGATTTCCATTAAGTGTTTTCTAGTAATACAGCTCAGCTCACATTAGATGGTAATTGTCTCTCTTTACCAAAAGTTCAGTGTGTAAGATTCACTTGGGCATCTTTCATTACTGGCAACTAAAGACAGCTCTTTTCTGACAAAAAGCTAGCCATCTGCAGTCTTCAGGATAACTTGAGTTACTTGTTGTTTATGGTGACTGGACAAGTTACCTTGTTTCCACTCCCCTTCTTATTCTGAATTGTTCCATTGATGACAGGCCGGTGGCTTTGTGTGTGTGTGTGTAAGTGTGACTTAACCCCTTTCTCTTTCAATTTCAAATTCTACTTAGAGTTACCTTTAGGAAAGAGATTAGGAGGTTATACCAGATGTACACGAAGACTTTCTTAGGGTTGGAGAAAGAAAGAGAGAAAGACAGAAGTGGAAGGGAGAGAGACTAACTATAATACACTTTATAAAAATGGCAGAAATATTTTTATGAGCTGAGTTATCTTTTTCTTTGACATTGATGTCACTAAAATATAATGTGCATGTAGGGACTATTTATTAATGATAACAAATTGCAAAAAATAAAAAATCATGCCATCATGCTGGGGAGGTAATTGGCTTGGGTAAATAATCAGGAGAATGCCTGAAGGAACTAAAATCAGTGGCTAATTGTGTTTACAATAATATTCTCATCCTTGAAAATGATTTCCATATGCATAACTTAATCTCGGATCCATGAATCCTATAGAAAATCAAAAATGTAGTCTTTTTGTGTGTGTATTTTTGAGGAGAGGGTTCATAGCTTTGGTCAGAGTTTTAGAAGTGTCTACCACTGAATAATGGTAAAAAAAACAGTGTTGTGGAGTGAAGAGGTATTCATTTAGTCAATAAATAATTTACTGAACACCTGTTCTGTATCAGGAACCCTATTAAAACTGGGTACAAAAAGGTGCAGAAACCAGACAAGGTTTGGGGCTTTCATTCTTAAGAAAACAGACCATGAATAAGAAAACACACAAATACATAATAATTATCTACTATGAGATATTCTTATGAAAGTCATATTTTGGGGGGTCATAGTCATAGCTCAGCCAACCTGTTTGACCATTTTGAGGTTACCATCTCTGTTTCAGTTCCAGAGTTATGGTTGCATCTTGGGGCATGAGTCATTGTGCCCATATCTGCCACCTATTTGCCATCCCAAGGACTTCGTTCAGGTTCCATCCTTGCTGTAGGGTGCTACCTGGCCATTGAGGACCTACTTATAACCCTGATAAATGAGTAGAATGTCTTCTACTCATTTAATACCTTATGATTTTTTTTTTTTTTTTTTGTGCGGTACGCGGGCCTCTCACTGTTGTGGCCCCTCCCACCACGGAGCACAGGCTCCAGACGCGCAGGCCCAGCGGCCATGGCTCATAGGCCCAGCCGCTCCACGGCATGTGGGATCCTCCCGGACCGGGGCACGAACCCGCGTCCCCTGCACCGGCAGGCGGACTCTCAACCACTGCGCCACCAGGGAAGCCCTACCTTATGATTTTTAAAGCACAGCTCATATCATAGCCTGTAATTACCATCCATTAATCAGGAACTCGTGAACTTGGGATTTTAGAAAAAATTAATATACACTTGTATGAAGTATCTGAATTCTATAAGAACAAAATACTCAAAGCCACTATTACCGTCACATCAGCACTGTGCAAGAATCTAGCATAAAATTAACTATTGTTTCAAGGCTGAGGATGAGAAAAAAAATCCCCTAGAACAATCTGCTATTCAAATGTCACTGTCAGAGCAAGAGAACAAGATTCCACCTACCATTTATCTTGGGGACTATCTTGTGTGTAAATAACACAGGACTATTATGTTTCTTATACTTGTGCCTTGTTAATACATGAGAGGTCCTTTATTTTAGTTTTGCATATATTTTTAATATTAGAGTTCATCATACTGTGTTAGAGTTTGATGTATACTCTGCGACCATATATGATAGATGTATACATGATATATATATATATATATATATATATATATATATATATATATATATACATGATAGATATCACATAAATGTAAGTACATACGTGAACTTTTTATCCTAAGAAAGCCAAATCACTCAGAACACAAGTTAAGCCAGATTTGTTTGGTTGTTTTTGCTTGTTTGATGGGTGTTTTTTTAAAATAACTTTTTAGAATGATCTAGCTACTAGTGTTGGACATGATCTCAGAGCTTTTGATATTCAGAATTGAGCACATTTGTACTGAGCTACTCCCCTATTCTAAAATTGTTACTTTAGTTCCAGAACAAGTTGAATATCAATGAACCCAATTTCATGAAGAAAAATTTTATCTGTAACATATGCATTATATCAATATAACCTTGTGTTATATAGTTGCATAAAACATGCTTTGAAATTCTTAAGAGAATTATTTACAAGAAGGAAACTGAACAATAATCTTTAACTCCACTAGAAAACTTCTCTCTTTTTTTGGAGTTAATGCACTTACCACTTTTGTCATCATTAAATTTTTTTATTCAAATAATTATAGATCACAGGAATTCACACACACACACAAAAAGTACAAGGAATTTTGGCATACCCTCAATCATGTTTTCTCCACTGGGAACGTCTTGTATAACAATAGCACAACATCAAATCTAGTAGACTGACATTGGTACAATCCACAGAATTTATTGAGATTTTACCAGTTATACATGTATTCATGTGTGTGTATGTTTCTATGTCTATGTAATTTTACCACATGTAGAAGTTTGTGTAACTACCACCACAATGAAGCATTAGAATTGCTTCATCACCACAAGGATCCCTCATACTACTGCTTTATAGCCGCATCCACGTACTCCTCCCCAGTCCCTAATCCTCAGCAACTAATCTCTGATCCATCTCTATAATTTGTTTCAAGAACATTATACAAATGGGATCATACAGTTTATAATATTTTGGGAATTGGCTTTTTTCCATTCTGCATAACTTTCTTGAGACTCATCCAAATTGTGTGTATCAGTAGTTCATTCCTTCTTCTTGCTGAGTAGTAGCTCATGGTATGTATGTTTCACAATTTTTTTAACCATTCATTCACTGAAGAGCAATCAGGTTGTTGTCATCATTAGATAACTTCAGATACAACGTTATCCCCAAATTTCTTCAGTGCCATTCTGTAGCTCAGGGGATAAAATCCAGACTACCTAACATGGTACCTGAAGTCCTTCATGGTCTGGCTTCCATCATGCTTTACAGTCACCACTCTTTGTTCTTATCTTATCTCTGACCACTTGTTTTATCAGAAGTACCTACTTGAGAGAGAACTCCTTATAGTATACTGGACCTTCTTGGTTTTTTATGCCTCTGTATCATTTTCCATGCTGGTCCTTCTACCCTGGAATTCTCCTACCTTACTTGAACCGTTAGGCAAACTCCTATGCATCCTCCAAGACCCAACTCTAGCCTAACCTTCTCTGTGAAACCTTCCTTGGCTCCACCCCATATAGCATTAAATACTTCTTCTTTAGTGCCTCCACTGCATCTGATTCTTACTTCTGATATGGAAATTATTGATTGCATAGTGTTGCTATTATCCATTTACATCTATATTTCCCCATTAGTCTGAAGCAGCTTGAGGTTTGAATTTTGCTCATCTCTGTAACCCCAGAGTCTAACCTGGCACCTGGCACATAATAGCTACTCAATAAATGCCTGGAAAATGTATGACTACATATGTGGGACACTATGTGAACTGCTGTGGATACAAAGAGTCCTCTCTTGGGTGGTTCCTCTCTTGCTTGTTTACAGTTTAGTGTGGCTAGATATCTACACAAAAAGGTTGCATATGTTAAGTGATACAAAGAAAAACTGTTGCTGTAGTTTGAGGAGCCATCATTCACCAGGGGCTGTAGGAATCAGGGAGAGGTTTCACGAGAAAGATCAGGGAAGCTTAATGTTGAGAAAGGAGAAATACAAAGATGAGCAGAAAGGAGGAGGAGAGCACACAGACTACAGCAGTGGGAATAGCCTGTCCAAAGACTGTGCCTGCCGTGCTGAGAAATCATGGAGTAGGGCAGAGGGTTCATACAGGGAAGTGGTGAGAGAGCATCTTGTAGAGGCAAAGAGGAGTCAGATATGATACATTGGAGGTCAAGGCAACCCAGTAAGACATAAGGTGAACATCAGCAATGGAAGAACCATTTCAGGTTTTTAAACAAGGTATCTGGTTACAAAGTTCTATTAAGAAGGAATTAATCTAGCAGCTGTTAAAAAGAAATCTAAGAGTTTTAAGTTTGAAACAAGAGAACTTATGTTGAATTCCATAACACTCTCTATTTTCCTATAGAGAATCAAGACTACATAGAAAAGACTCAGACCAGATGCCTTTCCCAGGCCCTTCCTTCCCTAGCCTCTTTATTAAAGCACACGTCTCATCCACCGTTCTTTACCTCCCACGAATGGTGGGCAGATTTTGAATCAAAGCAATTGAAGTGAAAGATCAACCTTGTCAGCTGATTACGTAAAAGGCAGTGAATGTGTGTGAGTGTGTGTGAGTGAGTGTGTGTGTGTGTGTGTGTGTGTGTGTGAGTTTGCTCGCGAGCCTCCGTATGGGGAAAAGTGGGAGGAAATAGGTGGGCTGAAGAGGAGGAAGGGGAGCAGTGCCAGCTCTGTGGCTGTGTTTCAAATAGAAATATCTGATTTTAGTCCAGAGAAGAGAGCAGCTTGGTTATTTTAAAAAATGTCATTTTCTTGGGTAAAGAATGCCATTGTCATTTTCACTTACACCCATGGGTGTGGGCTTTCCTCTCTTCCTCAAAGCAAAATGGTGAGAATGGGAGGTGGAGAAACCTTCCCGAAAGTTAGTTGCTGATTCAGTCTCATAGAGTTTATTCCACCTCTGCAAAGCACCAGCCAGAAGTCTGGCATCCATGGGATGGTGAGAAAATGGTAGGAGGGGAGGGAGCCTCCTGGAAGTTGTTAGGCAAACGTAGTTCCAGTTCTCCCGTTCTGGAAGTGTGTGTGTGCACGATATGTGCATGTGTATGTGTGTGCACACATGCAAGTGAAGGAATGTATCCAAAGTGTTTCCAGAAACAGCTTGTCTTCTAGCTGAGATCTTCAATTGGGTTGCTACAGATGGAGCCCTTAATCCCAAATCCATTCAGTGACCCTCTTTAGAAGTGCGCTCATTTTATAGACATTCTTTTTTTAAAAAAATTTTCTGTAAACATTTGCACTTGTGGTAATTTGAGAAATGTTCTGACAGAAGAAGAAAAAAAGTCCCATTACATTAAAAAGGAAAGTCAGATTCATGTTTCACTTTGATTTTTTAAATTCATTTCATCAAATGCATAGTTTATCATTAGTATATGAATTCATGAACAGATGAGATTTGGGACCAGTGAATCTGATCAAAATATGGGACTCTTGGTTTCTTTGAGTATTCTTCAAAACTTTTTTTTTTTGGAGAGAATACCACTTTATGAGAATTGAATTCACAAGCATTGATTCATACTTTTCCTTATAAGAATTTCAAAGCCATTCTGAGAAATAGTCATCAGAAATAATAAAAAATGATTTGATGTTGCAAATTAATCATGCTGTATGCTTACAAATATTTCTACAACCAGTTTGCCACTCTTTTCAGAATTAGAAAATAGAGTGATGGAGACTGAAGGATTTAAGGCCAAAAAAGTCTTTCAAATTTCCATTTCAGTATTCAGAAATTTTAATCCTATGTAATCACTAGAAATAAGTGAGTTAGCAGTGGATGTTGGCACTCAGGAAACTTCAGATTCCATCTAGTTCAGTCACATCACTTTGTACAGAATGACCAGTGCCTTGGTTAGAGTTACTCAAGGAGCTGATGAAAGGGTCAAGGCCAAACTCAGGTCCTGACTCCAAGAGCAGGATTCCTTATGCTCTGTTAGCTTCTATGCTGCAGCTCCTTGATTGTGCCCCATTTTTTAACACAGGAAAAAAGCACAGTGCATGAAACACTTCTAGAAGGGACAATTCCTTTCTATACGTATGCACAGTCTGCGGTTCAAGCTTTTATCTCTAGAAGAAGCAAAGCCCTGCTGTGTACTCAGAGAGCCAGACCCGCTTTCTTCATCTGCTGCTGAGTCGTGAGGACCCCAAAGTGCCCCCGCGGCAGCTCTCTACTTGTACATATTCTGAAGCTGGACATAAATTAACTTTCAGATGATAGTGTGCTTGGTGTCACAGTTTCTAAATAAATGGTGTGTCAGAAAGAAATCTACAAACCCATGGCACAGATGATCGGACAGGGCTACATATCAACCCTGGATATGAAATGCTCTTTAGGGCATTCAGCACTTGAACATACTTCACTCTCCTCCATGCTTTGAGAGATTACTTTGAAAACTTGTTCCTGAGAGTCAGAATCAAAATACATTTAAAAACTCTCCTTGCAGGTTGATTTTCAGTTACTCAGATTGGAAACAAAAACAGAAGCCCAGCAGGGATTTTTTTTTTCTTGGAATTGACAACTAGGGAGGACTCTGAGAGCCCTCGCACAGGCCATCTGGTCCAGCCCTCATGAGAAATCTGTCCTGTTTTTCCAATTTGCACTGTGCAGCAACTACTTGTAAAGGCCCCTGAAAAAATACTGTGTAATCTCCTTTCACGGCAGTCATGAAAAAAATTTTGGCTTGTCTTTCTAAGAATTAGAATCATTTACTAAGCTCTGAAATCCTCAGAGGAAGAATAAAGTGAGGGCTCTTAGAATTCTTGTCTATTGTCTGGACCCTAACAGTCAAAGTCAGGTTGAAAATGATGATAGAAGATTGAGAGGCAAGAAAGCAAGGGCACAGCAGTGAGGCAAGAGGGGGAACAAAGTGGTGTGCCAGAGGCTCCCAACCTCCTGTTGACACTTGGGGAGGGAGATTTCTTCCCATTCTGGTACCAGCACCTGCTCACCTGGCCTGAGTGTTCTGCTGCTAAACCATCCAAGAGTAAAAAAAAAACAAGTCACCATGAGAAAATTCCTTCTTGCGATAACTCAGCTCATTTCAAGCTGCATTGGAAGCTTCCTGGCCTGTACTCAATTGAAAGGAAAATGAGCTAGCCATAATTTCCTGCCTTGTAAGTCTTCTGGTACTTGAAAACCACTATTATGACTCAGCCTCCTAATATCTATGATGGTTCCTCCTAGATTTCGTTTTCTGATTCCCAACTGTAATTGTGACTCTCATCTAAACCCTCTATAACATGACTACATCTCTTTCAAGTCATCCAGAGCTGGATAAAATTCCAAGAAAAGGTCTAGACTTTTCAGTACAGACTCACAAGATTGCCTTAGAACAGAAACATGCTCTGTCCCCTTGTCTGCATTCCATGGTCATGCTTACTGTTTTAGAAGAAAAAAGTCATTTTTAACATTTTGAGCCAGTCTTTGAAAAAATTGCTCTGAAACATTTTTAAACATTCTAACCTATTTATTTGAATAATGGAGGATCACTCTGCTGATATGTAGCAACTCTTAGGAGATCATCAGCTCTATATGTTTTAATGGTGACAATTGAAGTCTCTTGGGTTAAAGAAATATGAAAAGTTCAAATCTGACTTATAGGTTTCAATAGCAGTTGAATATCCAGGTAGAAAAACTAACAGCTTGTAATATGATTAATTTGCCTTTTGATACACTCTTATAGAAGTTTTTTTTTAATCGAGCAGGTTTAAATGTAAAGGCAACTGTGCATGGCTAGTTTTATTAACAGAAGAAGTTTATTGTATTGGTAATCAACATCTTCCAAGACAGTGCCCCTGAAGGGACTTAACCGCAGGAAATTCCAAGCACAGTGTTCTCCATGATGAGTTTGTATCTACTGGAAAGCCCATCTGCTTTGACAGAGCTCTTATATAAGAAAAGTGAGTTTTTCTCTGAAGAACATATGCTATTAAAGCACCCTCTTTTCCATTTCTTTGAAATTAACTTCCACTTTAAACTTGATTTTTATGTTATACGGTTTTTGTTGTTAGTATCTTTGGCCTGAGACCACAGCAACAAGCTCATTATAAAAATCAGTTGAAGGCTTCCCTGGTGGCGCAATGGTTGAGAGTCCGCCTGCTGATGCAGGGGACACGGGTTCGTGCCCTGGTCCGGGAAGATCCCACATGCCGCGGAGCGGCTGGACCTGTGAGCCATGGCCACTGAGCCTGCGTGTCCGGAGCCTGTGCTACGCTACGGGAGAGGCCACAACAGTGAGAGGCCTGAGTACCGCAAAAAAAAAAAAAAAAAAAAAAAAAAAAAAAAAAATCAGTTGAGTAAATAGCATGGCTTTAATGAATGCTATTCTCTCTCAATCAGCAAAGAATTCCTCTGAGGCATTTGATGAAAATAGACCTTTTGACTCACTCCTTCTCCATTTTCTACCTCTATATGAACAAGCACTTCTGCATTATGGAGTTTTTGCACTTAATGAAAAGAGTGGACATGCTCAGAAGATGTCTTCATCTGATTCTAGAGGGTTTTCATCTTGATGGAAAGCATACTTGGTCCATTCTGATGAAGAGAAAATAAACAAACTACTCAAGGAGACTCAAATAGAAAGTGGGAATTGGGAACTTCATGGTTAACATACAACTTCTCACTCAATAGTGGCTTATCTTTCATTTCGAAAGAAGTTTAAGGTTTCAGTTACACTCAAATACAGTTTTTCCAAAAGCAATCTTCTGGAAATCAGGAGGCTTGGATATCTTAGTCCATAAAAACACAGAATAATTCCTTAACCAGAGAAGCAAGTGTATATTTGCCTGAGGAGTCCAGACTCCACCAGATGTTTCCTGAGGGCTTCATCAGGACTTTCTGTGGTCCTGTATCAAAACAGGAAGTAATTTAGAAGGGGATACGGCAAGTATCTTTAGGAAACAAAGCTGGGCATTTTACACTGTAGTAGTTTCCTATTGCTCCTGCAACAAACTACCACAAAGTTAGTGCCTTAAAACAACACAAATGTATTCTTGCACAGTTCTGGAAGCCAGAAGTCTAAAAATCAAGGTGTCAATAGGGCTGTGTTCCTTCTGGAAGCCTCAGGGTAGAAATTATTTTCTCGCCTTTTCCAGGTTCCAGAGGCCACTTGCATTTCTTAGCTTGTGGCTCCTTCCTCTTCTAATCACATCTCTCCAACTTCTGGAGACATCTCACATCTCCTCTTTCTCACTTTGACCCTCCTGTCTCCCTCTTATAAGGACTGCTGAGATAACATTGGTTCCAGCCGGATAATCTAGGATAATCACCCCATCTCTAAATCTTTAACTTAATCACATCTACAAAGTCCCCTTTACCATGTAAAGTAATATTATTCACAACTTGCCAGAGATTAGGGTGTGAACATCTTACAGGGGCCATTATACAGCTTACCACATGTATCATGCAAATATGTTATGCAAAAGAGGGGAGAGTAAAGGAAACCAAAGTATCAAGCATTACATCCTCATTACTTTCTCTAGTATCTAAGACTCATTCAGGTGAGGCAAGATACCGAAAGGAATAATGAGGTAATGGAAAATGCAGGGCACGGGAATTTTCTCTGTGTAAGGTTACAGCTTAGGTTTGAATCAGAATAAAAATTTGTATTTACAGTGTGTAACTTCAGTGTGAAAACGTTTAAACAGTTTTATCTTGACCTTGACAATTACTACAATGGCAGCTATTGCCTGAATCTGCTCTGCTTCTTAGGCCCCTTAGTGCAACATCTGCCAGAAATATCCCTTTTTGCTTTTTTTTTTTTTAATCCCAAGACCTAAGTACAAATTTGGAAGTGGACAGTAATAGAAAAGTCAATGGATAGCCATAAAGATCAAGCTGTAATTAAAATTCCCATGACTTCAGAAATATATATCTGCTTCCAAATTTCATGACTGTAATCAGTGAGCTATAGAATCTTACTCCTTCTGAGCACCTGGGGTGTGTGAGCCACGGCAATGCCTCTTTCATCCTGATGTGATGCATCTGTGAGGCTCTGTGCACCTCATATAATAGAACTTAACCTTTCCATAAAACTCATACTGTCCCCGCCTCCTTAATGTTGTCAATTCATGGTGGTGTTGGGGAGGAGGAAAGTAGGAGTTTCTTGCAGGGAGGTGAAATGCTTTTTCTGAATCCTTCTATTAAATATTATTCTCTTGAAGCCATTAGGTTGGCCAGTCATTTTATTTTAATCACAAAGATGCTTTTATTCTTATTCATAAAATTTGTACATATTCTGATACAAATTTTCAAATGTTTTAACTCTCATGCAATTTTCCTCTGTGAAGCTTGGTCTCACATACCAGTAGGGGTAGCTGGTTGTTTCTTAGTTCTCTTCATCCCTTTCTAAGACCCAGAGCTCCTCTATCACTGCCTAGAATATTGGGCTTTGAAGAATTACACTCTTGATGCCAAATCATTTAAATCTGTATACCTTCTCTTGGCCTGCAAGCAGTAAGTACCAGATTGTATCAGATTTGGAGAGAAATATTAGTGGCTGCAGATCAAAGTGACTTAGAAAAGATTAATTTGGAATTCAGAAATCAGAAGAGTCAAGAGTTAAAACTCAACCTTGGGTTATAATTCCTTCACTCATGGCAAGATATTATTTCCTGGAGCCTTTAAGGGACACAATACTTGAGTGAGAAGAAAATGAGGAAATGAGCCCTTTGGGACCTTGCTGATTTTGGACTGCACTGCCACACTGAACTATAGAGCTGGGATGCAAAGCATGGGTTAGAATGCAGTGGTGGAGGAAGTAATTCTACAATAGGAATAGGAAAGTATTGCTATAGAATCCCTTACAGGGCTAGACAATACCACATGCATTTTCACCTCAGTTGCACCATCTTTATATTGACATGACAGTGTACTTACAGCCACCAGTGAACACCAAGCCCCTCTAGTAGTACATGGAGGGCAGGAAGGGGAGGAACCAGACCTATCCTTGATGCCCTCCAAATTATTGCCAATAGGGTCTGTATTCTAACTCAGAGAAGATATTTTCCTAATGCATATACAACAATGACAACATTGGTTAATGTTGACGGCAGAAAAGAAAAATAAACAAGTTGAAGTCTGTATGTCTATTCCACCAATAAATTCTGCTTGATTACAGGTCATTGATGGCCACTAATGAAGCAAATGTGGTAAGTTTAATAAGTGTACTTCTATTTTATTTGTTAGCAGGAAAGTAACATTATCATGTGACAGTACCATTGATCAAAGTATTTGACTTTTAATAATGATTAGTTTTAGAAGTAGAGACATTCATAAAATGTTAGTTTATAATTTTTCTGGTTTGTTACTCTTGCTACGGATATTAGCCTGGTGTATACCTACTTTGAGATGAAAATACCTTGGGGACAGGGTTTGACAAAGGACAACTACGAATTACCAAAATGTCTGAGTAACATCCTGTGCCACTAAAATCTTACTTTATGTTATTGCTTCACGTAAACATTTCAACCAAGGGATTGAAAGAGCTTAATTAGTAGTATCTTTATCCTTGATCAGAACTCTGAAAGGGGTTAGCAAGTAGTGTTATGCCCATTTTCAGTTACAGCAACTCAGGCACAAAAATAGAACCTAATGACATCGCAATCCCAAATATTGAGCTTTAGGTTTCAACTCTAAGTTCAGACAGCTTCCAGCCAATTTTTTCTTATGGTGACCAGCATCTGTTTATGCCAGTCGTGATTCAGGGCTAAAAGGAATCCAACATGGGCAAGTGACATTTCTGGGCAAGGTTCTATTTTCCCTTGTTGATATGAGCCATGGAATGGTCCAGGTGCCTGGTGCCATTCATCTTTACTCTGTCCAGAAAACCAGGGCAGAGTAGTGGTACAAAGAACACATATGCAGGAGCTCAGGGCTGATCCAGAATCCACAGGCTGATGGAAGGTTCAGCAGCCATTATGCTTATTTTTGTCAGTTCAGACTATTAGAAGTTTTCCTCAAGGGGAGAATAGGACATCTTCAGGTCTTAGTAGGTAAATTTATATATAGCTCAAGAAGGTAACAAGTATTTTAAAGATGAATTTTTGGCAAATATTCATCACACATATTTAGTCCAGCAAGGTGTGTGTGTGTGTGTGAGTGTGTGTGTGTGTTTAAGTTGTAGACACAAAGCGTGGAGTACTAGCAGTGAATAGCTCCACAGGAGCATGCCCAGTAGCTCAAGGTACTGTAATGTTCATTTACCCAGCTTTGCCTTTTTTTTTTAATTGAAGTATAGCTGATTTACAATGTCGTGTTAGTTTCTAATGTATAGCAAAGTGATTCAGTTATACATATATATATTCTTTTTCATATTCTTTTCCATTATGGTTTACACAGGATATTGAATATAGTTCCTTGTGCTATACAATAGGACCTTGTTGTTTATTCATCCTGTATATAATAGTTTGAATCTGCTAGTCCCAAACACCAAATCCAACCTTCCCCCACCCTCATCCCCACCCACCCTGCAACCACAAGTCTGTTCTCTATATCTGTGAGTCTGTTTCTGGTTTGTAGATGTGTTCATTTGTGCCATTAGAGAGAGAACATATGGTCTTTGTCCTTCTCTTTCTGACTGACTTCGCTTAGTATGATAATCTCTAGGTCCATCCATGTAGCTGCAAATGGCAGTATTTCATTCTTTTTTATGGCTGAGTAATATTCCATTGTGTGTGTGTGTGTGTGTATGTGTGTGTGTGTATTTACATATATACATATATATGCCACATCTTTTTTATCCATTCATCTTTCAATGGACATTTAGGTTGTTTCCATGTCTTGGCTATTGCAAGTAGTACTGCTGTGAACATAAGGGTGCATGTATCTTTTCAAATTATAGTTTTGTCCAGATATATGCCCAGGAGTAGGCTTGTACCTAGCTTTGTCTTTACTAACAAATTCCTTAATTTCTCTGTGCCCCAGTATCTGTAAGAAGGACCTGGTAATCCTTTATGTGGTTGCTTGGAAGATTGCATGAGGTAATATATGTAAAGTACCAACTGTTATCCATTATAATTGTCAATAATATTGAAAACAAGGGGACAAGAATGAATGAGGCTCTACAGGCATATGGTGATACCACTGCAATAGATCTTTCTTTAAACTTTTTTTTTGAATATTCATATTTTAATCAGCCCCAGTTGCAGCACAGTATCTGACATTTTGCAGATGATCAATATAAGTTTGTTGGATGGATAATTGGATGCATTAATGAGCCAGTTTTCATCAGTTTCTAAGGCTTCTGTGGGATTGTATTACAGTGTAACTCCCTTGGCTTCCCCTGCAGGCTTCATTCTCTACCAGACTTGCCCTTCACATTCATGATGAGTTCTCTCTTTTGGAGGCAGGAATCCTGTTTGCTTTTGACCTTGGCTACTGAAGAGCATGACCTATCCTTGCTGTCCCCTACTGTTTCTGTTATATCTACTTACACACAGCCTTGTACCAGAAAAGAATGTAAGGTGGTTCCCAAAATGGCATGGATTACAATGTGAAAAAAGAAAACTAAAATGACAGAGTAAAGACAGGGATCATGGATGCTTGTAACCATTCGTCCTAAAGCATGCACATTCCTTGAGAAACCTCCGCCGGCCATGCACTGTGTTGCTCCAAAAGAGAAAAGTGCAGCTATGTGCAGGGTCCTGGGGGGAGGATTGTGTGGGGACTACTTGAGTCTTTGTTTTTGTTGGTTTTTTGCTAAGAATATAGTCTGCATAAGATGGTGATTCCCAAGTTATCACTTGATCCTTTACAAAGAAGGGGACAATGAAAGCAAGGTGGTTTATAAAACTATAATCCTTATGGTAGTAAACAGATTAAGTCATAAAAAGAATACCTGCATGCAAACCAGACTTTGTAGGGAAATTATTTATATTGATACATAATATTCACAGATTCATATTGGTCAATTAAAAAATAATACCCATTCCAAAACTCCTTCAGTGTGTGGATTTTGAACACATGATGCGCAGATGAAGCTGGCTGAGTCTACTCATGGCATATCCAGTCACTCTGGCCTTTTCTCAAGGGCTATAGCAGCTTGAGGACCTGAATTCCTTAGGGGTCTGGGTTGCAGGGCCTCTTGAAACCCCAAGTCCAGGTCCACTCCAGCCACACTGAGCTACAACTCCAGCCACAGTGAGCTACAACATTTTCTTCTGAGATGCAGGAACAGAGAAGGGATCTTCTGGTTTGGTTGCAATGGGGGCTTTCAGTATCCACTGTAAGATGTTAACATATGTGGCTTCTCCCTGCATCTCTCCACTGTCTTTTCTCCATTCAAGCAAGTAGCTTACGCTTTCTTATTTGCAGAAAGTGTGATTTTGTTTCCCCAAACCTAAGTCTGTTGAAGAGAGTCAGGTTTGAGAGCAAAGCCATTTCCCAGATTAAGCTGAGATTCTGTTGGATGGGATGTTCAGTGGAAGATCTATGAGCCCATGAGTCTTGCTCCCTAATAGCATCCAAAGAACATGATAGGATCTCAGAGGAAATGGCCCTGTGGTATCAGAGAGACTGGGTCCCCAGACAGGGGTTCAGCTTCTCCCAAGATCTGTGAAGCAACCTGTGTGGCATCAAAGTAGCAGAGTCAAGGACCGTGTGGTCTGGGACAGAGGCTGTCTCTGGAGTGACAGTGGACAGATGACCAATGATGGGAGGGATTCCCTGATGCCTGGAAGGGCAAGACTGGGACCTTGGCCCAACCTCAGCAGCATGGAGAGAGCAAGAAGAGAGCCAATATCATCTGAAAGTTAAATCTTCTCTCAGCTTGGCAGGAGGGGGTCCCTGAATTGAAATTAAGTGAATTTATAGAAAAATTTTAACATGCTGTATTTTGCAAACACCTAAGTTTGTGGCCTGAGATTCTTTGCTGCTTTTTGTACATTTTGGAAAGTGGACAAGTTGGACAGGGAGGACAATCCAGGCACTGTTTCAAGATGGGAAACAAGCCAACCAAAGTAAGAAGGACAAGGAAGAGGACAAATGCTTCCTGCTACAGAGACATTAGTGTACAGGCTTCTCCCTGCAGAGACTACAGTGTCCCTCAGTGTCCGCTGGGGATTGGGTCCAGAACCTCCACAGATACGAAAATCCCAGGATACTCAAGTCCCCTATATATAACGGCCTAGTATGTGTATGCATATAACCTCACACCTCCTCCCATATACTTTAATCATCTCTAGATCATATATAATACATAATACAATGTAAATGCTATGTAAATAGTTGCCAGCATATGGCAAATTTAAGTTAAGCTTTTTAGAACTTTCTGGAATTTTTTAAAGAATATTTTTGATCTGTGGTTGGTTAAATCTGTACATGTGGAACCTGCAGATACAAAGGGCCAACTATATGTGGATTTAAGAATGGCAGAAGTTATTTTTATGGAAATAGAAAACTTTTCTTATTTAGAAAATTTTCATTATTTCTTTTTGTTCTACCTTCTCAAGAATAGAAATTGTTTATATAGTTAAAAATTTCCTCTTACCAGCACACTTATTTCTCAAAAGAATGATTAAATGGTTTCCACTTCTGTTTAGGACAAGAGAGAATTTTATTAAATGAAAGCTGAGTTTCATAGTGCAGAGCCAAGTAGAAAGAGAAAATTAAGGGCTCTGAAGTTGTCTTGGTGCTGTTACCGCCACTCGAGGGAGGAGAACTGAGGCCAAGGGAAGTGCAGACATATAGATAAGGCATAGCGATGCCATCTCAGGGAGGCTGTGACTGACCACATTATTATTAAAATACTGTGCAGTGTTCTAACCATGAAATAGCAGGAATTAGAGGACAGATCTGTCTCATTATTAAACAGTTGGCATTAAAGCTTTTTCATATGTAATTGTGATTATCCACAAAGTAGTAGGTATTTTACAGAATAAATAGTTCCTAGAAGAGCATCACACCCATATATACGGATCCTTAACTATTAAGGCTGATGGGATTTCAAATGAATGGATTCATTCAACAAACACTCCCTGAGCACCTGCTCTGTGCCAGGCACTGCTCTGGGTGTTGAGGATAAGGGGGTGAGCAAAATGGAGTCTTTGCCTTTAAAAAGCTTACATTTTAGAAGAGGGAGAAAGAGAAACAAAGAAGTAAACATTTAGCATATCAGGAGGTGAGACCAGCTATGAAGATAAGCATGGCAAGATGCAGAGGCTCCTAGGGGGTGCTATTTAAAGAGGGTGGACAGACAGAATGGCCATCATCAAAAAGTCTACAATTAACAAATGTTGGTGAGGATGTGGAGAAAAGGGAACTGTTGGTGGTTATGTAAATTGGTACAGCCAGTATAGAAAACAGGATGGAGTTTTCTCAAAAAACTAAACTACTGTATGACCCAGCAGTTCCATTCCTGTGTATATATTTGAAAAAACCAAAAACACTAATTTGAAAAGATACATGCCACCCCTATGTTCATAGCAGCACTATTCACAATAGCCAAGACATGGAAACAACCTAAGTATCCATCAACAGATGAATGGCTAAAGAAGATGTGATATGTATATATAATGTAATACTACTCAGCCATAAAAAAGAGCAAAATTTTGCCAATTGCAGCAACATGGTTGGACTTGGAGGGCATTATGCTAAGTGAAATGTCAGAAAAAGACAAATACTGTATGATATCACATATGTGGAATCTAAAAAGACAACAAACTACTGAATATAACAAAACAGAAGCAGACTCACAGATATAGAGAACAAGCTAGTGGTTACCAGTGGGGAGGCGGGGGAGGGACAATATAGGGGTGGGGAAGTGGGAGGTACAAACTGTTGGGTGTAAGATAGGTTCAAGGATGTATTACACAACACGGGGAATATAGCCAATATTTTGTAATAACTGTAAATGGAAAGTAACCTTTAAAAATTTCATAAAAATAAAAAATTTTAAAAAATGAAGAGGGTGGACAGGGATGTCTGTTGATAACTTTTGATCATGGACTGGAGGAAGGTGAGAGAATAAGCCTTTTGAGTATCTGGGGGAAGATCAATCCAGACAGAGGAAACAGCAAGCGCGAAGGCCCTGAGGGCATCTGCTGCATCTGGGAACAGTTGAGAGTCCAGTGAGTTTGGAATGGGCCAGGGAAGGAGAGGAGCAGCCAGGAGCCAGATCTGGAGGGCCTCATGGGCCATGGTGAGAACCCTGGATTTAATTCTGGGTAAGACGGAGACATTGCAAGATATTGAGCAGAAGTGTGACAAATCTGTTGTAGGCTTTATAAAGATTGTTTGGGTATCTCAGTGGATAAGAGACTGTATGGTACAAGTTAAGAGGCCAATCAGGAAGATGCTGCAGTCATCTTCAGGAGGATGAAGGTGGCTGGAACTGGGGAGATAGGGATGGAAGTAGTCAGATCTTGGGTAGACAAGTCCATGATGATAATGGGGATGTTCTCTTACATATGGAGCTTCTAGTCTGGATCTGTTCACTGTAGTACTTAGACTCAAGTTTGGATCCAGCTCTGCCACTTATACTGTCTTTGGTGCTGGACTAGCTTTTCTTCAGTCTGGATGATGACAGTATCTATCTTATAGGCTGTTAAGAGGGTTAAATAAAGAGCTTAGCACAGCAGTGTTCTTAACATTTCAACATTTTAACTCCATCCTGTTAATGTTAGGAAGCCTGTTACGACCAAAAACGAGGATTATTGTGGTCATGTTTCTTTGTTCTGAATAGCTATTATTAAATGGACCACACGTTTTCAATTGATGTGTAATGTTTGCATTTAAGAAATACAGGGTATCAACATAAAAAATTGGAACATACATATATATCCTGAGGAGGATTCATTAACATTAGCTTTCAGATTTTCACTAAAAGTTATTTTTCGCTTTTAATTAGGGATCCATTTCTTATTTTTCCTTATTTTTTCTCTTCCAAAGAGAAAAAAAAACACCCCCTTTCCCCAAATTACAAAACTGGAAAACCAACATTTCTTTAGGGATGCTAGCAAGTTACTTCTTCTTGCCTTGCCTATTTCTCTCTGGCACTCTACTGAGTTGCAAACAATAAATTATTTTTTTAGAAAAAGGAAAACATCCAATCATATGTATACTTTATTCCCCTGATACCGGAAATCTGGGTCTTAATTCTGGATTGCTTGAGTTTTTGATGACCAGAATTAATCTTGAATATCATGTATGTACAGCCTTATAGGTCAGCATGTGGCTTCGGCCCTCTCTGTTTCTACATGGCAGTGGGTAGCCACCACAGGTTGCCACAGCACAGGCTCCTGAGGTCTATAGCTCCTGTTGTTCCCCAGTCAAGTCAACAAGTCTTTATCTAGTCCCTGTCTATTATGTTCATAGCACCCTGGTAGGGTCTGTGCATAAAGAAAAGGAAGTACTGAACACTGCTTGTTCTTTAAGGATCATCTCAGCTTTTACCTTATTGGGGAGAAAAAATTCACCTGCTTAAATGAATTGAGAACAATAGCAGTAATATAAAATAGATTACTCAGTAGAATTATAACAGTATATCAAGTTGAATGTTATAAACCATAGATCCCAACTCACCCAATTTTTGAGGTCAGCATCAAAGAAAGAGGAGTTAGCTGACCTGTTCTCACAAAAGGACGAGGAGCCAAGAGAAGGCTGGAAGCCCCCAGTTTTCCTGCCATCTTGTGACCAACCTGGTTTATTAAGTGTCACATGCCAGAGAATGAAGGAGCAGAAAACTAGGGCTTCACAATTCTAGGAACTAGAGAGAAAGCTAGGTGCCTAGTGCAATGTTTCCCATTGCTCAGGGATTGAGATTAGTCCCATACAGACTGTACAGTCCTGTACAGCTGCCAAGTACGGTGGTCAACCATGTCCCCCAGGGCTTGCTGAGAGGTGGGATTTCAGCAGAACCAGCCCTGGAACCATCTCTACCAGCTGCTCACCCAAATGAATATAGAGAAGCCTACTAGGGAGAGAATGAGAGGTCTCCTTGTAAAGTAGTGTGGTGGTCTTCATCCTTTCACTAATGCTCTACAAGGGAATGGGGTATTTCACCTCCCACCCCAAAGCCAAGATGGAGACTCCAGGAGAATCAGTCATCAACCTGCCAAACTGTCCACCATTCTCAAAATCAGGGACAGTGATGCATGCCATTCTGATAGTTATCAAGCCACTGGCAACTGCCAGGGTGTGGAGGAAAGATCAGGGGAGAGCTGGCTGGAACGACCTGGGGCAAGGGCATTAAGGGGCATAAAAGGGTGTGGGGCAGCAGTTAGGCCCTAAACGTGGAAGGGGCAGGAACTCTCTGTAAGCAGAGAAGCAGGGAGAGGTCTCTCTCTTCCCTCATTCTCTTGGATTAGCACCAGGAGAGACAAGCAGGAAGAGAGGGGAGAGGTATCCAAGGGGCGGAAGGCCTCCATCTTCCTCCACTGTCATGTGCCAAAAGTGTCTTGACTAAGGTAGGGTCAGGGAAGGGGAGGGAAGAGAGATGTGAATTAAATATGAGGTAGACATTTTAAAAGGAGCAGGTCTGAGTCTAGAAAGTGTTTTAAGAAAAGTGCCTAGAAAGATATGGAATTGAGCCAACATAGCCTCATGAAAAACATCACCCAGTGGAGGAGGTGGAGCAGGTCAAGCAGTAGAGTTGGAAGCAGTGACTGGGGAAAATGTTCATAATCCAATGAGGTAAGAGTCTGTGTGGTGGGAGGGCAGGGAAGGGAGAGGTCAGTTTGACCAGAGAGGTATCAAGGAGACTTGAAGGAGACGGCATGGCTTGAGTCCTCTATTGAAGGGTGGGTAGTTGATTGGAGCTGGGAGAACAGGTGAGCCATGTGGGGTGGTGAGGGGCCCAGCCTGGATGAAGTCCAGCCTCAGGGAATGTGACGAGGCTGCACACCTGGACCAGAGGTACCTCAAGCTCCCTGGTGAGAAATTGGGGCTCAGACAGAAAGCCGGCAGGTAGTCATTGCATGTCCTTTAGCACCAAGTGATGTGATAGGAAGAGTGCCTTAGGAAGATGACTGGTCTGTGAAAGAGAGGAGAGGAAAAGGTGCCCTTAGGAAGCTATTCCACCCTCCGTGTGCGGGGCAGAGGGACTCAGAAGCATGACTGCGCCTTGTTATACCCGCACCTTTGTCTAGCCCCATTTATTGACTACAAATAATGTAGTTGTGCACTTGAGTCCCTTCTTTTCAGCATGTAAAGGGCTCACTGGGTAGAGAGGTGGGGGCTTGAAGCTCTGCAGCCTGTTGATAGTTATCCGTACTGAAGCCAAGTCTCCATGTCCTAACATGTGCAGCGATCAGCTTTGGAAACCCCAAATGTGCAGCACATATTTGATTTATGCTACTTACTTTTCTCCTGTTATCTATAATTTTACACTGCTCTATGCATTAGTCACCATGGAAACATGATGCTATGAGAATGGGTAGAACCCAGTGACATGCTCAATGGGATGGCAGTATTAAGGTGGTTTCACGTGACAGCTGGCAGTGTGGATGTCTTTGCTGAGCAAAGTAGGTGACAGGTATTGTGACCACATTTATGTAGACTGTCACCTCTGGTAGGAGACATGGCTATCAAACTTAAAAAGAAAATAGGGCTACATCGTCACCTTGAAGAAGACCAGTTCCAGAGGTTTTAAATACAATGTAAAATGAACTATTGAGAGTACTAGAAAGAGGGAGACTTCTAATACGCTAAAACCAATCGAATTTCCCCAACATATGTGTACAAAAATGAACTGTGGAAATGTCAAATATCTCATAATAATGAGCATAGCTCTGTGTGTATTTGAATGGCTCAAACTCTACTGTGAAGAAATGGGATTATTACTGCAAGCTCAGAGGGTGCAGGTTGATTGTTCATTTGGCCTTTCCCCATGGCTGTGGAAATTTCTCTCAAGGAAAGAGGAATGTCAGCAGCTGCCTTTTGGGACAGAAATGGCCACAAGCCTGGCTCCAGCCAGAATGAGCCCTGAAGCCCTCTCTCACTTTGTGAGCATTCTGCTCCCTGCAGCTGAGTCTCCTTAACCCCTCACCCCACCCAGCATCTCTGACTGGATCTTTTTTTGCTTCATGTTTCTATTTCTTACGAAATATTGACTATCTTACCCTTCCATGGCACCAGTAGCAAACAACATTAGCTCAAATCCATACATTCAAGTGAAATTCAGTGGAAGAATTTAAATTCTAATTAACAGGAGACACAGTATGACTTGGGTATGTGTCTTACTGACTCACTGACATTTGCTGGATTCAGTGTTAAGATGGACTGGAACAAATCCACGTTGTTTGCTAGGAACTTCCTTTCTCCTTATTTTATTGGCTATGGTGGTGGGCTGGATAACAGCCTTCAAAGATATCCAAGTCCTAAACCCTGGAACCTGTGAATATTACCTTATATGGCAAAAAGAACTTTCAGATGTGATTAGGTTGAGGATCTTGAGATGGGGAGATTATCCTGGATGATCCCAGTGGGTCTTAAATGTAATCACAACTATCCTTACAAGAGGGCGGCAGAGGGGGATTTGACTACAGAAGAGTCATAGATAATGCATTGTGATGACAGAAGCAATGAGAGATTTGAAGATGTTATGCCACTGGCTTTGGAGATGAAGGACAGGGCCAAGAATGGGCAAGGGCAAGGAATGAAAAAGCTATAGAAGCTGAAAAAGGTAAGGAAATAGATTCTCTCCTAGGGTCCCCAGAAGGAACCAGCCCTGTTTTCATCTGGACTTTAGCTCAGTAAAACTGATTTGGGTCTGACCTCCAGAACAGCAAGGCAATAAATTTGTGTTGTTTGAAGACACTAAGTTTGTGGTAGTTTGTTACAGCAGCAATAGGAAACTAATACAGCTACATATCAAGCTAAACCCAGGAAAATGGAGGGGAAACATCGTCAGTGTTTTAGTGACCAGAGCGTGGAGTAACATTCTTTTTGAGCATTGGCCAGCAGAGGGAGGGGAATGATTTAAGCTCCGAGCCCCCTTCTCCATTTAGCCTTCCTTTCCCATCTGGTCAGAGGGAGCTCTCTTTTGCCTCTGTGTATACAACTCACATATGACTTACTTTCTGCCAAGCATAATTATTAATTATCTGGTAAACACCTTATCTGTCAATTTGACAGTAAACTCCTGGAGGGTAGAAACCCCATCTTATACTTTTCCTTGATTCATACATCCAACATTTATTGAACACCTGCTGTATACTAGGCACAGTTCAGAGCACTGGAGGGACAGAGTGAGAGGTAGGTGTGAAAAGGCAAAAATGTAAGTAAATTTTTTATAACATATTAAGTGCTATGTCAAAAATGTACAGGCTGGAGTTACCACTCATTGCATTCTTACTATGCATAGACACATTGCTAAGTTCTTGTATTTCTTCTATTTAAAACTCTCAAAAAAAAAAAACTCTCAACATGTCTATGAGGTTGGTGTTTTTATCTTCATTTGACAGGAGAGTAAACTGAGGCTTAGAGAGGAAATCAGTCCAAGGTCACCCAACCTGCCTGACTCCACAGGTCAGCCTCTTAACCAATATGTCTACCCAGCTAGAAAGCAGTGTGAGCAGGAACTTCAGGGATAAGTAACCTCCACAGCACTGAGTCAGAATCTTGCACATCAAAGGCATGGAATGCCAAATGCCTGTTGTCTAATTAAAAGCTGGTCGTAGATCAGGAGGCTGTGACAGGTGCACAGATAACTCCAGCTCAAGATACAAAGAATTAATTGTCCTTCATCTTTGTGTGGCAACATTTTCCTGGGTCCCTAAAAATATCTTTAGGAATTTTGTGAGCAAGAGGCTGGAAGCTGGTACATAGTTTGTTGATAAGAAAATTGAGTCATCAAACAATGACATGATATTCCCAGTATCAGAGAATGAGCCAAAAAGATGGCCAAAGGAAGGTGGGCTTACCTCCGTGGCGCTGAGTGCCCATTTTTCCCTCCTGATGCTGTGGCTGGCCAACCCTGGCAAAGGGGGAAGAGGCCACTGTCAATGCAGCTGTAAGCAGAGCAGGCTGGTGACCAGGGAACACTCAGGGACTCCAGCTTTGCCTCTACTTGACGGTGAACATCAGCCAAATTGCTGAGTTCTCCGGGAGCCCCCTGGCTACCACTTCCGCAGCAGGGAGCACCTTGCTCACTGAGGTGTCCTGGATTCCTCATGACCTGAGGCTTTATAGATTAAAACATTGATTCCCATTCCAAGCCAGTGTCCCAGAATATTGTCAAATATCTACCCACATCCCAGCTTATGTAAAGGAGGGGAATCCATCTTTTCACTGTTCCTTACAGAAGCCTGTATCTATTTTTTTTTTATCTCAACCGTAACTAGTATGGATTTTGTATCTCAGCTATAGCATAAATGGGCCCAATTTAAGAAAAGATCCCTCGTTCCTGTTCCTGTGGGAATGAAGCCATTTTATAAAATATATCTTCCTGTCTATATTATAATATTCCCTAAAGTTATAGGTGTGTCTTGTTACACAGGGAATTATCAATGGTAAGTGAAATTTTCCTACTTTTTAAGCTGATTGAATATAAATGTGGGATCCTAATAGTTAGGACTTATACAACTTTGAACTGTGGACAAATAGTAGTAGATGCCCTAACAAAGGGTTTGTATCATGGAAGAACAATGATGTTTTAACCTACAGAAAGAATATGACACATTCCACATGTGTGAGCACACACACACATATATACATAAGTATTTATAGAGAGATCTACATCCTAATACTGTTACAAATTGTTTTACCCAAGGAGAAATAACTTAAATTTACATAGTACTCACATCCTTTTAAGGTCTTTTCACATCTCTTATCTCACTTTTATTCTTACGAGAATCCTGAGCAATAATTGGAACAAGTCTATTTCCCCCATTTTATTTTATTTATGTATTAATTTTTTTCTTGAGGTATAATTGACATATAACATTACAGATCTTCCTCAACTTATGAAGTTATGTCCTGATAAACTCATTATAAGTAAGTCAAAACTGCATTTGACGCAAGTAACCTACCCAACATCATATCTCAGCCTAGCCTACCTTAAACGTGCTCAGAACACTTACATGAGTCTACAGTAGGGCAAAAATCATCTACACAAAGCGCATTTTATAATAAAGTATTGAATATCTCATGTAATTTATTGAATACTGTACTGAAAGTGAAAAACAGAATGGTTGTCTGGGTACAGAATGGTTGTAAGTGTATCAATTATTTACCCTGTGATGTGTGGCTGACTGCTGCCCAACATCCTGAGAGAGAGTATTGTACCAAATATTGCTAGCCTGAGAAAAGATCAACGTTCAAAATTTGAAGTACAGTTTCTACTGAATGTGTAGAAAGATTGGTGAAAAATTTTAAGTTGAATCATTGCAAATCAGGGACCGTCTATATTTAGGTTTCAGGTGTACAACATAATGATTTGATATTTGTATACTTAGGAAAATGATCACCACAGTAAGTCTATTTACCACTTATTTCCCCCATTTTATAGAAAATAAAACCAAGGTGGCTTTAGAAAACCAACATGGCCCAGTTCAACAGTGGTAAAGTTAAGCAAGCTCCTCTTCTTGGGTTGGAAGTCCAGATGCTTTTCTTAACGCTTTGCAGAAAACCAACATAATGGGGATTCTGTTATAGACCTTGTTCAGTATTGGGTAAGAGCTTGGGCTGACATCTCAGTTCAAATCTTGACTCTAGCATTTACTAGCTGTACAGTCTTGTACATGTCACATAACATGTCAAAGCCTCAATTTTTTTTTCAGTCTATAAAAGGGAAATGGTAGTACTCTGTTATTCAGAGTCCAGAAAATAGATGGCACTCTCAAAGTAACTGAGAGAGTTTAATGAGGGACTAGTGACAGGAGTGTAGGCAGAAATAAGAGCACTCAACAAAGGATGGTAAAACGTCCTGGAGAGAGCAAAGTAGCTCCCATATCTGAAGGGATGAGGAGGGGAGCAATTACCGGAAGCTGAAGAGTATGGTAGCTTTAGGAGAAGACCCCAGACAGGAGCTGAGTGACAGAGAAAAAGCTAGCTCAGGGCCCCAAAGAGACAGAGGTGGAAGAATAAATACTCAGACTTCACTCTTATCCCACTCGGGGAACTCGACAGAAGCCAGAAGGCATGGGAACTCGATGATGACATCTATAAAGGTCAGCACCCAGGGCACAGAATAGGATAAGGAAAGATGGAAAATGGACCCAAAGGGTCAAATGGAAAATAAACTGCAGAAGAACAACATCTTAGGGTAGTCGTGATGATTATACAACATAAGGCAGGTACCATGTTTAGCACAGGGCCTAGAACATAACAAGTTAGCAATAAACGTTCATTGTTGAAATTATTATTTCCATTAATATTTGGTGCTGTTTTTCAGCTTCTGGGAGATATTTCTAGAAACTTAACTGAAAGGAAGCCACTTTAATCTGGAATCTAGAGTAATTATTCTGCTCAGAGGTGGGATAGGTAGGTCAGACATTAGAAATATAATTGTAGACACATCTACAGGAATAATTCATAGGATTAAAAGGGAACATTTATAGGTACATTTTAATATTGTGTCTGGTGACAGTGTAATTAAGATTGTGTCAGGGTTTCCCTTGTGTCTTGCTATTTTGAAGCTTTTATAACTTGTTTATAAAATTTTGCTCTGGTGGAAACTTGGCTTACTAAGTCTCAGCCATTAGATGAAAATTTTTACAGAGAAAAATGATCTTTCAGTTATCTTTCACTTGAGTACTGGAATATATGTGTGTGTGTGCTGTGGCTGTAGATATGTGTGTATATATCCATTATATGTGTGGTAATAGCTTTGGTGTTCTGACTTACTTCTTCCCTATCTTGATACCATTAACCCTGCTACTTATTAAGGAAATGACTCAAAATATGACTCATCTACAACCCCTCAGGAAGAGAGAAGAAAGGAAGAGCAAACGAACAAGAAAAGAAAGAAATAAAAAGAATTGCTATAGGATAGATGACTTATAATAATCTTTCAAATAATTTTCTAGTACCTACCAGCCCACATATTTTTTACAAAGCCCATTCCCATTGGACCTGAAACACAAAACCATTACTCGGCACCCACATGCATTCTTGCATTTGCTGTGAAGGAGAATGATGATGTAGTTAGTAAATAACATTGCAGAGCAAACAGAAGATGTTCCAGAATCTTGTTAAAGGGATATGCTAATTTCCATCCAACTGCTGAACTAAAATTTTAGACAGGTAATTAAACATTTAAGATACCTAAGGTATGTGCACCCCTGGTTATTTACAAAGCTAATCTGCATCTCCAGAATGAAAAGCCTTCCAGAGGGCAGCAACAGAGGGAGGGAAGGAGCAGGATTGAAGCCTAGGAGACATGGCATGTGCTGGGTATATTTCTGTCTTTCCAGAATTGTACAGTCGAGTGAAAGATACTGGGGCTAGGAGGGAGAGAGGGCAGAGGCCATATCCTTTTTTTTACATATATCCACAGCTCAGCTTGTACAATTTGTAACAGTATTAAGATGTAGATTTTCTGTAACACACTTGAAAATACTGTTTTCATTTTATGTTGCGTGTACTTTTAGAATCATGGCTGTTAGGAATAAAGGACTCTGAGAGGTCACTTAGTCCAAGCATCACAAACTCAGAAGCCTACATGGGCCAGACAGGTAAAGTGAGGCCCTGGCTGGGCCTTCCCCACACCTGCAGAGGTGGGACCCGATACCTAGTCTAAAGGTACAATTACTACTCAGCTTCTCAAGAATTCTTACTGTATTGAAATATGGGCCCCATGTTGCCAGATCTTCCAAATTTTTAAGATAAGCTGGAAATCCTCTAGAATGTTAACTCTAGGAGGGCATGGATTTTTTTTGCTTGTATTGTGTATTACAGTAAATCCAGTGCTTAGAAGAGTGCATGGCATTCAGTAAGTGCTCAATAAATATTTGTTGAATGGATGCACGTAGAAAAGCAAGCAAGCAATCAGCAAGCTGGATTTTATGTGAATTCTTTTGACTTATAATGTTGACAAATAGATTTTTATGTTGTGACTGTCTGATTAAAATGTAGAAAAGCCACACCTTTGGACTGAACAAAACCTATCTCAGGGCTGTGTAAAATTCACGGGATGCTACTTTGCTACCTGGGGTCTAATTCAAGTTCCCTATGCCAAAGAAAGGAAACTGAGGCCCCAAAATATTACTGCTTTGTTTAGGGGTCACACAGATGGTTAATGGCAGAGCCAGTAAACCAGTAAAACAACTTTCACCTTTTAATTCCCCATCTAAAGCCTTTTTCTCCTTCAAATCTCAATACTGCTTCAAAAACAACAACAGCAACAATGAAAGATCCAGAAATAAATTTATATGCCTTTATAAGGGGTCAAAGCATAGCTAAGAGCTTTGAAATTAAAAGATAATTGCAAGGGGGTCAATGAAGCGATTTAGAAGGATACAGGAGGGGACCCTTTAGGGATTCCTGCCCAGCCAGCCTGGCAGCGAGAAAAGCTCTCCTATCCCACTCTTTGTCTGTCAGAACCTAAAGTCCAGGTTACGCTGCAGGAGCAAACAGCCCCCAAATCTCAGTGGCTTCAGGCACAAGGTTTATTTCTCACTCCAACTGCCTGTCTTCATGGGTCAGCTGGGGACGCTCTGCATTGTCCTTTCTCTGGGACCCATGTTAACAAGCAGCCACCTCTGGGACATTGACCATCACTCTGGCAGACAGATAAAGAGAGTATGGCAAATGGCACGCTGGCTCTTAGAGCTTCTGCCCAGAAGTGATGCCTGACACCTCTGCTCACATGTCATCGGTCTTGTAAGTCACATGGCCACACCTAACTTAAAAAGGGCAGCAAGGAACAATTTTACCACATGCTAGGAATGCACGGGGCAGAGCCTCTGGTGAAAAACTTCGCTAACACAGCTCGAGAGCCCTGAGAAAAAGACACCACTTAAAAAGCATTTACTTATGCCTAACTTTATTTCTTAGTAAAAGGAAAACTAAATCTTCAATTTTTCAACATTTCCTATTGAATATTCTCTCTTGTGCTTTCTCTTTTTTTCAAATTATTCCTAATACCCTGGTAGTCAAGTGCTTAACCAGTTGGAAGGAAACAAAAAGCTTAGAAATCTGGCTTGTTATTACTCTGGATTTCCAAATAAATAAGTATGTGTCTGCTTTGATGAAGTCCAGTTTTAACGCCAATCAGAGACTCCCCCCACAATTTCATGAGCATCTTTAAACATGCACACGACCAGCATACTCACTCTGGGCAAGAGCAGAGCTGGGTTCACTCCAGAAAACGCAAAGTGTACTCAGAGACACCATATGCCCTTTTTACGAACTCTGAGCAACCTCCAGGCTATCAGCAGGGCTGTGCACAGAGAGGGCCAGGGAGCCATACTTTGGAAGCTACAGGCTGAGTTGCTGTGTCCCAGCTGCACTGAAAAGTAGAGCTTTGGTTTGTCAACAACCAAAGATAAATAAGTCTGCTTCTAATCAAAGATGACTATTTGTTCTCCCTGATCTAAACTGTGAGCTCTTTGGGGTAGGAAATATTCCTTAAATGAAAAACAAACAAGTAAAAGGCTTACTTACCCCTTTTTTAATGTTAAAAATTTTATAGTAACAGTTTCATTATGATTTGACTTCACATACAAAGTTAGAATGGCAATTACACTGATGATGAACTCATTAAAAAAGTTTAAATATCATATTACAGATATGCACTATTGAAGTTCCAGAAGGTGTTCTCAGAATCTAACAAAATTCTAAACAAAAGATTTACTGAGTAAGCGAATAAATGGATGAATGGTGCAAGCAATTGGGATGCACTTAAATGCACTGAAAAGGGTCAGGAAATATAATTTTCTTCCCCCAAATATGTTTTATTTGAGGATACCTTTCTTGAGATCGAGAAAGTGGTGAGGATCCACCCAAGATTCTGGGTGTTTTTTCTTTGTGTACAATCCACAGTCTTCTGCCATTTTCCCGTGGAGGACATTTGGGAGACCATGGAGAAGATCTAGAAGTGGGAGGCCAGCCAGTGGGCCTGTGTGGTGAAGAGCTAGATGTAGGAAGGCAGGGCTGAGGGGAAGCCCCAGGAAGTACCCAGAAAAGCTCTCACTTGTCCTCACTGCTCTGGGGCTGCTCTGTAAAGTCACTTCCATGAGAATTGTCCAGTGGACTTTGGGAAGCCTGGAGGAATTCTCCCCTTCATCACCTCATGTCCTTATCTGCCCCTGGCTGCAGACACCTCCAGACTGGAGGGGAGCAGAATAGGGGCAGCACAGCGATTGGCCAAGCAAAGAAGCAGGTATAGGAGCATGGTGAGGGGAACTTCTCCCAGCTCCCTTCTCTGAGCACACACCTCTCTTTTTCACCTTTCAAATTCAATCAAATATTCATTAGAGTGAATGTTTCTATACTAAGCATGGTTTGGTTAAGATTTCTGAGTTCCCCCTTCTCAAGAATGGCTGGTATTTGGAGAAACACAGGTACTGGAAATTTTTTAGTGTGCGAGCAGTTCATACCCAGAGAAGCAATTGTAGGAGCAAACACACAGCGTTTTAATGTGCAATGTGCATTATTTTGGCTGACTGTATCTTCACACATTCCTCTGAGAGAAATACTCTATTAGCCCCATTTTATTGGTGAGCAAACTGAGACAGTTGGTCAAGGCCAAAAGCTAGTGAGCGATGGCCTTTGAACACAGGCAGCCTGGCTAGAGCACTCTTAGCCACTGGATTACATTTCCTTTTCTATGCCACTTTTCCTTCTATTTTTTCTTGGCAAATATATGTATCTCAGAACAAAGATGTATGCGGTCTATTCTGGGAACACACATACCTTTTGCACCATTTATAGGGTTGTTTTTATAGCAAAATGCATTCTGAGTTCCAAGCAGCCAGCTTGCAAATAAACTTTTGAGCCTCAGTCTATGTATAAGCTTGATATATTTTGAATATCATTTCAAATCTCAGGTAGTGAAAACAGCATTTGAAAGGAAACAGAAAGACTGGTTCCAGAAAGTCAATGTCCTCTGACATATCCTAGAATTAAAAATAGGGGAGATGCATTTTACAGGTCAGGTACATTCCAAAGTCAGGGGGTAAGGAGAAAACTAGGTATAATCAAAGTTACCCTTGAAAATCCTTTAGGAAGCCTCCACACTGGAGGCCAGCAGACTACCTCCCAGCCTCCTTGTTCTCCAATGCTGTTGAACACCAGGTGAAGTAGTCAGCTTGTGTTTAAGGCCATGAACTTCAGAATGGCTTAAGCCCAGTGAGGTGGTCACTCTGTGTCAGCCATGAGAAACGGGGTTCAGTTGAGGAAATGGCAGACTCTCTCTCCCACCTTCTGCCCATCCCAGAACAGTCCTTAGAGGAGGGAAATCACCAGCAGAACGGCTTGAATTATTTCTCCTCCTTTCATTTTTCTGATCCAGTGCCTTTTGTTAAATTCGAGTATGTTAAATGGATATTTGATGTGACTGAACTCGAAATACATACATAGTAAGCAGGACATAAGGCCTCAGAATTATCTTAAAAGCTTCACACAAGCTCTCATTCTTGCCTCTTCATCCACCTCTGAAGAGCACTTTAATATTTAACAGATTCCAAGAGAATTTCCACTAGAAACATGACATTAAGGAGCAGAGGAATTACCAGACTGCTCAAAGCGCCTCTGAGGGTCCTGTCTCTCACTACTGAGCCTGCTTTCTTAGCTCACGGCAGGCCTCAGGTCTTTTAAGTCAACATGTCTGAAGAGACTTTATGATAGAGAAGGAGCTGCTTGGATTATGAGATATCAGCTCTCCTTTTTCTTTAAAAAAAAAAGATGATGCTACAGATGTGCCAAGAGGTAGCCCACATTTTGAATGATTTTTCTAAGAGGGTGGATCTACACCAACCAGCCCCACCTTTTCTTTGGCCTCTGCTTGGTGCCTAATCAGCAGGTCCCTCAACCCTCTGGTGGATTTATCCTCCATTGTTTGACTCCTAAATCCTTCTTAATTTTTCATGATTTGAAACCCATACAGGAAATTAGTCTTTTTTCCTTCCACATTGCTGTGTGCATATAAGTGACTGGTTGCCAGAAAAATTCTTTAGATAAGATAGTAGATATTAAGGACCAATGACTGGAGTGTGTTGGATGTGCCTTTCAAAGCAGCATAAAACAAATGCTTCAATTGCACTGGTATTTGGGGAAGGGGTGGGAATGGCACTCACTTTCATTAATCTTTTCCTCTAACCAATGTACACAGGTTCGTATTAATTTACATCATTACAGTAGAACTTCA
The DNA here is from genome assembly GCF_949752795.1 of Hyperoodon ampullatus. Classification (NCBI taxonomy): domain Eukaryota; kingdom Metazoa; phylum Chordata; class Mammalia; order Artiodactyla; family Ziphiidae; genus Hyperoodon; species Hyperoodon ampullatus. The sequence goes on along the minus strand of NC_136918.1, from coordinate 71,718,668 downwards.
AGCCACTTAAACCTGCAAAAATACATAATAATCATTCATGTACTTGGTTCTTCATTTTGTCTATACATTGACCACCTGCTTCCTAAAATCTATCTTTCAGCTATTAAAAATAGCATTAGAGAAGTATTTTTTAAACAAATCCCTTGATTCTGTGTGAGATCTGTGTCATTCTGAAGAAAGAATTTGAGGTGTTTCTTTTGTGTGGTTGAGGCTAAGTTGTCATGGTAATGGCTTATCGTGAAATACTGGGAGAAGTGCATTAGAAACATTGCATGTGGCAACTCCATATTGGGTTCCTGTTATTATAGCCTGGGCAGAACTTGACTTTTCTTGGCTCCAAACAATCTTTCCATACTTTATAAAAACAGAAATTTGCATTTCTAGCCCAAGGCTGCCTTTTTCCTACCCCACGCAGCTTTTAGAACACACAAAAAAAGAAAAGGCTTTTTATTAGGTGTTACAGAGAAACAAAATTCTCATGACTTTTACAGCATTTCAAACATTTAGAGCACTTTATTTTCAATTCCTTCACTTATGCACTGTTACAACTTCTTAAAGCCAAGGAACATCACATAGAACAATTGCCAAGGACTGGAACAATTTATTTTGCATTTTTTAACTTTCACTTTCAATTCCTCAGGATAACACATATGTTTTATGAAAATGCATGAGGAATTGAGTGTGCTTTCAGTTTCTTTCCAAATAAATGTGACTCACAGACCCAGGAAGAAGTAGATACTATTATTTAATGCATTTCAGAAAAATTTAGGAGTTAAATAAAATAACTTTTCTTGATTTCCTTTGAATACTTGGTCCGCTTTAAAAAAGCAAATTTTATATAGTAAGAAATGCATATTTTACTTTTTAAAATAGTAATGTTTCTGCATTAAGAAAATATAAAGTTTCAGCATAACATGAAAGTCTGTGTCACGTGTCTTTGGCTGCTTTGAAGTTTTTCTCTAGCTCTTTGGTTTTTAGCAGCTTGACTTATGATGTGCTTTAGGGATGGGTTTCTTTGTATTTTGCTTGGAGTTTGCTGACCTTCATGAATCTGTAAATTAATATCTTCACAAAATTAAAATTCCAATATCAACTACTAAAGTTGGTAAGCGCTGAGTAGAGCCTGAATTTTACTAACAACTTTGGCCTAATCAGATTTTTTAATTGCACAAAGGCCCCGTTGCTTTGCCTGAAGGAAGATGGGATTTACTATTAGGATACTCACAGTGTAATAGAACATGAATGACAAGTCTCATGGACTTCTCAGAAAATAACCATAGAACAGCCAGTTCTCCCCTGAAGGAGGTGCCAGGCAGCTCTAAAACCCTCAGAAGCAGGAGTTAGTGCATCATCCACCTATGGTGAGTGCTTCTCCCCCAGTCGCACTCAGTTACTCTCTGGCTGCCTGCTCCCTTCTATACCTCTGACTTGCTTTTTCATTTTTTCTTTCCTGGATTTTTTCATCTATCACATTGGATCTACTTATTTATAATGAATAACTCATAACTTTCTTTGCCATGACATTTCCATACATCTTTTTATACTACCTGTCAATAACCTCATTTTCTCATGTCTCCTAGCTAGAATTTCTGCAGGAGAGCATCAGATAGGTCCAGTTTATGACCATCTTCTCTGTTCAGGCAGAATCCTTGACACCATATGTCAGAACACTGGCAAGTATATAGAAATCTCAACTCCTGTAGGAAGGAACTCACCCATTCTAGTCCCAGCAGCTCTCAGTGTACAAGGGTGATAATAGCAGGGAGTGGGATTCTCATGATGTTGAAAATATGACTTCCTCATTGCTTCTAGAGCAAGGTCAGGAGTGGGATGTTTTCCATTAAGGGAAACTAGAGGCATGGTTGGTGCCATGATGGACATGTCTAGTTTATTCTTAATACTTATTTCCATATGTAAAATTCCAAAGTTGCCCCCAGAAAACTGCCATGGACAACTGTGCAGGTTGGGCTTTCTAGCTGGTGGCTTTCAATGTAGACTATGATGTTTTTAACGAATTTTTCTTTGGTCTGGTTCTGTCAGTTGCTGAAAGCTGAATTATTTCTCTTTTTAATTTTCAATTGTTTCATATATTTTGGAGCTCTGTTATTATAATGTATATAATTGTTATGTTTTCCTGATTAATTAACATTTTTATCCTTATAAAATGTTTCACTTTATTTCTTTTTTTTTTTAGCAGCAATATTTTTTGGATATTTTTATTTTATTTATTTATTTAGGCTGTGTCAGGTCTTTGTTGTGGTGTGTGGGCTTCTCTCTAGTTGTGGCAAGAGGGTTTTCCCTCTCTAGTTGTGGCGCACAGATTCCAGGGCGCATGAACTCTGTAGTTTGAGGCATGCAGGCTCTCTTGTTGAGGCAGGCAAGCTCAGTAGTTGTGGCATGTGGCTTAGTTGCCCCATGGCATGTGGGATCTTAGTTCCCTGACCAGTGATCCAACCCATGTCCCCTGCATTGGAAGGTGGATTTTTTACCACTGGACCACCAGGGAAGTCCCTCACTTTATTTCTGATAATACTCTTTATCTTAAAGTTTATTTTATCTGATATTAATATAAATTCATATAGCCACCCCAACATTCTTCTTCATATTGTTGGCATGGTATAATTTTATCCATCTACTTACTTTCAATTTACCTTTATATAAAAAGTGCATCTCTTGGGCTTCCCTGGTGGCGCAGTGGCTGAGAGTCCGCCTGCCGATGCAGGGGACACGGGTTCGTGCCCCGGTCTGGGAAGATCCCACATGCTGTGGAGCGGCTGGGCCTGTGAACCATGGCTGCTGAGCCTGTGCGTCCGGAGCCTGTGCTCTGCAATGGGAGAGGCCACAGCAGTGAGAGGCCTGTGTACCGCAAAAAGAAAAAAAAGTGCATCTCTTGAAGAGAACACATATTTGGATCTTGATTTTTTATCCATTCTAACAACCTCTGCCTTTTAGTTAGAGTGTTTAGTGTATTAACATTTAATATAATTGTTGATAATGTTGGATTTATGTTTGGATTATGTTTTCTGTTTTTCCCCTCTTTTTTTTTTGATCTTTTGATCTTTTTTACTGTCTTATTATGGCATTTTAAAATTGCATTTGTAAAAAAATTGCATTTTAGTTTACCTATTATCTTTTTAGCTATACCACCTTGCATTATTTTTTTAAGTGGTTGCCCTAGGGAGTATACTATACATCCTTAACTTTTTACAGTTTACTTAGAGTTAATATTTTATTATTATTTTTTAAATTTATTTTTGGCTGTGTTGGGTCTTCGTTGCTGTGTGCGGGCTTTCTCTAGTTGTGGTGAGCGGGGGCTACTCTTGGTTGCAGTGCACAGACTTCTCATCGCGGTGGCTTTTCTTATTGCGGAGCATGGGCTCTGGGCACGCGGGCTTCAGTAGCTGTGGCTCGCAGCCTTAGCTGCTCCGCAGAATGTGGGATCTTCCCAGATCAGGGCTTGAACCTGTGTCCCCTGCATTGGCAGGCGGATTCTTAACGACTGTACCATCAGGGAAGCCCAGAGTTAACATTTTAACACTGTATTTAGAATATAGAAACTTTGCAAACATATAGATCCATTTATAGCTACCACATACCCTTTAGATTATGTATGTTTTAAACTCTCAAGACAATGTTATAATTTTTAATTTATAGAGTCAAATGTACTTTAAAGAAATTAAGAGAGAAAGTCATCTTTTATATTTACCCACATATTTATTATTTCCAACACTCTTCCTTCCTAAAGATTTTCTGTCTGGTATTATTTTCTTTCTACTTTAAGGAACTCCTTTAGCATTTCTTATACTAAAGATTTGCTGGTGATACATTTTTTCAGTTTTCTTTTATCTGAAAAATATTTTTATTTTGTGTTTGTTTTGTAGCATATAGAATTCTGGGTTGAAACTTTTCCACAGTAATTTGAAGATGTTCTGTTGGTTTCTGGCTTTCTTATTTTCTACTGTGAGATTAGTTGATTGGAATCATTGTTACTCTGTCGATTATATGTCATGTGTCTTTGGTTGCATTCAAATTTTTTTCTATATGTTTGGTTTTTAGTAGTTTGTCTATAATGTGCCTAGAGATGATTTTCTTTGTATTTATCCTACTTAGGGTTTGGTGAATATATAAATTAATGTCTTCACCATATTTGGGAAATTTTTAGTAATTACTTTTTAAAGTATATTTTCTTTCACTTTCAATTACATATTTTTAGACTCTTGAATATTATCTCCTAGGTCCTCGAGGGTCTGATCATTTCTTAAAATCTTTTTTTCTCTCATTTTAATTGTGCATCTTCTATTCATCTAGCTCCAGTTATTGAGTTTAGTTCATTGAGTTTTTCCTTTGTTATCTCCATTCTAATGTTAAACCCATCTAGTAATTGTTTTCTCATATATTGTATTATATAATTCTGAAGTATGCGTCTTTTAAAATTATGTAGCTTCTATTTATCGTCTGAAATAACCTTTTTTTTCATTATGAGGATATTTTACTTTCCATCCTTGAGCAGTTATAATTGCTGCTTTAAAAGTTTTGTCAGCTAATTCCATCATCTAGGTTACCTTAGGGTCATTCTCTATTAGTTGTTGTTATCTTGAGAATGGGTCATATTTTCTTGTTTCTTTGTATGTTAAATAATTTTGGATTATATTCTGGACCTTGTAAACATGTTGTAAAGACTCTGAATGCTACTATACTTGTCCAGAGAGTTTTTGTTGTTGTTGTTATAGCAGGCAATTAACTTGATTGAATTCAAAGTGCAAACTGTGTTATTGGGCAGCTGCCGCAATCTTATTTCTGAAATTTTAGTCTCTCCTGGGCCATTTGCAGTCTGCCTTGTAAATGCATGGTTCAGAGGTCAGCAGACATTTGGGCAAAATTAATACACAGAATTTATAATTCCTCCCTCGGACTCTCTGATTTCTGTGATTTCCCTTTCACTTTCCAGTGGCTGTGGTTGTCCCAAACTCTGCCCTCTGATTGTTTGAGCCAGAAATGCTGCAGGCTTTCTATCAGAGTCTTAGCTACTCCATATGACATAGACTGAGACCTGCTGTCAGGCCAGAAGTCATGAAAATGGGAAATCCATCAGGTGCCATTCCCTTCTTTCAAGGTCTGCCATTTGATTTTATGTATGTATAAGCCAATAAATAAGCCTGGTACTATTTCATGGGTCAGAAACAAGGACACAGCAAGTATCGTGAGTATCAACATGCTGGCATTGATTCCTCTTGCCCTCAGGTCCCACAGGAATGGCTTCATGGGCCCAGATGGAGGCCTGCACACACAGTGGGTTACATTACAGGGGAGGAATACTGAGGTTGGAGAATCTACCTCTTCTACATTAAGCAGTTAACACGCCCACTGTTTGTCTCTCAGGGAGACCTTATATAATCCCTCAAGATTTCTCACTGCAAATTCAACCCTGAGTAATGGCCCAGGCATTCTGGGCCTTACCTCCTAGACATACCCAGAAAGAACATGCAGGGGCACTCAGAGTTTACGGCAGGTTGTTTCTCCCAACACTCTCCATAGTGTACCTTCTTTCAGTTGTTCTTCAGTGCCTTCAGGTAGTTGGGCTTTTTAAAATACTATGTCCAGAGTTTTTTGTTGTTATCCTCAGGAGGATCATTCTGATGGGAGCTTATTTGGCCACTACAGAAAGTGGAGTTGGCAGCTTTGCCATTGTAAACAACATTGCGAATAGATTGGGAAGAGCCCCACCAAGCAGTGGCCCAGAATACATACTGCCTAGTATAGCACCCTAACCTTACAGTAAGTGGATCTTGTTCAGACATCATAAAGCTAGTTGTGTGTGAAAGATTAGCTAGAAGACAAGGCCCTGGGGTCCACAGGCGTAGCCTTTCCACCCCTCTTCTTTCACAGTGCAGTGAATCAGCAAATCTGACACACACTTGCTCATTTTGGAGTTTGGTTTAATAAACTTGAGTTGCTAGATAAGAAAATGTCAGACAACTAAGGTTCTCATAAATTGTACTAACAGAAAACCTCCGGGCCTGATAAATAGGGGTTTCTGTTGACTCAAGCCAATATTACAGAAGTGTCAGCCCCTTGAGGAAATCCCAGACCAGGATGCACAGGATGAGAAGACAGGAGGATCTGCCTTATTTGCTGATGCCAGAAGATGAGGACTTGCTGTCATCATGGGACTGCTAATGGGGCAGTCCTCCCAGAGGGCAGAAACTTGGATAGGAAGATTTGCTGACCAAGAGGCTCTTTCTCCTGCAAACAAGGTGAAGTAAAGAAGCTGTGCCTGTTGGGTCCATCAGTCTTACCACATTCCTTATCATCTACAAGCATGTGGACTTTACGCTGCACTCCCTTCCACTGAAGCTAGAGTGACCCTTTTAAAATACAAATCATACCATTTGATTTGAGCAGTTACAAGCCTGCTCAAATCTCTAGTGACTTCCCATCACACTGAGAGTAAAATTCAAAATTCTTCTCTGACTCTGCAAGATCTGGCCTCTGGCAACTTCTCCAGCCTCAACTCATCACTGTTTTCCCCATTCACCATCCTAACAGTGATACAGTCTCACCAGTCCTCAAACACTGCAAGCATGCTCCTGCTGTTTCTTCTACTTGGAATGCTAGCTAGTATCCAAGCAATTAGCATAATTCCCTTCCCCACTTCATTCAGTTCTGTGCTCACATATTACCCCCTCCTTGAGGTCTTGTCTGGACACATTATCTAAAATGGCAATTGCTGTCTTTCTCTTTCCTTTTACCTCATTTATTTTTCATTATAGCATTTATGACCACCTAGAATGATGAATATTTATTAAATTGTTTGTTTTCCTGCCCTCCCCACTAGAACATAAGGCCCTTGAAGGCAAGATGTTGCCAATTCTGCTGCGTGATGTATTCCCAGTACCTCGAATAGTGCCTAACACAGTGGGTGCTCAATAAATATTTGTAGAACAAATGAATGACTAAAGCTTATTAGCACTAAGAGTAGAAAGAACATTTATAATATTGTAGCTCAGGCTCCACGCCCTGAAAAGCAGATAAGAAACAACTGACAAGAATGCTGGCCCATGAACCTCCATGTGTCTAAGTTAGGTGTTATTCTTTTCAAAGTTTTCTCACCTACTTAAGCATATTAAAAAATCTGTTAAAGGCAAATATAAGAGCAATAATAAAATAGCATGTTTCTATGGTAGGGATTTAGCCCATTCACATATTCAAGATTTGAAGGACAGTGAAAGGGTTTTGTGTTAATATCAAGCATTATTATTTCCTTCTAAGCAGAATACTTACGGTTCACCTAAATTGGCCCTAAGCATTCAGGAACGCACATGGTGAAGCCATATGATCCAAATGCCTTGCCTTTGAATAGCTATGACTAATTTAGAACATGGATTGAAAAGCAGTTTCTACTCAATAATTATTTTTTAAAAAGATGATTCTCTCATAATGAGATAGTTCAGGATGCACTGATTGCTACATGCTAATATTGGCCTTATACCTTGAGAAATATCATTTTCAAGCAAGATTTAACAGGGTAGATTCACCATTAATTTATTAAATATATATTATATACATATATGTATATATATGTGTGTACATGAATACATATAAGTACACAGGTGTGTGTATATATTTATATAGTGTATACTATGTGTCGGATACTGTGTTACTAATACAGATGTAGTACTATGGGCTGGATCCTGGGATTACATAGGTAAATCATGGCCCCACCATCAAGCAAGCATTCAGTCTGGTATGAGAATTGGAAATGTAACAAGTAATTGAATATCTGGGCTACATGCAATTTTTTTTTTTTTTTTTTGCGGTACACGGGCCTCTCACTTTGTGGCCTCTCCCATTGCGGAGCACAGGCTCTGGACGCGCAGGCTCAGCAGCCATGGCTCACGGGCCCAGCTGCTCCGTGCCATGTGGGATCTTCCCGGACTGGGGCACGAACCCGTGTCCCCTGCATCAGCAGGCAGCCTCTCAATCACTGCGCCACCAGGGAAGCCCCTACATGCAATTTAATAGAGAAATATTCGGGGTACAGAGTTGCCACAAGGAAGAGAGTAGTCAACTCTATCTTGAAGTCAGGAGAGACGGGAAAAAAAAGATTTTTAAAGTTTTGGGAAGATAACAAAGGAGGCAAACATCCCAGGTAGCTGGCTCCCCTCATTCCCACTTAACTCTTTTGCTTCAACTCCTTGACTCTCTACCATAGCTTTGATGTTTCCCTTTGGCACCCACCCAGCATTTGGGCTTCCCCAAATGTGCACAACACCTGTCTTTGTTACTTTTCATCCGTGCTCTCATGCTGTCCAGTTCCTCACTCCATGGGATTCTGTTCCCCACACCTACCCACTACCCCTAATTCTGACCCAACAGTCAGCATCCCTTCCCATCCACACTTTCCCATACCTCACAGCAGAGGTGAAATTTTAGACAAGGACAAGCTAGACAAAGAAACAAAGGCACAAAAAAGCATTTGGAGGGAGTTTCATGTTTGGAATGAGACAGCAGGTAGGAAACCAGAACAATGGGAAATGAAACTGGATAGTTGAAGTAGGTCATGTGGGCATGGCACACCATAAAGGGAGCTTGAACTTTGTTCTGGAGGCAGTAAAGAGCTATAGAATGCTTTTGAGGGTGAGTTGTAACACTTGGAGGTTGGATTGAGGAAAGATGTAGTTTTCTAGAACAAACTCTGATGAGATACAGACTTCTTATGGATGCGGATCTTCTATTAACACAGCCCCAAATCCACTAGATTTTCCAACTGTCGTGTCTCATTCCTGGCACATGTTATTATAATGGTTAAGTCTTCTAGGATATGAATTTGGTGCACCTTTGTTATTTAACTGGGTCACCTCTATCCTGTAGTTATGACATTATTATATTAAATATAACTGCAAGACAGAATTATTATTGAGTTGAGTTTCATCAAGTTAGTCTTGGCCCATTGTTGCAGCCAGTTTGTCCTTCTTAATTGTGAGCCAACTACAAATTTGATAATCACATCTTCTGTTCTCAGTGAAATCATTAATAGACTTGTTGAACAGAATGCAGTACATTACAAAACAATGTTACACAGCATTAAAGATTTTCTCCCAAGGAGAAATTGATCTGTAATTCAATAAGCTTCAAGCAAGTTGTTCAGTCAGCTACAAAACCACTTGACTCCACAGTCCATCTGGTGAGTCTTTGCCTTATCAGAATGAAGGTATTTGATATTTATATCATTTTTCTAATCTGCCAATCTAGTATATCTAAGCATCTAGCATCTAAATGGGAAACGAATTTACCCTTCTGTATTATCCAAATTTTCTATAGTGGGTTGTTTTCCGGGTGGGAAGTTATGGTGAAGTTCTACAAATGTACTTTTGCTGCACTTCCTTTTTGCTGGTGAGTACCTTGCATTCAGCCAGTCAACTCAAGCTCTCTAATACTTCCAGAGAGTTGTGGAACCAGGAACAAAACCACAAAATTCTTGACTTTAAAGATCAAAAATCAAAAGACAGGGGAAAAGATTTAAAATGCCTTCAGACTGAGGTAGTCCCCATCTTACTACATCTTCTTCCCTTTATCCCCCTTGTATGGATGTAAAATCAAGATACTGGGCAGAGGAAGGAGAAAGTGGGAAGCAAGCAAGAGAGTTAGATTCTGGGGTGGGGTTGAGGGAGCAGGTCCCCTACTACAGCCATAGGTCAAAAAGAGGATGGAAATAACGGAACTCTACTTTTAGGGATCCAAGAGTAGAGGGAACCTGGGACCTGCTGCTGAGCTGGAGCTTTGGGAGTGAGCTGCCTTGCAGACTGGCGTTATGCACCAGAAGCATGAGATGGGGCTAGTGTGGGTAGTAGAATAGAGAGGGCTGTGAGGAGTGTCTTGGACGAGTGGTCCTAATGCAGCCACACAGAGCTTTCTATAGCCCCAAAGGAGAGTGGGAAAGCTGCTGAACTCTCCCAGGTTCCCAAGTAAAGCTGAGAAAGATTAAGAGAGTGGGAGGATGAGGCCGTTCCACTTTTGCAGAGAGGGAACAGCAGAGAAGAGAGTGGCATAGACCTTTCAATAGATAGCAGTAGGAGGACCAGACCAGCGACTCTTAGCAGATGTGGACATAGAGGCAACTGTCCTTTGATTAACCTCAGTCAATTCTACATTTCAAGGAGGTCCAGACCAGGCTAGATTAAGATGTAGAAGTAAAAGCTTTTCTTCATTCAGCACTGGTATTTGCATAAACCCAGAGCTTATAATCAATCCCAGGAGAAAGGAGGTGAATAGAGAAAGGAATCCTGAATAAGACTGAGTTTTAATTGCAAAATGACTTTGAAATCATAACATTTCATTGACTTTCCCCCAATATAATTAGATTAAGTTTTCGGAGAATGAGACCCTGAGATAGTTACATAAAAATTTTAAAACTTTCTTTCTTGCAAACTATATCCCATCTGCCACACTTTCATAGTAAAATAATGAAAAGTGAGAAAATAAGACTAGCTTTGTATGGCTTATCCATGCTGGTGGCTAATTATGAGTTACACCTTTTTCTCTGCTCAGTACACATCACTGGTCCGACTTAACCAGTGTAACACTTCCAGGCCCCATTTTTTTCTCATTTAAAAAAATCATGGCAGCATTTACCTGTCTCTGTTCTTCCGGCACTTCTCCTGCTCACCATGATTTCTCCCAGACCCTTGACTGGTTCTAGAATCTGGATCTCTAAGCTCATTGACAGTGACCTGGAAGTCTTCCAAACAGAACATTTATATGGCCACAGGGCTGTTTTATTCTCATTCCCAGTGCTGGGTCTCAGTTCCACTTTGAGTCGTTTCTTCTGACATTTTCACCTTGAGAACATTGTTCTTCAAGGAGAAAGATGGGCTCAAAAGGAGAGCTGAGAAGTTTTGCTCCTAGTTGTCACCAGCCACAGGAGATCACCTGCCCCACGCAGTGACCATTCTTTTATGACTCCCCAGGACTGTGTCTGACACAAGAAAACTTCTGTGGAGTGAATGAGCACTCACAGCATCATCTTCTATGGCCCTTGAGCCGTTTTAGTGGTCCTTCATGCTTTTGGTAAACCTTAGCTCACTCACTTCTCCTCTCAGGACACACAGCAGGCTTTGAGGTCTTCCAAGCTTTGCAGCAAAAAGCCTGGCATTCTTGCTTCTAGGTTCCTGTTTGGGTCTCCTCTTTTAGAGTGTGCCCCTTATCCCTTATTAAAGCTGTTTTTAAAGAAAAGGGCAAGGAGACTGAACCTCCCCCTCACTGTGAGTATAGCCATCACCTTAGTCCAGGATGATATCTTGTGGGCATGGACATGGCTCTGTCCCCAGCGCACTGCTGGAGAGGGACTCCTCATCCATGGTCAACACTCAGGCACTGGAAACCGGTTCCTAGAAGCCTTGAAGTGATTGACTTGGCTTTGCAAACAAATATTTTTTAATCAGTTCTTAAAACCTCAGATTCTGTTCTGAACACTTAACCCCATAAATCCTGTAGATATTCTAAAAATGGACAGCACATTCCTGTGTGGGCTTGGTATTCAGAGGCAACTAGAAAACAGTCAAGCTGAGGAAAGGGAAGAAACAGGCAGGTGCTGTGCAGATCAATGGGATCAAACCACCTGGCTGGCATCCCACAACAGTTTTGGAAGAAGATTTCAACAGTACCTGCAGAATTAAAAAAAAAAAAAGTATCCTTCTTAAGATAATTTTTAAAATATTTTTACATGTAGACACATATCTAATTTTACATGGATGACAGCATATATGTGACTTTTAAAGTAAAATTTAGAGAGAGTATTTTCTTTCACTTTTTGTGGTCTTAAAGGCTTTTTAAAATTTATGAAAGCCTGGTAATAGCAGATGGTGGTGGGCATTTTGTTTGTACATTTGTTAATGTCCTAACATGGCAAAATAAAAGTTAGCCACCTTATGTCCATCCCCCAAATTCTTTTAGAATGTTTGCTTGTACTTGAAATCCAGACATCTGGAAACCCCTAGTGTTGATGAATTCCACGTGCATCAAGTTTTGGCAGTAAGGGGTCACATTTTTCCCAACAGTCTTGGATTCTGAGACCCACGGGGATGAGCCAGACAACCAGTAAAAGAAGGGGGGATCGGGAATTTCCTGGTGGTCCAGTGGTTAAACTTGGCGCTTCCACTGCCATGGGCCTGGGTTCAATCCATGGTCAGGCAATTAAGATCCCACAGGCCTCACGGCTCAGCCAAAAATAAAAGGGTGTGGGGAGGATCTACATCTAGGTAGAGGTCAGCAGGGATCTGAAACTTCTCCCCGCCCCTGTCAAAACATTGCTGAGCTCAGAGATCTAAGGCTGAGATGCAATACGACTGCCCTGCAGCCTTAATCTAAGTGGCCACATGTAAATATTACTCTAGTTCGGTATGATCTTGATCAGTTACACCTCTTGACAAATTTTATTTAAAATAGTAAGCCATGAATAATACGAGTTTTGTTTTCTTTTTTCCACAGCATGCCTAACTTCTTGGTTGTCTTTCAGATTCTTTATTTTGCTTAACTGTAGGTTTATTTTATTTTTTTATTTTTTTAATGTCTTTATTGGAGTATAATTTCTTTACAATGCTGTGTTAGTTTTTGCTTTAAACAAAGTGAATCAGCTATACGTATACATATATCCCCATATCTCCTCCCTCTGTGTATCCCTCCCACCCGCCCTACCCCACCCCTCTAGGTGATCAAAAAACACCGAGCTGATCGCCCTGTGCTATGCAACTGCTTCCCACCAGCTATCTGTTTACATTTGGTAATGTATATATGTCCATGCCACTCTCTCACTTCGTCCCAGGTTGCCCTTCCCCCTCCCCGTGTCCTCAAGTCCATTCTCTATGTCTGCATCTTTATTCATGTCCTGCCCCTAGGTTCTTCAGAATCATTTTTCTTTTTAAATTTCATATATATGTGTTAGCATATGGTATTTGTTTTTCTCTTTCTGACTTACTTCACTCTGTATGACAGACTCTAGGTCCATCCACCTCACTACAGATAACTCAATTTCATTTCTTTTTATGGCTGAGGAATATTACATTGTATATATGTGCCACATCTTCTTTATCCATTCATCTGTCAATAGACACTTAAGTTGCTTTCAAGTCCTGGCTATTGTAAATAGTGCTGCAGTGAACATTGTGGTACATGACTCTTTGAATTATGGTTTTCTCAGGGTATATGCCCAGTAGTGGGATTGCTGGGTCATATGACAGTTCTATTTTTAGTTTTTTAAGGAACCTCCATACCGTTCTCCATAGTGGCTGTACCAATTTACATTCCCACCAACAGTGCAAGAGGGTTCCCTTTTCTCCACACCCTCTCCAGCATTTATTGTTTGTAGATTTTTTGACATGGCCATTCTGACTGGTGTGAGGTGATACCTCATTGTAGTTTTGATTTGCATTTCTCTAATGATTAGTGATGTTGCGCATCCTTTCACGTGTTTGTTGGCAGTCTGTATATCTTCTTTGGAGAAATGTCTATTTAGGTCTTCTGCCCATTTTTGGATTGGGTTGTTTGTTTTTTTGATAATGAGCTGCATGAGCTGCTTGTAAATTTTGGATATTAATCCTTTGTCAGTTGCTTCATTTGCAAATATTTTCTCCCATTCTGAGGATTGTCTTTTCATCTTGTTTATAGTTTCCTTTGCTCTGCAAAAGCTTTTAAGTTTCATTAGGTCCTATTTCTTTATTTTTGTTTTTATTTCCATTTCTCTAGGAGGTGGGTCAAAAAGGATCTTGCTCTGATTGATGTCACAGAGTGTTCTGCCTATGTTTTCCTCTAAGAGTTTTATAGTGTCTGGCCTTACATTTAGATCTTTAATCCATTTTGAGTTTATTTTTGTGTATGGTGTTAGGGAGTGTTCTAATTTCATTCTTTTACATGTACCTGTCCAGTTTTCCCAGCACCACTTATTGAAGAGGCAGTCTTTGCTCCATTGTATATTCTTGCCTCCTTTGTCAAAGATAAGGCGACCATATGGGTGTGGGTTTATCTCTGGGCTTTCCATCCTGCTCCATTGATCTATATTTCTGTTTTTGTGCCAGTACCATGCTGTCTTGATTACTGTAGATTTGTAGTAGAGTCTGAAGTCCGGGAGCCTGATTCCTCCAGCTCTGTTTCTCTTTCTCAATATTGCTTTGGCTATGCGGGGTCTTTTGTGTTTCCATACAAACCGTGAAATTTTTGTTCTAGTTCTGTGAAAAATGCCATTGGTAATTTGATAGGAATTGCATTGAATCTGTAGATTGCTTTGGGTAGTAGAGTCATTTTCACAATGTTGATTCTTCCAATCCAAGAACATGGTATATCTCTCCATCTGTTTATATCATCTTTTATTTCTTTCATCAGTGTCTTATAGCTTTCTGCAACAGGTCTTTTATCTCCTTCGGTAGGTTTATTCCTAGGTATTTTACTCTTTTTTGTTGCAATGGTAAATGGGAGTATTTCCTTAATTTCTCTTTCAGATTTTTCATCATTAGTGTATAGGAATGCAAGAAATCTCTGTGCATTAATTTTGTGTCCTGTTACTTTACCAAATTCATTGATTAGCTCTAGTAGTTTTCTGGTAGCATCTTTAGGATTCTCTGTGTATAGTATCATGTCATCTGCAAACACTGGCAGTTTTACTTCGTCTCTTCCGATTTGGATTCCTTTTATTTATTTTTCTTCTCTGATTGCTGTGGCTAAAACTTCCAAAACTATGTTGGATAATAGTGGTGAGGGTGGACAACCTTTTCTTGTTCTGGGTTTTAGAGGAAATGCTTTCAGTTTTTCACCATTGAGGACGATGTTGGCTGTGGGTTTGTCATATATGGCCTTTATTATGTTGAGGTAACATGCCTACTTTCTGGAGAGTTTTTATCATAAATGGGTGTTGAATTTTGTAAAAAGCTTTCTCTGCATCTATTGAGATGATCATATGGTTTTTCTCCTTCAGTTGGTTAATATGGTTGATCACATTGATTGATTTGTATATATTGAAGAATCCTGGCATTCCTGGAATAAACCCCACTTGATCATGGTGTATGATCCTTTTAATGTGTTGTTGGATTCTGTTTGCTAGTATTTTGTTGAGGATTTTTTCATCTATGTTCATCAGTGATATTGGCCTGTAGTTTTCTTTCTTTGTGACATCTTTGTTTGGTGTTGGTATCAGGATGATGGTGGCCTCATAGAATGAGTTTGGGATGTTCCTCCCTCTGCTATATTTTGGAAGATAGGTGTTAGCTCTTCTCTAAATGTTTGATAGAATTCACCTGTGAAGCCATCTGGTCCTGGGCTTTTGTTTGTTGGAAGATTTTTAATCACAGTTTCAATTTCAGTGCTTGTGATTGGTCTGTTTATATTTTAATATTTCTTCCTGGTTCAGTCTCAGAAGATTGTGTTTTTCTAAGAATTTGTCCATTTTTTCCAGGTTGTCCATTTTATTGACATATAGTTGCTTGTAGTCATCTCTCTCATGATTCTTTGTATTTCTGCAGTGTCAGTTGTTACTTCTCCTTTTTCATTTCTAATTCTGTTGATTTGAGTCTTCTCTGTTTTTCTTCATGAGTCTGGCTAATGGTTTATCAATTTTGTTTATCTTCTCAAAGAACCGCTTTTAGTTTTCTTGACCTTTGCTATCATTTCCTTCATTTCTTTTTCATTTATTTCTCACCTGATCTTTATGATTTCTTTCCTTCTGCTAACATTGGGGTTCTTTTGTTCTTCTTTCTCTTATTGCTTTAGGTTTAAGGTTAGGTTGTTTATTTGAGATGTTTCTTGTTTCTTGAGGTAGGATTTTATTGCTATAAACTTCCCTGTTAGAACTGCTTTTGCTGCATCCATAGGTTTTGGGTCGTCGTGTTTTCATTGTCGTTTTTCTAGGTATTTTTTGATTTCTTCAGTGACCTCTTGGTTATTTAGTAGTGTATTGTTTAGCCTCCATGTGTTTGTATTTTTTTACAGATTTTTCCTGTAATTGATACCTAGTCGCGTAGTGTTGTGGTCAGAAAAGATACTTGATACCATTTCAATTTTCTTAAATTTACCAAGGCTTGATTTGTGACCCAAGATATGATGTATCCTGGAGAATGTTCCATGAGCACTTGAGAAGAAAGTGTGTTCTGTGGTTTTTGGATGGAATGTTGTTTAAATATCAGTTAAGTTCATCTTGTTTAATGTATCATTTAAAGCTTGTGTTTCCTTATTTATTTTCATTTAGATGATCTGTCCATTTGTGAAAGTGGGGTGTTAAAGTCCCCTACTATGATTGTGTAGCTGTCAATTTCCCCTTTTATGGCTGTTAGCATTTGCCTTATGTATTGAGGTGCTCCTCTGTTGGGTTCATAAATATTTACAATTATTATATCTTCTTCTTGGATTGATCCCTTGATCATTATGTAGTGTCCTTCTTTGTATCTTGTCATAGTCTTTATTCTAAAGTCTATTTTGTCTGATATGAGAATTGCTACTCCAGCTTTCTTTTGATTTCCATTTTCATGGAATATCTTTTTCCATCCCCTTACTTTCAGTCTGTATGTGTCCCTAGGTCTGAAGTGGGTCTCTTGCAGACAGCACATATATGGGTCTTGTTTTTGTATCCATTCAGCCAGTCTGTGTCTTTTGGTTGGAGCATTTAATCCATTTACATTTAAGATAATTATCAATATGTCTGTCCCTATTACCATTTTCTTAATTGTTTGGGTTTGTTATTGTAGGTCTTTTCCTTCTCTGGTGTTTCCTGCCAAGAGAAGTTCCTTTAGCGTTTGTTGTAAAGCTGGTTTGGTGGTGCTGAATTCTCTTAGCTTTTGCTTGTCTGTAAAGATTTTAATTTCTCCGATGAATCTGAATGAATGAGATCCTGCTGGGTAGAATAATCTTGGTTGTAGGTTTTTCCTTTCATCACCTTAAATATGTTCTGCCACACCCTTCTGGCTTTCAGAGTTTCTGCTGAAAGATCAGCTATTAAACTTATGAGGATTCCCTTGTATATCATTTGTTGTTTTTCCCTTGCTGATTTTAATAATTTTTCTTTGTACTTAATTTCTGATAGTTTGATTAATATGTGTCTTGGCGTGTTTCTCCTTGGATTTATCCTATATGGGGCTCTCTGTGCTTCCTGGACTTGACTGACTATTTATCCCATATTATGGAAGTTTTCAACTATAACTCTTCAAATATTTTCTCAGTCACTTTCCTTTTCTCTTTTTCTTCTGGGACCCCCATGATTTGAATGTTGGTGCATTTAACATTGTTCCAGAGGTCTCTGAGACTGTCCTCAATTCTTTTCATTCTTTTTTCTTTATTCTGCTCTGCAGTAGTTATTTCCACTATTTTATCCTCCAGGTCGCTTATCCACTCTTCTGCCCTAGTTATTCTGCCATTGATTCCTTCTAGAGAATTTTTAATTTCATTTATTGTGTTGCTCATCATTATTTGTTTGCTCTTTAGTTCTTCTAGGTCCTTGTTAAAATTTTCTCATATTTTCTCCATTCTATTTCCAAGATTTTGGATCATCTTTACTATCATTACTCTGAATTCTTTTTCAGGTAGACTGCCTATTTCCTCTTCATTGCTTGGTCTGGTGGGTTTTTACCTTGCTCCTTCATCTGCTATGTGTTTCTCTGTCTTCTCATTTTGCTTAACTTACTGTGTTTGGGGTTTCCTCTTCACAGCTGCAGGTTAGTAGTTCCCGTTGTCTTTGGTGTTTGCCCCCAGTGGCTCAGGTTGGTTCAGTGGCTTGTGTAGGCTTCCTGGTGGAGGGGACTGGTGCCTGTGTTCTGGTGGTTGAGGCTGGATCTTGTCTTTCTGGTGGGCAGGTCCACGTCCGGTGGTGTGTTTGGGGGTGTCTGTGACCTTGTTATGATTTTAGGCAGCCTCTCTGCTAATGGGTGGGGTTGTGTTCCTGTCTTGCTAGTTGTTTGGCATGGGGTGTCCAGCACTGTAGCTTGTTGGTCGTTGAGTTCAGCTGGGTTTTAGTGTTGAGATGGAGACCTCTGGGAGAGCTTTTGTCATTTGATATTACTTGGAGCTGGGAGGTCTCTGGTGCACCAATGTCCTGAACTCAGCTCTCCCACATCAGAGGCACAGGCCTGACCCCTGGCCGGAGCACCAAGACGTGTCAGCCACACAGCTCAGAAGAACAGGGAGGAAAAAAAAGAAAGCAAGAAAATAATAATAAAATAAAATGAGGTTATTAAAAATATATAATAGTAAAAATTAAAAATTAAAAAGTCATAAAAAAAGAAAAAAGAGAGCAACCAAACCAATAAATAAATCCACCAATGATAACAAGTGCTAAAAAGTATACTAAGAAAAACAAACAAACAAACAAATAAGAAAAACAGACAGACAGAACCCTAGGACAAATGGTAAAAGCAAAGCTATACAGACAAAATCACAGAAAGATGCATACACATACACACCCACAAAAAGAGAAAAAGGAAAAAAAAATATATATCTATATATATAAAAAAGGAAGAGAGCAACCAAATCAATAAACAAATCTACCAATGATGATAAAGTCTACATAGTAAGCTAAGATAAACATAAAACCAGAAACAACTTAGGTGCTGAAAGCAAACGCCAAGTCTACAGTTGCTCCCAAAGTCTACCACCTCAATTTTGGGATGATTCGTTGACTATTCAGGTATTCCAGAGATGCAGGGTACATCAAGTTGATTGTGGAGGTTTAATCCGCTGCTCCTGAGGCTGCTGGGAGAAACTTCCCTTTCTCTTCTTTGTTCACACAGCTCCTGGGGTTCTGCTTTGGATTTGGACCTGCCTCTGCATGTAGGTTGCCTGAGGGCATCTCTTCCCTGCCCAGACAGGACGGGGTTAAAGGAGCAGCTGATTGCGGGCTCTGGATCACTCAGGCCTGGGAGGAGGGAGGGGTACGGAATGCGGGACGAGCCTGCAGCTGCAGAGACCAGCATGACGTTGCACCAGCCTGAGGCGCCCCATGCATTCTCCCGGGGAAGTTGTCCCTGGATCACAGGACCCTGGCAATGGCAGGCGCCCGGGCTCCCAGGAGGCGAGGTGTGGATAGTGACCTGTGCTTGCACACAGGCTTCTTGGTGTTGGCAGCAGCAGCCTTAGCGTTTCATGCCCGTTTCTGGGGTCCGCGCTGATAGCTGCAGCTCGCGCCCGTCTCTGGAGCTCGTTTATGCGGTGCTCTGAATCCCCTCTCCTCGTGTACCCCTAAACGATTGTCTCTTGCCTCTTCGGCAGCTCCAGACTTTTCCCCAAACTTCCTCCCTGCTAGCTGTGGTAAACTAGTCCCTTTCAGGCTGTGTTCACGCGGCCAACCCCAGTCCTCTCCCTGGGGTCTGACCTCTGAAGCCTGAGCCTCAGCTCTCAGCCCCCGCCCATCCCGGCGGGTGAGAAGACAAGCCTCTTGGGCTGGTGAGTGCTGGTCGGCACCGATCCTCTGTGCGGGAATCTCTCCGCTTTTCTCTCCGCAAACCCCTGTTGCTGCGCTCTCCTCCGTGGCTGTGAAGCTTCCCCCCCCGCCCACCCCCGTCTCCGCCAGTGAAGGGGCTCCTAGTGTGTGGAAACCTTTCCTCCTTCACGGCTCCCTCCCACTGGTGCAGGTCCCTTCCCTATTCTTTTGTCTCTGTTTTTTCTTTTTTCTTTTGCTCTACCCAGGTACGTGGGGATTTTCTTGCCTTTTGGGAGGTCTGAGGTCTTCTGCCAGCGTTCAGTAGGTGTTCTTTAGGAGTTGTTCCACATGTAGATGTATTTCTTATGTATTTGTGGGGAGGAAGGTGATCTCCACGTCTTACTCCTCCGCCATCTTGATCTCTCCTAATATGAGTTTTTTAATTAAAATAAGTTGGTTTTTAAAAAACGTTGTTTCTTGGCTTTGTGTGTTTGGATTTTTAATTAGAGATTGTGGATGTGCTTTTATTTGAATAGTATATTTTAAAATATGAAACACTAATGAAACTTTATACATGAGTAAAAAGGTCAGACATAAGTCATTTGAAATCAAGTTTTTCTTGCTTTCATACAGGATCTCACTCCTTCACCAAAAGGTTTTCCCTAAGTTTGGTCATCCAATTTCTTTTCATAAAGTGGATCCTTTATACTCTGACCGTTTAACCAGATCAGTTGTACAGTATTTATTCATATACCTGTGCATTTCATTTACTTGGAACTGGTGTGTAATGGAATAGTGCGCCCCCTAGTGTGCGGGTTAGTTCCAGCCAGTATTTGTCATGGTCCATTCCTGCACAAGCACAGCTTTTCCACGGAGAATGTCCTGGCATTTGGCAGATGACTCAAACCGAGTCCCCCTAAAACTGAGACCCTCTGCTGAGTTTATGATTAGCACCTCTATCCAAAATAATATTCCCTTTCTTGTCCAACATCTGTTCTCCTCAAGATTGAGGAGTATCAAAGAAAAGGCGGGTTTGTAACTGAGCAGAACCCTGTGGGGCTCCTGGGCACAAAAGCCTTTCTGTGTCCCCAGGTTTCGGCAACATGTCTCCACCTGCCAGATGGGGCCGAGGCCTCCATACTCAGTAAACATCTACCCTCCCTGTAAATGCAGTGATTTCCATCCAGTACTCAGACCACAGTCAGAACAAGACCATGGTCAGACCAAGAGGCCTGATTTTTTTTTTTTTTTTCCCAGAAAAATGGCTATTGTGATACAAACCCTTTTGGTAAAATTTTAAAGTAATAATGAAATTGTGATTTATTGTTATGAAAACTGATTTATCCTTAGGTTAAGGAAAATGAAAACACAGTACTGCCTACGATTTGTGACTTCCTCTGGGGAGACCAGTTTCACCCTGGATTTTATGATTAATTGTTGATTTCTAAGTTTTCATAACTGAGTTTGGTAGGAAGTCTAACTGTAAAATAGTTCTTATCTTTTCCTTGGTCCCTTAGCCAACCTTTGTGGGGTTAGCCTTACAGTGTGAAGCCTCAAGGAGCCTTGAAGCTGGCCAGAGATGAATGGGAACAGGGCTAAAATGTGGTTGGGTAGTAGTCCTGCACTCCTATCCTTCTTGTGCATCATTGCTCACTCCCTTTGCCCTTCTTTATTGCCTTTCTCCTTTTATTTTGGAAGAGGAAATAAATGCACACAGTAAAAAAATTTCAAACAATAAAAAGGTACACAGTGACAAGTAAATCTCCCCCCCTTATCTGTCCTTAGTTCTTCCACCTTTGACTGTTACCCATTTTCCATGCATTTTAATAGTTTATGAATAGACAAATAGACACATGTACACGCATACGTGTATACTTTTTCCTTAAAATATGGTGATATATTACATACATTGTTCTTCATCTTTCTTCTTTCCTTTAAAAATATATCTTGGAAATCAGGTGACTTCCATATGTATCTTCCGCATCCATTTTAGTAGAATATTCTTTGGGTAGCTATATTATAACTGACTTCGGAGGGTTCCTATTTAAATTGTTCCTAGTTCTTTTCTGCATGCAAACACAATCACTGCACTGATCAGCATGATACATGCATTTTTATGTATAAGTGTAAGTATAATCATAGGAGAAATTTCTAGAAGTAAAATTGCATGGTCAAATGGAGAGTCTATTTAAATTTTCCATGCATATTGCCAAATCACTAGGTAATAAGATAGCTTCATAATATCCTCCTTCTGATGATACTTGAGAATATCTGTTTCCCATGCCGTAGTAATGAATAATAATAACAAAATTTTTGATCTTTGTTAATCTGATAGGTAAAAAATGGTATCACAATGAAGTTTTAATTTTTGTCTTTTCACATATTTAAAAGTCACTTCTGTTTCCATTTTCTCTCAACTTTCTGTGAAAGTGTTCATTTTTCACTTGAGTTGTTGGTCTTTTCTTACTGATGTGTTCGAGCTCTTTATGATTTATTAAGAAAATTATCTTTTTGTATACAAGATGGATTTTTCCAGAAATGTTTAGTTTTTATGTAGTTAAATGTATCAGGCTTTAGAGTTTGTGTCATGCTTTGAAAGTTGTTCTAGATCTTTTTTTTTTCTTTGGCCTCGCTGCGAGGCATGTGGGATCTTAGTTCCCTGAGGAGTGATCGAACCCACGCTCCCTGCATTTGGAGGCGTGGAGTCTTAACCACTGAATCGCGCGGGAAGTCCCTCTAGATAATTTTTTTTTTTTTTTTTTTTTTTTTTGCGGTATGTGGGTCTCTCACTGTTGTGGCCTCTCCCGTTGCGGAGCACAGGCTCCGGACGTGCAGGCCCAACGGCCATGGCTCACGGGCCCAGCCGCTCCGCGGCATGTGGGATTTTCCCAGACCAGGGCACGAACCCGTGTCCCCTGCATCGGCAGGCGGACTCTCAACCACTGCGCCACCAGGGAAGCCCCGATAATTTTTTTTAAGTCCCAAATTTTCCTCTAAACTTTTTAGGTTTCATTTTTTTACATTTAAGTTCTTGATTCCTCAGAAATTAATTTTGGTGTAGTGAGTATGTGCCTCTCTTTATTTTAGAAGAAATGAACGTTTCCAGTTGTGGCAGCACAGGGTCAGGGAAATAGAGACGCAGAGCCTAGTGGACCAGCTACACCATCAATAAGTAGCCTTCGCTGACCCGAGGCTCCATCTCCCTGGCTCCGAGCTTTTGACAAACAAATGACGTGTTGATAGAATGATGCTGTGGGCTCCTGAACACCAAGGCCTGTGGGGAAGTCTTCTTCCTTTGCCTCTTGCTTGCAGCATGGGTTCAGAGGCACACAGACCTGGGAGCGAAGCTCTGCTTTTCCCTTGTGAATAGTGACGTTTCGGACAAGTTATTTTATTTGTCTCAGTTTCTGCACCTGTGGTACTAAGAACATCCATTTCCTATACATGGTAGCTACTGTGAGGGTTAAGAAAGGAAAGGTACATGTTGCTGGTTGGCACTGTGCCAAGCTTCTAAATGCTGCCCAATAAATGTAGTTTGAGCTTTAATTTCCCTTTGGATTTTTTTTTTTTAATTTAACTTTGGCTTTTTTCTCATATAAGTAGAAGTCAAGCCTAGTCAGAAATCATGACCCCTAGCTTCCCATTTTGGGAACACATCTCAACCCCTGCACCCACCCTTTTCTGGGACCTGGGACCCTCCACACTACACCCATCAGAACTCACTGTGGGCCCTGTGTACCTTGTTGTGAATATCTAAGCCTGAACCTGGAATTCCACCTGGATTCCCTCAACTTCCAGACTATCTCAGTGCTAAGATCAGACACTTTCCTCTTGATCATTTCCTTGATCGTTTCCAGCCTTGCCCCCTCCTCCAAATGTGTGCTAGAACCTGCTGCTAAATTGCTAGATTCTGCTTCGAAAAACCAATCCATTCTTGTTACTTCCCTGCTTAAAGGTTAAAACCCCAGTGGCTCTCGACAGATACAACTCTCCATGTGCTCACTCCTGTTGTCAGGTGCTGCTCTCCAGATGCTTCTAGATTCCCTAACATACTTCTTTCCCACACCTCCCTGGCTTGTCCCTTGCTATTCTTTCATCCCAGAATGCTCTTTCCCGTATTCTTCTTTTGCCAGAAAACTCTCCCTTATACCTCTAGACCCTGTTCCCGCTTCCTCTTCCTTCTCTCTGCGAGTTCGCACCCCTCTCTTCCTTATCACTTCATTACTTCGCCTTTGCCTCCACCTTGACCTGAGGAGGGTGGCTTTGAGTTCCTACTTTACTTCATACACACGTGGATTACAACACTTACCACGTGACACCTCTATTATCCTCGCATGGGATTCAGTTATTCATACCTATGTCCGTTTTTTCCCTGGACTGTGAGCTCCTTGCACTTGAGGGCTACAGCTCTATTTACCACCAGCACACTGCCTAGTACATAGTACATTCTCAAAATTATTTGTTAAAAATAAAGCACTAACCTGTCAATATCCAGACATTTTTCTGGGTCTCCAGGAATAATCGAGTTAGGATTTCCAGGCTTTTGGAACATGTCGTTTTCAACTAACACCAAGATACCTCAAGGAAGAGCTTCCATTTTCTTTTCCTCTGTCAGCATTCATCTGTTGTTTGGTATTTTATAATGTGAACCTATTATAAAACAGTAGCTAATGAATCAGAATTTTGCTTAGATATGAAAAGAGCACAAAGACCTTTTTAAAAAGCGATGCTATAAAGCTGTTTTGGAGTTTTTATTTTTGTTTTGTTTTGATTTTTTTTGCATCACACAGATAATGAAAATAATAGCTTGACATCCCTTTGGCCAACGTTGTGTATCTTAACGTTTTTATGAGATTGATTTGTGGTTATCTACTTGGGAGTAAAATATCAGAAACATTGAGTACAACCCAAGGAACTATAATTATATGTCTAATTTAATTTTTGTAATTGAGAACATATTTAAGAGTAACAATACTGCTCACCATAGTGCTAAAATCTTTCTTATTATTGAATTAGTTTCATGACTGGTGGGGAGCAACAACAAAGCTCACCTACAGACTAAAACTCTGGACAGCAACTTGAAGAGAATTTGGAGCTTAATTCTGATAATCCATGGATTTGAAATATCCAGGATGTCACAGATTAAGGAAATTTGGTTGCTGATGTTTATAGTGAGGAAAAATTAGAATAATTTATTTGTACGTATGTGACCCTGGTAAATTTCCAGAGATTAAACCAGGACATGACTTATGGAGATTATAAGAGAGCTTGGAGTCAGTCCTCTTCTCTTGGAGATTTTTCTCTCTTTTGAACAGGTCTTCACCATGAGAAAGAAATACAAGGAATGGTCAGGAAAGGAGGATGCCCATTGGGCAGCCCAGTTTGCAGAAAGTTGTGGAGTTCCATGAGTTGATACATCACAACTCAGTCATACTCAGGTCTATAAGCAAGTTTCACATGACATATCTAAGGACCACAATTTCAAAACTAAAAGTTTTTGTCATAAATGCAGATTAGATCAGAGTATATGTTTATAGCCATTGATTGTGTACGTATAGGGCATAAGTGCCAGTGAGACTGCTATTGCCATGTAACAGAATTGGTAGGCAAGTAAAAATCAGTGTCTTACTAATGAGACCCTGCTGTATAGCACTAGGAACTCTACTGCACTTCGCTGTACAGTAGAAACTAACAGAGCATTGTAAAACAACTATACTCCAATAAAAAAAATGTATTCACTCTATAAGAGGGAGGAGAGGAAGCAAGGGATGTGACTAGGGAGGCAAGAGGGCTGGGCGAGGTGAGGAAGGGGCCACAAGGCCAGGGATGCAGGTGGTCTCCAGCAGCTAGAAAAGTCAAGGAAACACATTCTCCCCTACAGCCTCCAGGAGGAACCGGCCCTGCTGACACCTTGACTTTAGCCCAGTGAGACTGTTTCCAGACTCCTGGCTTCCAGATGTAAGAAAATAAATTTGTGTTGTATTAAGTAAGTCAAAAAAAAAAAATCAGTGTCTTAAGGTACTACTATTCCTGTCACCATTATTGTCTCATTTTTTTGACTTTGCTACCAATCTCACTAATTTTAACATAATTCACATAGCATTTAGATGCACAGAAATTATTCAGATTATTTCCTTCTACCTGAAGACGTCAAAACTCCTCCTCTAGAAATAAAGTTTTGTTATATATAAGTGAGATAAGGTGGAAATAAATCATCATCTGGGGACACTGACGTTGGGAGGTTGCGGGGAGAGGAATTTGCTGTTTTGAAGAGTAGGCGGTGGGTGGCTTCAGAGCTATTTACCGGGAGCGGGAGCGGTGAGAGCAGTTTTTATCGGAGTCAGAGAGCTGAGTAATACATTTGACTTGCTTTCACTTTCTTTCTTCCCCACTTTCTTCTTTTTTCCTGTACTTGTCTTTTATCCTCTGTCCTTATTTTTCTTATTCCTTCACTCTTCCTTCTGTTTCCTTTCCTTCTTCCTCTCCTCCGTCCTCCCCCAGGAGCCTAGTGACACCAACAGAAACTGCCTTCTCCACTAACGAAGCCCCCTTCGTGGAGCTGTAGCACATCCAGTGATGTGCTACGCTCTATGGTCATTGTGCCATGTCCCATGACATGTACATGTGGTGCATGCATGGTCATTGGTACGTTTCCCTCTATTCTGGGAGCTTCTAGGACAGCGTGGTGAGGGTAAAGAGAACAGACTTGGAGTTAGGCAAATCTGGGCTCAAGCCCTACCCTCTCCACTTGGTATTTGTCACTAGTAACCTTAGGTAAGCTACCCAACCTCACGTGTGGAAGGGGAGCAGCAACGCCTATCTCAAACGATTGTTGTGAGAATTAAATACAGTGAGAGATCAGAGCCTGGCGTAGCTACACAGCATGTGTTTGATAAATACCAGTTTTCTTCCTTTAGCCGGTTCCCCATTCAAAATATTGCCTATTTCTCTCTTCCAAACCCTTTGCAGTGTGAACTAACAGCAGACCCCATCCTTAGGAAGCTCGTAATCTGGCTGGGAAGAGGATGTATACACCAGCAATGAAACTCCAGCACTGTGTGACATGTGCTGCCAGCCTCCAGAGGTGACAGGAGACCCGTCTCCATGCCCCTCCCCTCACTGCCTGCCCCTCAGAGAGGTGGTCACAAATCTGATTGATCAAGTTCCAGGACACATGGAGTAGGTCAAGTCTGCCAGGCTGGTAGTGGGCACGGTTCTCTTTGTTCAAAGGTTTTTCATATGAGCACAGAGCTCTCTTTTCTCCCTTTTAGGTTGGAAAGCGATGGCCCACTTTCACTTGAGAAGGCAGTCATCTTATACTTTTTTTGGCATTTCCACTTCCTTTCACTTCATTAAGGCTTTCAGAGTATGGCAAATTTCAGATTTAAACTTAAGGAGGAAAAAACAGACCCTTTAGATCTCTATCCTTTTCCCATGATTCTGCTCCAGGATTGCCAATGAATCCCCAGCTGGCGGCAGAGTGAGCAGTTTGCTCATTGCTCATCCTAAGTGTGTCCTTGTCCTGTGCTTGTATCTCCCTTGGCGCCTCATGGGGCTGTGGGATGGGCGGGCAGTATGCCACAGGGCAGGATCAGGCAAAACTAGGACCCCTGACCATAATACCATCACCACCAAGAAAACCCACCAACACTTCTAACACACGCCTTCGAGAAGATAAAATCAAAATATAGAGAAATTCCCAGAAGGGGAAAATTATTCCCAGGAGGGGGGCATAATGAGGGATGGGGAGGCAGCTCAGATTGGAAGAAGCAGTCAGGAACCTGGCCTAGGCTTGAGGGACAGGGATATGAATGACCCAGGGGGGTTGGTCTACACTAAATGATTGTGACATTTTGTCCAAGAAAGTAGGAATGTGGGCCTCGATATTTTATTCTAGGTAGAAGCGTGGTATGTCTATTTTAGCTAATATTTAATAATGTTTTGTTCCATAGTCACCCTTTTTTGATATCCTGGAACATAAAGACTATCTTATATACTTCTTATAATAAAGTTTAAAGCAACAGGGTTTATTCCAAATGTTGTATGCCCCAGTTGGGGCCCAAGAAAATAGTAATAGCACCCTCCTCCAATTATTTAAGTGACTACCATGTGTAACCTTCTGATCTTTACAAAAACCCTGGATGGTGACTTTTAACTAATTTTACAGAATAGGAGTTGGTGCTCAGAGAGGTGAAGTGAGCTGCCCAAAGCCTCACAGGTAATAAGTGGCAGAGCCATGATTGGAACTTTAGATTCGTGGCTCCAGTACCTGAGTTATCATGGCCTCTCCCCACAACTCTGACAACTTCAATTCAGCCAAAAGACCAGCCCATTTCAATCACAGTAACACCTGTGTCCATCTACCTTCTACCCAGGCAGGCAGCAGGCGTGTGCTGTGGAGTGTCCCAGTAGCAGTCGCAGACCTGCCCCAGGGTCGGTGCCTTCTCTTGCCTTTGTGCCCCTGGAAACTACAGGACCCAGTGGAGGGTAGAGAGGTCACAGCAGTCAGGATAATGAGCCTCACTCTGGTTTCATGGCCTCTTGTCCTCCTCCTGTGTGGGTCCTAGAGAGAGGGTTGCTGGTTCATTCCACATCTTTCTGCTGCCTAGTCAGATGAGGGAAACTCCTCTCAAGCTTCTGTGTCTCCATTCTCTCACCTGTGACGGTAGATAATAACATCTGCTCAGCTTCTCTCAAGCTTATCATAAACATCAAATATGACTGTGAATGTAAAAAACAATTTCTGAAGTTAAACTACTATGTATTATCATGGTTTGTATCAAAGGTAACTGGGGGAGGCCTTATTTCTTAATATTAGAACAGAAGCATTTCTGAGAGACCCACAGAAGAATCCTACATATCTTGTTGCCTGGATATCAGCATGACTCTGAAATATCCTTCACTAGGGCCCAGTGGAAAAGTCCATCTTGACTAGCATTCAGCTTAACTAAAAGGAAAAATCCAATGGAAACTGACCCTGGATAAGCTAAAAAATTATAATCCCTAGAGGTGTTAGCAGTGACTCAGGATTCCTTCTGAAAGGGAGGAAAAACTCTTGACAACCACCCGCCATGACACCTCTTTCAGAGTAACGGGGTGGGGGGGGGCTTTAAAAACCACCACAGTCCACCATCCCCTGTGGGAAGCTCCTTTCCTGAGAGTTCCAGGTTCCTCCCTCAGGCTTCCAGCCAGAATGCCCTCCTCGCCCCCTCAGACAAGGCTATTGGAAATAAATAACCAACATAGGAACCTTGTAGGCAGAATCACCACCTGCATCTTCAGTGGGCCTGCGATGATCTCAACTGATAGGCCAAGTCAGTGAGTGTGAGGAGAGGAAATAGGTTTTATAATTTGGATGCCTTCCCGGATCATTATTGCCGTTTCTTCATTGGCCATCTTTGCTTTCAAGATAGTAGTTGCTTCTTCCTGACATGTAATAGCAGAATATTTCACTTTTCTTTTTTTTGTTTGTTTTTTTTTTTTTTGCGGTACGCGGGCCTCTCACTGTTGTGGTCTCTCCCGTTGCGGAGCACAGGCTCCGGATGCGCAGGCTCAGCGGCCATGGCTCACGGGCCCAGCCGCTCCGTGGCATATGGGATCCTCCCAGACCGGGGCACGAACCCGTATCCCCTGCATCAGCAGGCGGACTCTCAACCACTGCGCCACCAGGGAGGCCCTCACTTTTCTTATTGTTGTTTTTTACTGAGAGTTTTAGACTCTCCTAACAACCCCCTCCCCGCTTTGCTACCCACTGCGCCAAATTAAGGTGAGTAGTAGCGAGATCTTGGTCTTATCAAATGATTATCAATGAAAAGAGACCCTCTTCCCTTTGTATAATATGCTGGTTGGGAAATTGTAACATATTTTTACATGTAAGCATATTTTCATGGTAAACTTAATCACTTGAAATGCACTTATAAACTGGACTGTACAAGGAATATAAAAACTTCTTTTGTAATGTAAAGCCACTCTATGTATAGATATATATTTAACATATACATGTTAGTTTCTCTTAGGGTAACATACCTATATTTCTGGATAAGTCATAGGGTTGAAATCTGGTAGAAAGTTGTCGACTCTCAATGAAGGAAACTTATAAAATAAAACACAGATCTAGACCTAGGGGGAGTTCTTTTTAGGCCCATAAACCCATCAGACTCATACCAAGTTTGGAGTGAGTACCAAGAAAAAGCCAAGGTGAGATGGTAAACTCAGCTGTCAGCATCTTAACCACATTGTCTTTCTCTGAATTTGTGCTGCAATTAAAGCCCGACTCATGCCATTGAACATCAGTACACATGCTGTCATACCTTCTACTCCTCTTATGCCTGTTGCTCTCATAGCCCTATCAGTCCCTAAGCTTTGTCCGGCTGAGATCATGGCTTATCTTCCCAGTGGCCTGTCTCATGGTGACATACAGTGCTGTGTCCAATAAAATTTATTTTTTATTCTGTTGCAAAGAAATGTATTCCAGTGGCTCTCAAATTCTTTGACCATAACCATAGAAAGAAATACACTTTCCATTGTAAACCAATATACACATACATATACATGTATACCATAAACTGAAGTTTCACAAAACAGTAATTATCCTTAGAAGGACTCTGAACTCCGATATTTTCTCTTCTGTTCCACTCCATGCCATTTTATCCTGCTTAAAAATACTGGACTTGACCTTTAAAAGAGATTTTATGACAAACTAATGGGTCACAGCTGTCAACTTGAAAAACACTACCTAGTGTATGTCAGGAAAGGATTATACATATCAGAGCCACCCCCTGGCAGCTGCTTCCTGCCCCATACACAGCCCCATGCTTCCAGTTGAGCTTGGGCCACCCTCAGATCCTCCAGGGGCACCACCCAAACACCTGGCAAAGTCCCCTCAATAATACCCTATTCCCAAAAAACACATGAATTTCAAATAAGGTGTGACCATGGAGGAAGCCAAACTTCCCTTTACGTCTACATTTCTTTTTCCCTCTACAGCACCAATACTACAGGTAATGCTAAAGGGAGACTACACTTCCAGTTTGGGGAGACCTCAAAGGAATTAAAATGTTCAATTGGAAAAGTTGACTGTAAGCTGCATCGTCTGTCCTCTTGATCCAAAGGAAAGCACCACAATAAGTTCAGCTCTTCACATAGGGCCTCCTGATGGACAGGCCCCGGTCTAACTCTCCTCCCCTGTCCCCCAGTTCACTAGCTCCGCAGTATTTCTGTGCTGTGGACCTCCATCCCCTGGAGTTGACTAAATGTTGTCTAAATGCCACCTCCTTCACCCCCATGGTCTCTTGTGACACACTGTTCACTTTTCAATTCTGGAAGGAGTTAGCCTGACCAGCACACACAATAGCTTTTTTTTTTTTTCGGTACACGGGCCTCTCACTGTTGTGGTCTCTCCCGTGTGGAGCACAGGCTCTGGACGCGCAGGCTCAACGGCCATGGCTCACGGGCCCAGCCGCTCTGCGGCATGTGGGATCTTCCCAGACTGGGGCACGAACCCACGTCCCCTGCATTGGCAGGCAGACTCTCAACCACTGCGCCACCAGGGAAGCCCCACAATAGCTTTTTAAAAATATATCTGCCCAGATCCTCATCCCCAGGAATTCCCATTTAAGTGGCCTGAAGTGGGGTGTGGGTGTTGGAGTTTTTGAGAGCTCTCAGGTGTTCCTGATGAACAACCAGGGCCGAGCAACACTGGGATTGGCTGACATTGCACAGGGGACTTCAGGAACAAAGTCCAGGGGTCTCAGCCTCCAGGCTCAGTTCTCCTCAAGATGTTCTAACCACCCTGAGGTGCACAAGGAGAGTTCCCCTTGATCACAGAGATGGGAGTGATGGAATCAGACACACAGAGACTTCTCCCAGACAAATGATTAATTATTAGAGTCGGTGCAGTTTACATACATGTTAAGGAAAAAAACTCTTACAGGAAACATAATCTGCACAGACCCCTTCATTATTATAAAGAATTGTGTCAGCCTCCCTCCCCCCACCCCCTTCTTCAACCTCTACCTTCCAGGCTGTGAACTTAGATCTTCCTGCATAAAACGGGCTCCAAATACAAGCTCTCTAACTGCCACAGCTTTGAAACATTTTTCTCTGTGCCTTAGGCCAATGTTCCTTGTTTTTTTTTTTTTCACTTTTTTTTTCACTTTTTTTTAAAATAAATTATTTTAGTTTATTTATTTTTGGCTGCATTGGGTCTTCGTTGCTGTGTGCGGGCTTTCTCTAGTTGTGGCAAGTGGGAGCTACTCTAAGTTGTGGTGCGCGGGCTTCTCATTGTGGTGGCTTCTCGTTGCAGAGCACGGGCTGTAGGCGCACGGGCTTCAATAGTTGTGGCACGCGGGCTCAGTAGTTGTGGCTTGCGGGCTCTAGAGCGCAGGCTCAGTAGTTGTGGCACACGGGCTTAGTTGCTCCGCGGCATGTGGAATCTTCCCGGACCAGGGCTTGAACCCGTGTCCCCTGCATTGGCATGCAGATTCTTAACCACTGTACCACCAGGGAAGCCCAGGCCAATGTTTGTCAAACTTTAACATGCACAGGACCCACCTAACGATTCTTGTTAAGTTGCAGTTTCTGATTCAGTAGGTCTGAGGAGGGGCCCCCGGTTCTGCATTCCTAAGGAGCTCCCACGTGTTGCTAATGCTACTGTTCCGCTCTGAGTATAGGTCTTAAAGCAGATTGGCTTCTGGCCAGGGATCCCCTACATGATATAGATCAGATCTTTAATATCAGATCACAAGATCCTGATCCCAAAGATTCTACTCTAGTGCATCTGGGATGATTCTGGATGATTTTGATCTGGTCTGTGGACTGCACTTCTAGAAATACTACATAAGAGGTAAAAAATAAAAATAAGAAAGAAATAAACTGAGAGAGTAGCATACAAGCAAATAGGATCTGTTTATAAGTTTATGATCTGAGGCTCCAAGAGCCCATCGTGACATATGTCCAGTCTGGCCCTCCGCTCTCCTGTCATTCTAGACCCCGAGGGGGCGATCCTGAACAGAGGAATATCCCTGCTCCTTCCTGTCAAGGTTAATCATCCAAGTTCTGAGGTCTGGCCTCTTTCTTTAATAATTGATAATAAAACCCTCTATTTTTTCAGAGGGCCTCACCCTCCACCAGAAGGGTAGCTCATTATGCCACTGAGTCAAAAGGACAACCACATCTGAACCCAAAACAACATGCCTAATAGCTGCTCAAGAAGGAAACATAAACATATAGTGTTAATTAGTGGAGGGTGGGAGTGTGCCATTGGTCGTTAAAGAATAATGTTTAAAAGTTTATAAACAGCATAATTTGTTTTATCCATTTGTACTTTAATTGCATGCTGTGTGCAGCAAGCAGTAGATCAGATTCAGGAGGCTTTGTAATTCTCCTTTTCCTAGTGACAAAGGGGAAAAACAAATTACTACATTAATAATGTTTGTTTGGGGGCTAAAGAAATGGATTGATGTTTTAGAAATAAATGTACCAGTTTTCAAGTTGCATTTTAATTTGGTTAAATTTTTGGTCCTTAATTCACTAACTTTATTGTATAATTGAAAATAAAGAAATACTCTATTTGTTCAAGTGTAATCTTAACACGAGGAAAAACTCAAGTTCACTGAAATTCAGGAACCCTGGAATTTGAGATTATGAAACTTGATTTTAGAACAGATTTATGGATTTGTGTCTCCATTGTTAACACCTTATAGCCTACAAAATAAAAATGTTTTAGTTTGGGAATGTTCCATTTGAGATTCCTGGTCTCAAGGTAATGGAAATGTACAAAGTTGTTTGTATTATTATATTTTGCTGGAACAAGCTCTATTAGAAGCAGAGTTGATAAGTTGGCCCTGGTGCTGGAGCAGGTTTTAGCCATTAAGTTCCTGGATAGTGGGGACAGATGGAGGGGACAGGGTAGTAGCTGGGACTGTGGTGGTTGGGACACTTGGGGAGAACTCGAGGCAGGAATTATTTTTCAACTGATTTGGAAGTTCTGTGTTAGAATAGTCTCAACCAACCCTAATTTGAACTAGAAACAGAGAGAAGAATAATGACCAAATCCAGCGTCTATGTGAAAGGAGTAGAGAAAAAAGGGAAAAGAAGAAGAAAAGAGAAAGGGAAATAAATCGATGAGGGTGTCTCATGCTGTGCTACTGAACAGCGTCGCACCATAGAGCTAACTGAATGAAAACAAATCCAATTTTCCTAAGCCTAATTTTTGGAGACGTCTCATTGTTCTGAAGGAACAAGAGCAAACTCAAATTAAATGAACATTAAGCATTTACACTACCTGAAATAACAGCAAGGTATTTGTGTCTGTCATGGTCTGATACATAAATTTTCTATGCTCATATAGTTAATTATATAATCTGGAGTAGTTATTAGCAAAAAGCTCTTATAGCAGACACTTGAAGGGAAATAAAGCAAATCAACTACAGTTTAAGCTCTACATTTCATTATTTTTTAACTGGTAGGAGAGAAGCTCAGAGGAAATCATGTAACGCATCCTGTATGAAGTGCTGATGTACATGCGGTCCATGACACATTATGGTCCCATTAAAGTCCATTAAAAAATAAGTTAGCAGGAACATCATGTCTCCAAACAAATAAGGAGCCAGCCACACTTCACTAAGGAGTGTGGTACCTGGTGCAAAAAGGCTCAGAATTTGGAGTTGACCATGATTTCTGTTCAAAATATGACTTTGTCTCTAAAATGCTATATAATCAGGAGAAATCTTACTGAGTGTCAGTTTTCTTTTCTAAAAAACAAGTGTAATAAGCCTCAGGGTTTGTGTGAGGATTAAATGAAGTAGCATATGTAAATTATCTTATTCTTAAGTGATTGTCCAATGCTAGCTATGATAATCATCAAAAATTAAGTAGTCACATATGAAGGACTCTACGAAAAATGAAGTTGATTGATGTTAGGAAAACATGTTTTGTTTTTCAGTTATAGCCCTTATATTAATTCAGCAGATGAATTTTCAGCAGATGTTTTTCAGGCATCTTGCCCACGTGATTCTGTTCTTGTCAGCATGCCACTGTCTTAAAACCTGTGAATAGAGCGATCAGAGTGCTAGAATAAACACAACTCTCTCACTGAGATATGTTAAAAAGAGAGTAAGGGAGAGAAGAAGAATTTAAATGATATTGTTTTCTTTTAAGAGTCTCTGCAGCATAAATACGTAAAGATGAAAAATAATCCTGAAATAGGAAACATGTATTTATTAACATTTTATCCATAAGGTTAAAAAAATTAACACAAAATTTAATAAGTTAAAAAAACAAAGAAAAAGTAAAAGAAGTTTACTGTCAAGTACCAGGTGAAAAGTGTGATCCAAAATTTGGAATGTGACAAAGGAAACTCTAGAGTCAAGAAAAACAGGGCACCCGGGGCTGAAATAATCCCAGGAGAAATGAGATCACTGGTCACACCTAACTCAGCTGAAAATGCAGTTTTCAGCCCCTAGGAATCAGGCCTGACAGGTGAGTTGGGGCACTGGCACTTGCTGTTGGAGAAAAGGTCATCTTTCTGGGCCTGAGCCCTCTGCAGACTCCTTATGACCCCGAGGAGATACCTCTGTCTTTCATGGATTTGTCATCAATGAGAACCTGATTCACTGGAAGGAGCTAGAGAATCAATAGACTTGGGCTTGTATGATTTCACATCATAAGAAACTCATCCACCAGTTAGCATATTATGTACAGAAACGCACCCATTATAGTATTTTATTGCCTCTCTGAGGAGATTAGTCAAAACATCACTTAAAGAACCTGGAAACTTCCAGCCTTCAAATTCTTTCATAGACTCACATAACAACTAATTGAGAAAGCTTGTCCATCATTTCTGAGTGTTATTTTTCTTCCAAACGTTATTTTTTTAGCTCTTTAAAGTTGTGACCTTTAAATTTTTTCAAGATTCACATCTTTGTATATTTTAAACTAACTTGGTGCTTCTGTGAGATTTCCACTGGAATTTCTCCAAATATGTGCAGTGTAAATCTGACAGGGCAGAGTCAATGAAACCAGGAACAGAGGGAGGGATCAATTAGGAGGAATCTGATCCAGTCTTCATTCATTTTTATTCAGGAAATATATATGGGCCATCTCTCTGCCAAGGGCCAGACATTGTTCTAGACACTGGGGAGACAAAAAGAACAGGACACACAGGGCTCCCGTCCTCAAGTCACAAGAAACAAAAACACATTAATAAAGGAATACAGGGGGTAGTCAGAGCTATAAAAGAAAACAAACAAACTAGTAGTTGAGATATAAAGCATGATGGAAGACTTATTTTATATAGAGTGATCAGGGTGGGCTCTTTGAAGCTGTGATATTTAGGCTGAAGTCTAAAAATGAGGAGACAGTCAAGAGTGGGTGGAAGAGCATCCTGAGAGTGGGAACAGCATACACAAAGGCCATATGCTTGGGAGGATGGCTTGGAGGGATGCAGGAGAAGAGCAGACCAGACAAAGAGCTATGTAGCAGTCCAGGCAAGTGATACTAGGGATCAGATTAGGGTGGTTGCTGCAGAGATTCAGGGCAGAGGTTAGAGTTGAGATATATGCTGGAGATGGAGCTGACATTTCTTGCTGGTGAATTGGACATGAGAGATTGAGAAACAGGACTTCTCCCTGCTTTCTGGTTTGAGTCATTGTGAGGATGGTGGTGTTATTAACTCAGCTGAGGAGCAGGTTTGGGGAAAAAATTTGAGTTCCATTTTGGACATGTAAGGTTTGAGGTGCATGACATGTGGAGCTATAAGACAGACAGTTGTACTTGTGTCTGAACGCAGAGGAGTGCTCTGATCTGAAGAAATAACTTTGGGAGTCATCAGCGTAAATTCAACATTGCTATGAACCCATGGGAATCGATGTGATTCCCTTCAAGGCACGCACCTAGGATGGGCTCTCCTCTGTGTGAAGGGAGAGAGCTTCCTTTCATGGTACTCATTCTTGAGGAGTCTTTTCATTTTCAAAACCTCAGCTTAAAAATTAGTATTTACGGAGAGCCCTTCCATTCTCCTGGACCCTCCAAAACTCTCTTCTGGACCAAGTCAGGCCTCTGACTCATGTCAGAAGAGAAAACTGAGGCACAGGGAGGTTAAGTAACTTGTGCTTGGTTTTGCAGCTCCTAAACTGTTAAACACTTCATTTTACCACATTTACTAACAGAAACGGTAACCAGTTCTAGAGGCACTGTCTTCTTTGTCCCTACAAGATTATTTGGGGGCAAATGGAAGAAAAGCAAAAGTAGAGGAATTTCAAGGCAGTACCTTCCTGTCATTTTCCAGCCAATGGTGGGACTGCAGCAGAAACCACCCTTCCTGTCTCTAGCCCAGCACCATATTGGACCACCAGCCCACTAATATTCCCATTAAAATTCCACAGGAGGTCAAAGTTCCCTGTTTAAACACCTCTTTGTTTCACGAGTACCTTCTAATGAAGAAAAGATAATGAGTAGCAATTGAGGCAGTTGTTGGTGACCTTCACCCCACTACCTCAATCTACAACTTCTTGCTTTGTTTTTCTTCTTTAATTTTCATTTCCTACTGAGTTCTTCTCTCCTCTTTATAATTTCTTTGTTTCCCTGTTATTTCTTACACATGCCTAGCCCTATTGCTGTTGGCTAAAACAATTTCTGAGTTTTCTTCTTAGCTTAAGACAGGGAGCATTTGGAATTTTGTTCATCTTTTTTTTCACACTATTTTCAAAATGCAGAGCTAAGTGTTCTGTTTCACATATAGCAACATTTGTGTGCTTATCTTGCTGTTATATTTTTATATTGTTATCTGTGTCTTCTATCATTTTATTTTCAAAACACTTTGTGGACAGTAATCATGTCAGGATAATTAAAAGTTCGCCTCAGTGCTGAGCACACCAGTGCAAGTGGATTTTTTTGTTTGTTGTTTGTTTTAAATAAATTAGATAAGCATACTGATCAAACAAATTACTTAAAGGAGGTGATTTTCTTCATGAGGAGAAATTATTCTTGGGACGGTAGTGTTCTTAATACCTTCAGATTTTTGTTTATAGAGCATTTACTTGACAGAGAGGTTGAATGAGGAAAGCTAGAATTCTAAATTGCTTCACAGCCATTGCCCCCTAAAGGTGAGCAAAACATAAAAAGAAAGCATTTCAGAAGTTAAAACATATGTCCATGAAGATACATGTTTTGATTCCCCCAAATTTCCAGGAAAACATTGTGTATGTAGTGCCAGAGACCCTGCATCACAAGTTCAACTTCAGTATTCAATAAGATTTGGTTGAATTAGAGAATTCCAAGTACGTGCCACGTCCCTGGCACCAGGCTAGGTGCAGGGGGAGGTGTTGCCAGGTGCAGCCTCTGCCCTCACCCAGGGGTGGGGAGCAGGAGAGCAGAGACTCAGCAGTTGGAACACCGTGTGTTAAAGATTCTTCGAGAGATACACACGGGGTGCAAGGAGGCACTTGGTGAATGAACGCAGTCAGACAAACAGATTAAAAGATGTTGCAGTGGGGGATCAACTTATTTTTTTTTAAATCATCCAGTGTGGAAAGGCAATGAAAACCTGAACTAGTCTGGAAGCTCTCATAAGAAAAGTCTCTGAAACTTTTTGAGAAATCTCAGCAGACGCAGCAATACTTTTGTTATTCTCCTAGTTGGCAACACTGAGCAGATCTTGTGCCGTATGCGTTGGGGAAGGGAAGCAAGAGAGCAAATGGAATCCTACTGAACAGAAGAGTCAGGGCTAAGCAGACAGCTCTGGGATAACAAAGGAAAGTTCCATGTCACGGGAGAGCGTGGACTTCGAGGAAGAGGCAGCAGAGATGATGGAGGGGGGCAGGAAGAGAGGCTCTCTGTCCCTCTCGTTTCCCCGGGGTGCTGGGCTCAAGCCACTGTCTTATAGCATTCCTTCCCCCGCCCATGTTAATTAAACCCCAGTTTATCTCTAATTTAGCACTTACTGTCCTATGGTTCAGTGACCCCTAGTTTCCTTTTACTTTTTATTCCTCATTTGGGGTTTAACTGGTAGTAAAAACTTCTGGACTCACACAGAGAATTTCTCCCAGCCTGTGTGCAAGTGGAGGGGCCTGGGGTAGTGGGTCATGGCAGAAGATTTCCTCGATCCATAAACCCTCTCATCTGCCCTCCTGACAAGTGGAAGGCACCGAGATGGGTAAGAGTCTCACCCAACCAAGTGAGCTGTGGGAGACCCATGACATTCTTCACTTCTCTGTAACCGAGCTTAATTCTTCGTGTTTTGTCCCTCATTCTGGCAGGTGTGTGAAACAATCTCAGGTAATTCAGGGTCTCTCCCTGCACTTCCTCTGGGGCTGTGGCTCTGTTCCAGGGGACTCTCGTGGTGCCAGAGCTAGTGTGGGCCGGGCTGCCCTTGGGCCCATTCAGCCTTGAGTCTCCATCCCGACAGGTCCCACCAGGGAGACTCCTCAGGCCTGGGCTGCTGGCCAGGGCCCAGGGCACATACAGCTGGCCCCTTCCTACTCCCCTTCTCGCAGCTAGTGGGGAACTGAGGAGCACTGAGAGGCTGGCCCAGGCTCATCTGCCCAGGCCTCCCACCAGCCATTTCAGCTCAAGTCCACCATGAGGCCCAGGGCCTGGGACTGGGGGACTTTGCTTCCGGCCACACTTCTGTCCCCAGACTCAGCATCCCCCAGTCTATCTAGAGCATCTACCTCTCCTGAGATTTCCTCTCCAGGACCCACATCAATATCTAGTTCTCTTCCTTCCCTCTTCAGAGCCTGTTGTCCACAGGCTGGGAGGTTCACAGACTCTTCCAAAGCAGTTATTTGTGCCCAGCGTTCTTTCTCTTCTCCTCTGAGGGTGAACATCCTCATTCTGTGGTGTCACCATCTCTCAGCGATGATGCGAATTGCGACTCCAGCTTCTGAAATGGGATGTCATGGGGGCAGGGGTGTTTGAGGTCGCAGGAAGTGCAAGAGAATGACACCTCAGTGAATATGTCACAGTATCATGTCCACACACAGCTTACACTGTTGAAAAGGACCTCAGAGTTTATCCACCCCAATTCCTCACCCCAGTTTGGCCCTTTCTATGTATCTAATGCTTTAATGGCAGGTACCTCACTAGATGCTGGGATAACCCCTTTAGTGGCTGGCAGTCTCCTCTTTACCAAAGTCTCCCAGTCAGATTCTGTCCTGGGGTCCCACTCAACGGATCTCTTCCCTGTTCCATTGATGTTCCTGGCCGCCCAGGCTGCTGGTGAGCAGCCTGGAAAGGAAACCGCCCCCCCCCGCCGCCACCCTCAGGAGAAAGGCTTTGACTGGTCCTGGGCAGGGTAAGGCTGCAGAGCTCCCCCCAGAAGCCAGCTGGCCCCATCCTGCTGTCTGCCCTGTTCTCTGACAAGCTTCTC
Source organism: Hyperoodon ampullatus (assembly GCF_949752795.1). NCBI lineage: Eukaryota > Metazoa > Chordata > Mammalia > Artiodactyla > Ziphiidae > Hyperoodon > Hyperoodon ampullatus. The sequence goes on along the minus strand of NC_136918.1, from coordinate 71,678,913 downwards.
CTCACAGATTCCCCACCGGCACCTCCCCGCTGTGGGGTGGGATTGGCTACATGGTATCAAGCCAGGCTGTGGACTCCTTTGTGCTGATGATCAGGCTTGGGCCTCTCACCAGGAGCGGCAGGCTGTCTAGGATAATGGGTCTGGCATTCTGAGCTCACATGTTGGCCAAAAGCTCCTGAGATGATTTCAGCACACACCCAAGGGGAGAGCTCTGCTAGGAGCAATTGTTAAGCCATTTACCAAATATAAAATTAATTTGAAGTGGAGGTAAAATCTGTCACAGGCAGTAGGCTGTTAATTCTCAGCTTTCTGTCAGCCTGAGTTTCCATTCTTTCACAGATACCTACCTTTTCCCCTTCCTCTCTCCTTCTCGCTGTCATTTTCTCCTTCTTTTTCCTCTTCCCTTTCTCAAACATTTATTGAGCTTCTGCTATGTGCCAGGCAGTGTGCTGGGTGCCAGACATACAAGGATGAATCAGACCCAAACTCTGGCCTCAAGGAGCTCACAGACAAGTGAATATATTATTGTAAGTGTTGGAGTTGTATTAGTTGTTTATTGCTGTGTAACAAATTACTCCAAAATGTAGTGGCTTAAAAACCACACATTATCTCAGTTTCTCAGGAATCTAGGTGTTGCTTCGCTGGGTCCTGTGGCTCCAGGCCTCTCACCAGCTGACATTCAAGTGTTGGCCTGGGCAGCGGTCATCTCAAGGCTCAGCTGGGGGAAGATCCATTTCCAAACTCACTCACAAGCTCCCATATAGGTCAGCTCCTTGCTGGCTGTTGGCTGGAGGCTTCTCTCAGTTCCTTGCCATACGGTCCTCTCTGTGGAGGAGCTCATGACATAGAGGCTGGCTTCCATCAGAGAGAGCAAGTAAGAAGCAAGAGAGGGTGAGCAAGAGAGGATAGAAGGAAGCTGGAGCCTTTTTGTAAGCTAATCTTGAAGGTGGCATCCCATCACTCACTGTATTCTGTTTGTTAGAAGCAAGTCACTGAGTCCAGCCCACACTCAAAGGGAGGGGATTACATGAGGGTGTGAATACTAGAGGGAAGGGATGTTGGGGGATGTCAGAGGCTGTCTACCATGAAGGTGTTGCCATAATGTCTTTAAAAACATTTAAGTCTCAGATCCCTTGGCTGAAACACAGTGAGTTAAAAATGTCAATTACCCTTTTTTTTAAAAGATGCAATGAGGAAGGCAGGTGAGAAAACTTGAGGAGCATTAGAATAAAGCCCCAAAGGTAGAATAAAGATGTTTCATTATTCCTGTTTCCTAACTTTGTGAAAATTTACATCTCAGTTTCTGTTTCTAATGGAGAATTGAGATAACCTCAGCAATCCTGTCTGACTAAACATATTCCTCCCACCCATCCCCCTAAAAAGACCAGTGCCAGTGAGGCAAGTAGAGGATGGTCAACTGAATAATAAATATTCAGTTCAATAGTTGTCCCTATTTAGTTCCAGAAAAACTAAGTCTCTACAGCTTGTGATGTATCTACTTTCACTCAATATGTTTTGTATTCAAATTTCCAAACAGCAAAACCTGCCTTAATAAGAATACTAGCTCACACAAAATACCCAAATGAAAGATGTCCATTCAAGAATCTAGCCTACAAGCCCTGTTATTATTCATTTACTGTGTCAGATGAGAGGAAGATTGAAGGCATTCCTAATTGGCTGCCTTGGGATAAGGCATTTGAAATGGAGTCAATTGATATTTCAGTATCTGTTTGACCTTATTTATAGGGACACATGTTTCATTTTAAAAGATTAATAATGTATCATACAAATGGATCCTGTGGTGAAATTTAAGACTTTTAAGAGTATATTCACACTTGGGCTATCATTTTTAAAGAAAAAATGCAGATTGGAAAGATCTAAATATTTTATACAGAACACATGACACATCACCAAAGAATCTACTATTTTTAATTTACATAAGTTGCCAGCATTGAATAAGACCCATGTCCTTAGATTCTAACTCAGACTCACAAGCATTAACACAGTGGCCCTGGAAAACTCTCTTAAGAGGTAGGTCACAGATGGTGGGACTGAGGTAAAGGGGATGTACCACTGCCTGGCTGGCATCCTCACTCATGGTCAGTGCTCCACTTGCCTTCTTGCAAAGCAGTTAGCTCTGTATGTGTTGACCTACTGTAAAGGTTCTTGTTAATTGAAGTACTGCAGCAAATTCATAGTGGAGGGCTTTTTTTTTTTTGGAAAAAATAAAATAAAATCATATTTACTCTATAATTCAAAACTTAGAATCTTGTTGCTAATTTTGTCAAGGAGTAAATTTGTCTCCATGATCAAAATTCAGTTTGGGAGCATTCCATATAATGTACATGTTTTATGATATTCATCTACAGTCACCTTTAGGGAGTTTGATTTTGAACCCTCAGAACCTCAGATATTGCATCATTATTTCGTTATTCTAAACTGCTTGCAATTTCACACTACAGAAAATGACCCTGAGTTAGAAAAACATGGAAACCTATCTTAATACATCACTTACAGAGGGGGTGAATGTGAGCATGAAAACTTTTCATTCTGCAAAACCAATTTCCACAAGAGGCACATCAGATAAGCCTAAGGTGGTAACCACAAAAAATAAATTCTGCCTTCATTTGTCAAATATGATAATTACTTCCAGAACTCATTTAAGTTTGTTTGTATTATTTCCTTGACCACAGCAGGGATCAGCTGCCCAAGTTGCTGATGGTATAGGAGAGTCACAAAGGGCCTGGGTGACATTGCAATCAGACACTAATTAAACCCAAGCTTTCTGATACTCACTGCCTTTTATAAACTCAGGAAGCTCCTATTTTTCAAATTTAGAAAGTAAGCAACTCTTCAAGCTCCCTTCCCTTGAGGTTTTCATGCAAATAATACAACAAAAAGCAGCACAAGTTAAATCTGTAATTAACTTGGGAATTTATAGTCACTGACCCCACAAAATACACATTGAGGTTCTAAATAAATTCCCTTACTGGATGCACAAATTTCTGCAGAAATGTCCTTTACCACTATAGAAAAGAAGATCTCAAAGAGCAACATTTCTCTGAATTTTCCAGCAATGATGAAATCCCACAGAGACAGGACCATGTTGGAGCAGAAGTTTTGTGGTGTCAGAAGTAGCTCCCAAGATGAATTTTTTTATCTTGTTGACTCTGTCTTCCCAAGTTACAGCAATGAGGAGTTCCTTGAACTGCCCACTCACTTGGCAGAATGCCTCTGGTGTGTTGTGATGTGGTGGGTGTTTTATTTGAAATGGTAGAGTGGAAGAAACAAAGTCCCAATGGCCAAAGTCATGAAATATGAGTGTTTTCATGAGCATGTACTTACCACCCCCCACTTCTCTCTCTCTCTCTCCCCCCTCCCTCTCTCTCTCTTCTCCTCCCTCTCTCTCTCACACACACACACACGCACACACGCGCACACACATGCGCACACCATCGTTCTGAAGACTGAGTTCTGTAAACCAGGCTTGAATACATGCATGCTGGTTCTTAACAAGAATGCTGAAAGTTCTGAATCCTTTGGCTGGTCCAAGAAGAGGCTCATGCTGCAGAGTGGGACCTTTCAAGTGGAGACATAGGTCAAAAAGAAAGTCATAATATTTGAGCTGTAGGGGGAAATGTTATTTTTATGAGCTCCTCAAGAGTTCCATTTCTTGCTTCCTGTATGTTGTGTAATGTTTCATAAACCTAATGACTCTGCATTGTGTGTAGTATAAGATTCTTACTGTTTTTTCTTCTAGGCAATTTCACTTATTAAAAAATCGCCAGAGCCTATTTGATGCTCAGAATACTGTTTGGTGCTTTTATTATTTTTTTCTTTTGATGAGAACTCTTAAGATTTACTCTCTCAACAGCTTTCATATGTAGCATACAGCCGTGTTCATTATATTTTTTCATGTTGTGCATTACATCTGTAGTACTTATTTATCTTACAACTGGAAGTTTGTACCTTTTGAGTATCTTCATCCAATTTCCCCTCCCCCTCAACCCCCGCACCCACCAGCCTCTGGTGACCACAAATCTGATCTCTTTTTCTGTGAGTTTGTTTGCTTTGTGAGTATAATTGACCTACACTATGTTAGTTCCTATTACACAACATAATGATTTGATATTTCTATACAATGATCACCACAAAAAGTTTAGTTACCATCTGTCACCATAAAAAGATATTACACAATTATTGATTGTATTCCCCACACTGTACATTTCACTCCTGTGATTCATTTATTTTGCAACTGGAAGTTTGTACCTTTTAATCTCCCTCATCTATTTCTCCCCTCCCCCTAGTCTCCTCCCCTCTGACAGCCACCTGATTATTCTCTGATCTGTGACTGTGTTTCTGTTCTGTTATTTTTATTCCTTGGTTTTGTTTTTGAGATTCTACATATAAGTGAAATTTGTCTTTCTCTGATTTATTTCATTTGGCTTAATATCCTCTAGGTCCATCCATGTTGTTGCAAATAGCAAGATTTCATTCTTTATGGCCGAGTAATATATATGTGTGTGTGTGTGTGTGTGTGTGTGTGTGTGTGTATTTATATTTATATATATACACACACACACATATATATATATATATATATACCATATCTTCTTTATCCATTCATCTTTTGATGGACACTTAGGTTGCTTCCATATCTTGGCTATTGTAAATAATATTGCAATGAATGCAAGAGTACATATGTCTTTTCTAATTAGTGTTTTCCTTTTTTCTAATAAATACCAAGGAGTGGAATTGCTGGATCATATAATAGTTCTATTTTTAATTTTGGGGGAAATCCCCACACGATTTTCTATAGTGGTTGCACCAGTTTACATTCCTACCAACAGTGCTTGAGGATTCCTTTTTCTCCACATCATCGCCAACACTTGTTATTTCTTCTCTTTTTGATGATAGCCATTCAGACAGGTGTGAGGAGTTATCTCACTGTGGTTTTGAGTTGCATTTCCCTGATGATTAGTGATGTTGAGCATATTTTCGTGTGCCTGTTGTCCATCCATATGTCTTCTTTGGAAAAATGTCTATTCAGATCCTCTGCCTATTTTTTTAATCAGGTTGTTTGGTTTTATTGATGTTGAGTTGTATGAGTTCTCTGTGTATTTTGGATATTAACCCCTTATCAGATATATCATTTGCAAATATCTTCTCTCATTCAATAGACAGCCTTTTCCCTTTGTGGATAGTTTCCTTCGCTGTGCAAAAGCTTTAAACTTGATGTAGCCCCATTTGTTTATTTTTGCTTTTGTTTCCCTTGCCTGAGGAGACAGATCCAAAAATATATTGCTAAGACCAATGTCAAAGAGCATAGTGCCTAAGATTTCTTCTAGGAGTTTCATGGTTTCAGGTCTTTAATCTATTTTGAATTTATTTTTGTGCATGGTGGGAGAAAGTTGTCCAGTTTCATTCCTTTGCATGTAGCTGTCCAGTTTTCCAAACAGCATTTATTGAAGAGGCTGTCTTTTCTCCATTGTATATTCTTGCCTCCTTTGTTGTAGATTAATTGCTCATATAATGTGGGTTTATTTCTGGGCTCTCTATTTGTGTGTCTGTTTGGGGGCCAATACTCTCCGGTTTTGATGACTGTGAATTTGTAGTATAGTTTGAAATCAGGGATTTTTTTTTAACATCTTTATTGGAGTATAATTGCTTTACAATGGTGTGTTAGTTTCTGCTGTATAACAAAGTGAATCAGCTATACATATACACATATCCCCATATCTCCTCCCTCTTGCATCTCCCTCCCACCCTCCCTATCCCACCCCTCTAGGTGGTCACAAAGCACCGAGCTGATCTCCCTGTGCTATGCGGCTGCTTCCCACTAGCTATCTATTTTACGTTTGGTAGTGTATATATGTCCATGCCACTCTCTTACTTCGTCCCAACTTACCATTACCCCTCCCCGTGTCCTCAAGTCCATCTCTATGTCTGCATCTTTATTCCTGTCCTGCCCCTAGGTTCTTAAGAATCATTTTTTTTTAGATTCTGTATATATGTGCTAACATACGATATTTGTTTTTCTGTTTCTGACTTACTGCACTCTGTATGACAGTCTCTAGGTCCATCCACCTCACTACAAATAACTCAATTTTGTTTCTTTTTATAGCTGAGTAATATTCCATTGTATATATGTGCTATATCTTCTTTATCCATTCATCTGTCGATGGACACTTAGGTTGCTTCCATGTCCTGGCTATTGTAAAGAGTGCTGCAATGAACATTGTGGTGCATGACTCTTTTTGAATTATGGTTTTCCCAGGGTATATGCCTAGGAGTGGGATTGCTGGGTCCTATGGTAGTTCTATTTTTAGTTTTTTAAGGAACCTCCATACTGTTCTCCATAGTGGCTGTACCAATTTACATTCCCACCAACAGTGCAAGAGGGTTCCCTTTTCTCCACACCCTCTCCAGCATTTATTGTTTGTAGATTTTTTGATGACGGCCATTCTGACTGGTGTGAAGTGATACCTCATTGTAGTTTTGATTTGCATTTCTCTAATGATTAGTGATGTTGAGCATCCTTTCATGACTTTGTTGGCAATCTGTATATCTTCTTTGAGGAAATGTCTGTTTAGGTCTTCTGCCCATTTTTGGATTGGTTTGTTTGTTTTTTTGATAATGAGCTGCATGAGCTGCTTGTAAATTTTGGAGATTAATCCTTTGTCAATTGCTTTGTTTGCAAATATTTTCTTCCATTCTGAGGGTTGTCTTTTCGTCTTGTTTATGGTTTCCATTCCTGTGCAAAAGATTTTAAGTTTCATTAGGTCCCATTTGTTTATATTTGTTTTTATTTCCATTTCTCTAGGAGGTGGGTCAAACAAGATCTTGCTGTGATTTATGTCACAGAGTGTTCTGCCTATGTTTTCCTCTAAGAGTTTTATAGTGTCTGGCCTTATATTTAGGTCTTTAATCCGTTTTGAGTCTATTTTTGTGTATGGTGTTAGGGAGTGTTCTAATTTCATTCTTTTACGTGTAGCTGTCCAGTTTTCCCAGCACCACTTATTGAAGAAGCTGTCTTTGCTCCATTGTATATTCTTGCCTCCTTTGTCAAAGATAAGGTGAGCCTATGTGCGTGGGTTTATCTCTGGGCTTTCTATCCTGTTCCATTGATCTATATTTCTGTTTTTGTGCCAGTACCATGCTGTTTGGAATACTGTAGGTTTGTAGTAGAGTTTGAAGTCCAGGAGCCTGATTCCTCCAGCTCTATTTTTCTTTCTCAAGATTGCTTTGGCTATTCGGGGTCTTTTGTGTCTCCATAAAAATTGTGAAATTTTTTGTTCTAGTTCTGTGAAAAATGCCATTGGTAGTTTGATAGAGATTGCATTGAATCTGTAGATTGCTTTGGGTGGTATAGTCATTTTCACAATGTTGAATCTTCCAATCCAAGAACATGGTATATCTCTCCATCTGTTTGTATCATCTTTAATTTCTTTCATCAGTGTCTTATAGTTTTCTGCATACACGTCTTTTGTTTCCTTGGGTAGGCTTATTCCTAAGTATTTTATTCTTTTTGTTGCAATGGTAAATGGGAGTGTTTCCTTCATTTCTCTTTCAGATTTTTCATCATCAGTGTATAGGAATGCAAGAGATTTCTGTGCATTAATTTTGTATCCTGCTACTTTACCAAATTCATTGATTAGCTCTAGTAGTTTTCTGGTAGCATCTTTAGGATTCTCTGTGTATAGTATCATGTCATCTGCAAACAGTGACAGTTTAACTTCTTCTTTTCCAATTTGGATTCCTTTTATTTCTTCCTCTTCTCTGATTGCTGTGGCTAAAACTTCCAAAAGTTGTTGAATAATAGTGGTGAGAGTGGACAACCTTGTCTTGTTCCTGATCTTAGTGGAAATGCTTTCAGTTTTTGACCATTGAGAACGATGTTGGCTGTGGGTTTGTCATATATGGCCTTTATTATGTTGAGTTACGTTCCCTCTGTGCCTACTTTCTGGAGGATTTTTATCATAAGTGGGTGTTGATTTTGTCGAAAGCTTTTTCTGCCTCTATTGAGATGATCATACGGTTTTTCTCCTTCTATTGGTTAATATGGTTTATCACATTGATTGATTTGCATATATTGAAGAATCCTGGCATTCCTGGGATAAACCCCGCTTGATCATAGTGTATGATCCTTTTAATGTGCTGTTGGATTTTGTTTGCTAGTATTTTGTTGAGGATTTTTGCATCTATGTTCATCAGTGATACTGGCCTGTAGTTTTCTTTCTTTGTGACATCTATGTCTGGCGTTGGTATCAGGGTGATGGTGGCCTCGTAGAATGAGTTTGGGAGTGTTCCTCCCTCTGCTATATTTTGGAAGAGTTTCAGAAGGATAGGTGTTAGCTCTTTTCTAAACGTGTGATAGAATTCGCCTGTGAAGCCATCTGGTCCTGGGCTTTTGTTTGTTGGAAGATTTTTGATCACAGTTTCAATTTCAGTGCTTGTGATTGGTCTCTTTATATTTTCTGTTTCTTCCTGGTTCAGTCTCGGAAGGTTGTGCTTTTCTAAGAATTTGTCTATTTCTTCCAGGTTGTCCAGTTTATTGGCATATAGTTACTTGTAGTAATCTCTCATGATCGTTTGTATTTGTGCAGTGTCAGTTGTTACTTCTCCTTTTTCATTTCTAATTCTACTGATTTGAGTCTTCTCCCTTTTTTTCTTGATGAGTCTGGCTAATGGTTTATCAATTTTGTTTATCTTCTCAAAGAAACAGCTTTTAGTTTTATTGATCTTTGCTATTGTGTCCTTCACTACTTTTTCATGTATTTCTGATCTGATTTTTATGATTTCTTTCCTTCTGCTACCTTTGGGGTTTTTTGGTTCTTCGTTTTCCAGTTGCTTTAGTTGTAGGTTAGGTTGTTTATTTGAGACGTTTCTTTTTTCTTGAGATACGGTTTATTGCTATAAACTTCCCTTTTAGAACTGCTTTTGCTCCATCCCATAGGTTTTGGGTCATTGTGTTTTCATTGTCATTTGTTTCTAGGTAGTTTTTGATTTCCTCTTTGATTTCTTCAGTGACCTCTTGGTTATTTAGTAGTGTATTGTTTAGACTCCATGTGTTTGTAGTTTTTTACAGATTATTTCCTGTAATTTGTATCTAGTCGCATAGCGTTGTGGTCAGAAAAGATACTTGATACCACTTCAATTTTCTTAAATTTACCAAGGCTTGATTTGTGACCCAAGATATGATCTATCCTGGAGAATGTTCCATGAGCACTTGAGAAGAAAGTGTATTCTGTGGTTTTTGGATGGAATGTCCTATAAATATCAGTTAAGTCCATCTCGTTTAATGTATCATTTAAAGCTTGTGTTTCCTTACTTATTTTCATTTTGGATGATCTGTCCGTCGGTGAAAGTGCAGTGTTAAAGTCCCCTACTATGATTGTGTTACTGTCGATTTCCCCTTTTATGGCTGTTAGTATTTGCCTTATGTAATGAGATGCTCATATGTTAGGTGCATAAATATTTACAGTTGTTATATCTTCTTCTTGGATAGATCCCTTGATCATTATGTAGTGTCCTTCTTTGTCTCTTGTAATAGTCTTTATTTTAAAGTCTATTTGTCTGATATGAGAATTGCTACTCCAGCTTTCTTTTGATTTCCATTTGCATGGAATATCTTTCCATTCCCTCACTTTCAGTCTGTATGTGTCCCTAGGTCTGAAGTGGGTCTCCTGTAGACAGCATATATATGGGTCTTGTTTTTCTATCCATTCAGTCATCTATGTGTTTTGGTAGGAGCATTTAATACATTTACATTTAAGGTAATTATCGATATGTATGTTCTTATTACCATTTTCTTAATTGTTTTGGGTTTGTTATTGTAGGTCTTTTCCTTCTCTTGTGTTTCCTGCCTAGAGAAGTTCCTTTAGCGTTGGTTGTAAAACTGGTTTGGTGGTGCTGAATTCTCTTAGCTTTTGCTTGTCTGTATAGATTTAAGCTTCTCCAACAAATCTGAATGAGATCCTTGCTGGGTAGAGTAATCTGGTTGTAGGTTTTTCCCTTTCATCACCTTAAATATGTCCTGCCACACCCTTCTGGCTTTCACAGTTTTTGCTGAAAGATCAGCTGTTAACCTTATGAGGATTCCTTTGTATGTTATTTGTTGTTTTTCCCTTGCTGCTTTTAATATTCTTTCTTTGTATTTAATTTTTGATAGTTTGATTAATATGTGTCTTGGAGTGTTTCTCCTTGGATTTATTCTGTATGGGACTCTCTGTGCTTCCTGTACTTGATTGACTCTTTCCTTTCCCATATTAGGGAAGTTTTCAACTATAATCTCTTCGAATATTTTCTCAGACCCTTTCTTTTTCTCTTTTTTCTTCTGCAACCCCCATAATTTGAATGTTGGTGCATTTAACGTTGTTCCAGAGGTCTCTGAGACTGTCCTCAATTCTTTTCATTCTTTTTCTTTATTCTGCTCTGTGGTAGTTATGTACACTATTTTGTCTTCCAGGTCACTTATCCATTCTTCTACCCTAGTTATTTTGCCATTGATTCTTCCTAGAGAATTTTTAATTTCATTTATTGTGTTGTTCATCATTGTTTGTGTGGTCTTTAGTTCTTCTAGGTCCTTGTTAAAATTTTCTCGTATTTTCTCCATTCTATTTCCAAGATTTTGGATCATCTTTACTATCATTACTCTGAATTCTTTTTCAGGTAGACTGCCTATTTCCTTGTCATTGTTTGGTCTCGTGGGTTTTTACCTTGCTCCTTCATCTGCTGTGTATTTCTCTGTCTTCTCATTTTGCTTAACTTATTGTGTTTGGGATCTCCTCTTCACAGCTGCAGGTTTGTAGTTCCCGTTGTTTTTGGTGTCTGCCCCCAGTGGCTCAGGTTGGTTCAGTGGGTTGTGTAGGCTTCCTGGTGGAGGGGACTAGTGCCTGTGTTCTGGTGGATGAGGCTGGATCTTGTCTTTCTGTTGGGCAGGTCCATGTCTGGTGGTGTGTTTTGGGGTGTCTGTGACCTTATTATGATTTTAGGCCACCTCTCTGCTAATGGGTGGGGTTGTGTCCCTGTCTTGCTATTTGTTTGGCCTAGGGTGTCCAGCATTGGAGCTTGCTGGTCCTTAAGTGGAGCGGGGTCTTAGTGTTGAAACGGAGATCTCTGGGAGAGCTCTCACTGGTTGATATTACATGGGACCAGGAAGTCTCTCTGGTGGTCCAATGTCCTGAACTCATCTCTCCCACCTCAGAGGCTCAGGCCTGACACCTGGCCAGAGCACCAAGACCCTGTTGGCCACATGGCCAGGTACATGGGGGGTTTCTTGCCTTTTGGGAAATCTGAGGTTTTCTGCCAGCATTCAGTAGGTGTTCTGTAGGGGTTGTTCCACATGTAGATGTATTGTTGATGTATTTATGGGGAGGAAGGTGATCTCCATGTCTTATTCCTCTGTCATCTTGAAGTTTCCCCTGAAATCAGGGATATGTATACTTCCAGCTTTGTTTTTTTTTTCTCAAGATTGTTTTGGCTATTCTGGATCTTTTGTGTTTCCATACAGATTTTAGAATTTGTTTTAGTTCATGAAAAATGCCATTGGCATTTTGATAGGGATTGGAAAATTAAGTAGTATAAAAAATTCAGTTTCTCAGTTGCATTAGCTACATTTCAAGTGAACAATAGCCACATCTGGCTAGTAGCTACCCTATTAGACAGCACAGGTTTAGAACAATGAATCTTTTCATCATTTCAGCCATCATGTATCTCCCAGTGAATGGACTTATTTTAAAGGATTAGAACTTTTGGCAAAATGAGGCTTAAGAATTTTTCCTGAGTATTCCATATCATCCCTTCACTTAAATCAAACCAACACCATCGATAAATAAAAACCCCAAATCAAAGGTCATGACATAATTTTGGTTGGTCATTTCTGTCCCTCCATCTGCCAACAGCTGTCCAGAGTCAGATAAGCTCCATTCTCCTATGAGGTCTGCATGTTAGGGGAGGTAAGGAGATAGGGAGAGAGGGAACTGTGCTCTGGGCCCTGCACAGGATACCAGAAAGGCCAGAGGAGGAGCCCAGAGGAAGCTGAGGCCCTGCTCACCTCACTGTGTTCTCACCTCCTGCAGTGCCTGTCCATTTCCCTCCCTCATGGTGCCTTTCTGTCACTGCAAACCAGCTTATAACAACTTGGATTTCTGAAATTTCCTTGGAAGTCCCTTGGGAAGGGCTAGAAGTTTTCACACAAATTAGAAACCACTGCATATACCAGTGGAAATGATTACAATTTTGGTTTTCCTTGATTTTTTTCCCCAATTTTTTTGAAGAAAGAGCCTGAGCCAGCCTTTGGGTCAGACTTCCACTCCCCAACTTCCCACCTGTGTGGCCTCCCATGAGAAAAGATGGCTTTGTTTCCCCATGGTAAAACATGGTTTCTATGAGAATAAAATTAGCCAGTATTTAAAATACTTCTCAGGAGATCTGATGGATGAAAAGTCCTCAAGAGACAGTAGAGCTTATCATTATTGTTTTAGACTATGGCCGCTTACAAAGTTTATCAACAAAGAACTATATAACCACTATGCACAAAATATGAGTTTTTTGTTGTTGTTGTTGTTGTTGTTTTTGCGGTATGTGGGCCTCTCACTGTTGTGGCCTCTCCTGTTGCAGAGCACAGGCTCCAGACACACAGGCTCAGTGGCCATGGCTCACGGGCCCAGCTGCTCCGCGGCACGTGGGATCTTCCCGGACCGGGGCACGAACCCATGTCCCCTGCATTGGCAGGCGGACTCCCAACCACTGCGCCACCAGGGAAGCCCAAAATATGAGTATTTTAAGGGCAGTGCATTCTACAGTACTCAAAAGAGAAAATGCGTTGTATGATGTGGCCAAAAAAAAAAAAAAAATCTTGTGCTTATTTCACATGAATGTACCTAGCAGCAACACCATTCCAATTCCATTCTGAAGAAGAGTATATATTACCTGTAAACCTTCTTTCAAAATTGGATTGAGTCGTTCTGTTAGTGTGCATTAAAAATGAATGCAGCTCCCTGCATTTCAGAAAAATAAAAATTCTGCCAGTGGTCACTCTGATTTTGTGTGAACTCATGACTTTTTCCTTTTTTTTTTTCTAATATTCAATTTTATTCATTTTTGGCTGTGTTGGGTCTTCGTTGCTGAGCGTGGACTTTCTCTAGTTGTGGCGAGTGGGGGCTACTCTTCATTGCAGTGCACGGGCTTCTCATTGCGGTAGCTTCTCTTGTTGCAGAGCATGGGCTCTAGGCACGTGGGCTTCAATAGTTGCAGCATGCAGGTTCTAGAGCACAGGCTCAGTAGCTGTGGCACACGGGCTTAGTTGCTCCGCAGCATGTGGGATCTTCCTGGACCAGGGCTTGAACCCATGTCCCCTGCGTTGGCAGGCAGATTCTTATCCACTGTGCCACCAGGGAAGTCCAACTTATTCTTTTTTTGCTAATTTCTTCTCTCCTCAGCTTCCTAGCCAGCACCCTATGGTATCACGGGCCTCAGGTCTGGCTCGGAAGGGACATAAGAGGCCCAGCTTCTATAGCTCTAAGAGAATTTTTGAGGACCCTACACCTTGTCCTTCCTCTCCCATAACACTGCTGCCATTGGTTTTTAAATGGATTTCAAAAGGTGAAGCCCTGTGAATAAGCAGTGATTTCCCTCTAGCTCATCAGCTGAGATCAATGGGCCCTTATTACCTCGAGATTAGAAAGGTCAGTGACCTTCAACCAAGATCCAAGAGGACAAAAATGAGCAAGGACACCAGGAAAGTGACGAATGATTTGCTTATGTAACACTGAGGAAATGATCACCATGGTGTATGTGAACCATTATGTGAATTTATGCCATCTGCAAATGATCAGATTAGATAGAAGTTGTGCATCACCATGTTATGCAATACGTAGAGTGTGTCATTATAGATCCTATTTTTGAGCAACATCCTGAGACACTTAACAGATATTTAGCTGCAATAAACTTTCTATAGATTTGTCATAGCTCGAGAAAAGTAAAACTGGGAATGTTACCTTAGAGGTAAACATGATGTAGAAAATGCCTTGGAAAATACAAGTTTGTATCCTATCCCCCCATGTGCTGGTGGTGACCTTGAGCAAGTCATTTTACCTCATTGAAACCTCAGTTCCTCATGTAAATGAGCATCAAAATAACTACACCATGGTGTTTGTGTGAGGATTAAGCAAAATAACAAATGTGGTTTTCCAGAGCTATTCTTAACCTCAAGTGTTTAGTTGATGTTCATTTTAAATGTATATAATTTTATTTAACATGAGAAAGTGTTCATAATATATTGTTAAATGAAAACACTAGATTACCATATTATTCATAAGATAATCTAAATTTTGTAATTAGATATTCACATCACGGTATCCAGCATGAATTTCTCCCTCAGGCTCTGGATTTGTACTTGCAACTGCCCACTTGACATCTCTGCTTGGATCTTAGACTTGCCGTGTCGAAAACCAAACTCCTGACTCCCCAACCCCACCCAACCTGCCTTTCCTCCAGCATTCTCCATCTCAATTAATGACAGTTAATTTCCTCCATCCTCTTAGTTGCAAAAGCCAAAACTTGGGACTCATTCTTGGCCCTTCTTTTTCTCTCCTGCCCCACATCCAATCTGTCAGCAAATCTCACTGGCTCTTCCTTCAAAATATATCCAAATTCCAACTGTTCCTCGCCTCCTCCAGTGCTGCCATCCAACTCAACTCCCATCCCTCCCCTGGGTTACTGCCATGGCCTCCTAACTGGTCCTAATGCTATTGCCCTTACACAACCTACTTGCAACCCAGCAGACAGAAGGATTCTTTTAAACCCTAAGTTATTTCATGTCACTGTTCTGTGTAGAACCCTCCAGTGCCTCTCCATCCACTCAGAGTCAAAGCCAAAGCCCTTACAGTGGTCCAACAAAGCCCTACCTGATCTGACACTCCCAACTCCACACTACTTCCTGGCCCTCTTCATTCTTCCTGCCTCTGCTCACTCTGCTCCTGCCACATGGGCCTCTTGGATGTTCCTGACACAGACCAAGTCCACTCATGCTCCAGTGCCTTGTACCTGCATTTACCTGCCTGTTCTTCCCCAGCCAACCATATGACCACCCCTTCACCACTTTCAGGTCTCATCTCTCAGAGAGCACCTTCTCAGTGAGGTCTTCACAGCTCCCTATTTCATATAGCCACCCCACCCCTACCCTGTACTCCCCATCCCCCTTCCCTGCATTTTTCTTCATGAAACTTATCACCATTTGACATTACTGACACTTGGTGTGTGTATATGTGTGTATGTATTTGCATATATGTATACACACATACACACGCAAGCGTATATGTAATTTGTTTATTTGTTCATTGTCAGACAGTCCCCAGTAGCATATAAGCTCCATGAGGGCAGGGATCTCTGTTTATCACTGCTATAGCCCCACTACTCAGAATGGTGCCTGGCACAGAGAAGGCTCTGAATAAATATTTTTGGAATAAGTAAGTGAATTATTTAGCTGTATTTGCTTAAAAAACAAATGTTTTTGAACCCCCACCCTGTGCCAAGCGTTGTTCCAGGAGATTGAAATACCACAGTAGGGCTTCCCTGGTGGTGCAGTGGTTGAGAATCTGCCTGCTAATGCAGGGGACACGGGTTCGAGCCCTGGGAGGATCCCACATGCCGCAGAGCAACTAGGCCTGTGAGCCACAGCTGCTGAGCCTGCGCGTCTGGAGCCTGTGCTCCGCAACAACAGAGGTCGCGATAGTGAGAGGCCCGTGGACCGCGATGAAGAGTGGCCCCCGCTTGCCACAACTAGAGAAAGCCCACGCACAGAAACAAAGACCCAACACAGCCATAAATAAATAAATTAATTAATTAAAAAAAGAGAAACACCACAGTAAATAAAACAAAGAAACTGTTCTTACAGAGCCTCATCTATCTATCTGTCTATCAACTATCTATCTCTACCTGTACTTGTATCTATATATCTATATATGTATACCTACGTATATCTATCTGTTTGTCTATCTATCTATTTACCTACTTATCAAACACTGGAAAATGTATAGTGATGGGATTATGGGTGATTTTCCATATTTGCGCTCTTCTGTACTTTCTAAGTTTTCTAAGTTGATGGGTGATTGCTAATCAGAAACAACTATGTAGGTAGGAAAGAGGAGTGAAGGAACAGTTAAATGCAGAGGAAAACCTATCGTGTGCTCGTGTGAACTCAGTCAAACATCCGATGAAGTATCAAACCTTTGTATTCCTGGTTTGTTTGTTTGTTTGTTTGTTTTGGCTGTGTGGCTTGTGGGATCTCAGTTCCCTGACCAGGGATTAAACCTGGGCCACAGCAGTGAAAGCCAGAATCCTAACCACTAGGCAACCAGGGAACACTCTCCTGCTGTCTTTTTTTTTTTTTTTTTTTTTTGCGGTATGCGGGCCTCTCACTGTTGTGGCCTCTCCCGTTGCGGAGCACAGGCTCCGGACGCGCAGGCCCAGCGGCCATGGCTCACGGGCCCAGCCACTCCGCGGCATGTGGGATCCTCCCAGATCGGGGCACGAACCCGTGTCCCCTGCATCTCCTGCTGTCTTTGAAGCAATTGTGGCATTGAAAATTAAGAGCAAGACTGCTGGGGACAAATTGTCTGGGTTTTAATCCTTACTAGTTACATGACCTTAATTAAGCACTCTCTGTAGTTCAGTTTCTTCATCTGAAATTGGAAATAATAATAGTATCTACTTTATAGGTTCATGTGAGGATTGAGTTAATATATGTAAAGTACTTAGAAAAGTACACAACACAGAACTAACAATCAGTGATACACACTATTATTGTTTTGTTGGCATTATAGTTATCTTTATTATTATTGAATAAATGGGGGGGGATATTTATTCTCCAGACCATTTCATTTAATTATGCATCCACTGGCTCCTAGAAAAAAATACTGTTTAGAATTTTACTCTCACGCACAAATTTGAACAACTTATTCATAGTAATGTCTTCTGCTGGTAAATTCCTTGGGAACTAAAGAACAGTTCTTAGAATAGGAGCAGTCCACTCTCAGAAGTCCAGTTCAGCTCTTCGAACCATCTCAGACACGGTCTGTGGCAGCCGATTTTCTGATCATGTGAGTAGAGAGTCAGGATACCGTCTCCCGAGCTGCCACAGAAAGAGCAGTGACAATGAATCTGTGTAATTGGCACTCCAGTGTGAATGCCTGGATGCCCAAGGTGAAGCTAGTTATATTAACTAGGGAAACCACTATGTTGTCTCAGAAAAAAATAATTGATTTAACCCCAGATCACATTTAAGATTTATAACAGTACTGTATCAGGTGAATATAGGTAACTCTTTGAGAAACTTATTTAAATGCCCCATAGTTTGACAAGTGGTTATACCTTATCAAGTTCAACCTTGCAGGTTTTAGTACTTCAGTACTTTAGTAATTATTTATTTGTTCATTTGTTTTTGCTTCTCTGACTGTATGTCCAGCCCAAACCAATTATATTATTACTTGAATATGTTTTCATTTGGCATTTTGTCATACTCATTTACAAATAATTCAATGAAGCTGATTAAGTGTAGTGTTTATTACAGGAAGTAAGTGTTAAGATATCTGTGAATTCTACACTTCAGCAGTTATTTTTATTATAATTAGGGATGTTTACAAGTGTAGGGGAGGAAAAATGTTCCTCCTACCCTTTTAGATTCTGTGACTGGTCTAACAGTAAAAATTGGCTTAAGACAGATTACAGGAGAAAAACAAATTTAGTTTTGTACATACAGGAGCCATAAAAATATGAGACCCAAAGGCAGTCCAGCAGTTAAGGCTTATATTCCATCCTGAGCTAAGGAAAGGGATGGAGGCTTGGGGCTTCAAAGGGGAGGAGGGTAATTCACAGAAAGTTAAGAAAAGCAAATGTTTATCCTGTCATGCAGGTAAGTCTTCCAGATAAAAAAATACCTCTGGTATTAGCTCCTTTTCTGGTCCAGGCCCACTATCTAAATTCTTTTAGACAGTTAAGAGAGAAGTAAGAGTTTTTCCTGAGTCTGCTGGGTCTTGATTGTTTCAGGTCAAAATAATCCACGTGCCAAAGTGCCACATTTTGGGGTGGCATAAACTGCTCCCCTTTGCAAGGCAACTTCATAATATGGTGCAAAATCTCAACATTAACCCATGTCCTCCAAGACTAGGATGCTCCAAGGCAAGACTCCACGACTGCATTCCCATTTCAACAGCTAAACAGAAGTGACAAACTTCAAGTCCATTGCAGTAGCCTAGGTGCGCTTTGCTTATATACTTGACATTTGAACGCTTATTTTCTCTCTGTTCCACACAGTACTTAGCACTCTCTGTCACTACCTGCTCAATTTTTGTAATTTTAAGAGCCATGCCAGGGTAGCATGCCAAAGAGGGTACAGAATTATCAATCTGAAGGAAGTATCAGAGGCAATCTGTTCCATTCCTCTGGCTTCAGGCTGAGTTGGACAATTAAGAGTCTAAACTTCCACAGTCCTTTACCGTCTTCCAAGCAATTGAGATGTTTGCATGATAAATGAGGTGTATTTGAACACCAGCGTAGAGTGCTTAATTCTAGTTAAGCTCAGTCCATTTTTCATGTCAGCAGTTCTCCCCTCAGACCTCAGCTGAGCATGAATCCAAGTCTTTTGATGAATATCAGATGATCATCAGCTCATGACAACATGTATTAGGAATCAATCTGGAGTATGTGCCTCTCAGCACAGAATCGATGATACCTGCGGGTGGTTTAAAGCTGTGACGCAAATAAACATAGCCATCTGAATGCGAAAAAGAAGCAATATTCAAAAATCTGTTTCATTAAAAGTCCCTTTGTACTTAACTGTCAGAGAAGGTGTGTCCAAGGAGAGATAATGGGAAGGACAACACCCAGGAAGGAGGTAGAATCAAAGTTAAATATCAAACAATCCATTAGTGATGAAAATGTGGATTGTCCTCTCCCAAAATGAAGTATAATAGTTACTTGAGGGACTTAGACCAGAGCTTTGGAAAGGAAGAGCAAATTCAGGGTTTTTCTAATGTTTGTTGTCCCAGAGACAGGAAGCTTGCCCCAAACCTAGGCTGTGTAGTAAAAGAGTTAAAGAGCAGGGCTGTGGACGAACATGGCCTGGGTTCATATCCTGCCTCTACCAATTACTTACTGTGTGATCCCAGTCAGTTTGCCAAAGCTCTTGGTATCCCATTTATTAAATGGGAAAAACGTAGTCAGTGGTAGCAATGGTACCTGCTTCATAAGGGGGTTGGGATGCTTAATGATAGAACATGTGTAAGGGGCGTGGTACATAAATAGTGTCAATAACCATTGGTTTCTATTCTCTGTATAGAGTAGAATAGGAGACAAATGAGCGCAAGAGGCTCATCTTCTTCCTGACCTCAGGAAGATGCTTATTACCATTAAAATTCCCTTAGCCCCACAAAATGTCAGCTACATTATTCAGGCAATTTTAATCCCCCCAGATTCTCCCTTTCCAATACAATTCTCCTAGCTTTGCACCCATTTTCAGTGTTCGCTCTTATGCATCCATATTTTTTCACAATTGTTATCATAGTGACTGCGTGCTTTTATATTTGGATATTTTCCTTTGGGTCTAGGCTCCTGCTGGACCACCTTGTGCTCTTTTGTCTGCTCTGACTTGGGAAGTGACTTGGGGGCCAGGACAAATCAGGCTATTTTGTCAGGAAGAGCCTGAGCCCTTTCATCTTGAATTTCAACTCCTGATTGCTCACGATCTTGCAAAGCATTTAGCCCCAGCTTCACCCTTCCCAAAATGAATTAAAATAGACAAGGTCCCACCTCCAGGAGTTTACAATCTTGTACATTCCAAACGAATGCAGACCAGACATGACCCAGGCAAACAAGATTTGAAAAATTGCAGAAATTAAATTGTACGTGCAGACTGAGAAAGCACAAAGGGTGAACACACTTCCAGCCTAGCAGGGTGGGCTTACTGTTCAGAAAGGCTAGGACAGGAGGGGAAAATGCTTCTCTTCCAAGCTTATCTCTTCCTCTCTGTTGAACACTTAGTATCTTGTTCTATACTTGGCCTCTGACATAAAAGTTAATGAAAGATAGAAGCTCTTAGCCCTCAAGAACATGCACGCAATATGGCATTTTCATGAATACTGAAGATGGAAAATAGCAAATATTTATGGTCTACAGTTTCTCTTTTGAGACTATATGTTCCCTCCTCTTCTCCTATCATGTTTAAAATAAATGACAGGATGAGAAGAGGCTAGACTTTGAATAACTGAGCAGAAATTGAAACTGTAGAAGGATGATGCTAGAGGATGGTGGAGGGAGAAAATATGGAATCATGCCTTAGTCACTGATTTGTGGTTTGTCTCCTATGCTGAAACATGAGCTCCTTAATAGTAAGGATACTGGCAGCCTTATCCAAGTTCCATGCACCTAGAAGAGGGCTGGTCCACAGTAAGTGCTCAATAGACATGCATTAAAAAATAAGAAAATAGAGAACAGAATCTTGACCTCCTGAGGTTGCAGGGTTAATGAAGTTGTACATGATAGCCTCCCCCCTGCCCCTCCCTGGAATATGGAAAGTATACCAATGCAGCATCCAGCTCTCAGCAGCCCTAATATCTTCTCAGGTCACTTGAGGGAGAACTCCAAATCAGGATTTGAGAATTCCCAGCATCTCGTTCTTTAAATTAACGGGAGGAACACTCCAGAACCTGCAGCAAAGACTGCCGCACTGCCACCTGAGCCCACATTTAGAGCTATAATTTGGAATCATTACCTAGTTAGAAGGGGAATCCAGTATCTCTGCATCTTAATTTTGTTTTATTAACATTCAAGTAGGAGAAACCCCTTTGCTCACTGTGAACTTTCATGCAGCATATAGGTTGTGTGTGTCTCATTTTAAAGTCTTAACAGCATTTACATTTAAACCACATGGCTCTCAAGAATAATATTATTTAGCTACTGAGAATAAGCATATAGTTAGCAGAAGGAAGGGACGTGGTCCCTGGAGTATTTAGAGAAACCTGCAGGGGAAGCAGAAAGTCATAACTGTGTCGTTGTGGCTAATCCAATACCTGGGCAGGTTGATTAGATTCTTGAATTTAAATGGAAAAATTTCAGAGATTTCTGTGGTTCATAAAAGTTCTTTGCATGAATGGTAAGTGCCCTTAACAGTTTCCCTCCCCAGTAAGTGGCATCTCAGAGCCATCTGACCACCTTAACACAAATCATCTATTTATAAAAAGAAGCTGTCTGGAGAATATGAAAAATCAATTCCCCCCTCAAAAATTGCAGCTGGTGCTATTTTAGTAGTTGGCAATTTTGTGGAGACACTTCATTTTCCTTAACAAATTGCCAGATGGAAATGGCTATAGCACAATACCATGAAGGCATAAGAGGGGCCCAGTGTTTAGCCCGTCTACCTCCCTGCTTCCAACACTATGGACAAATAAACCAGAAATGTGAAGGAACTCTGTCATAATTCATCTACAAAGCTAGGAGATCTTCCCCCCTTCCCTTTTTTTGAAGGTTGAAGATCTTTTAACAAAAAATGAACAAGACAAAATTTTTGATGCAAAGTTTCCCTACAGAATTTCCCTTTCCCTACCCTGAACCCCGGGGCTCAACACTTCTCCTTTCCTCACCAAAACTCTTTCAAGGTTGTGTTTGTGTGTGAGCTTGGTTAGTTACACCTAAGCTCTAACTGTGAAATGAAAGGCTCTAGTACTTATGGGTATCATGAAAACAGATGGGATGGGAGCAGGATAAGTTGCCAAATTTAGCAAAAAAAAAAAAAAACCCCACAGTTACTTAGTTAAATTTGGATCTCAGATAGATAAATCAATAATTTTTCAGTATAAGTATCCTGCATGTAATACTTTGGACATACTTATACTAAAATAATTATCCATCATTTGTCTGAAATTCAAATTTACCCAGGCATCCTCCATATTATCTGGCAACCCCTGGGAGGAACAATACCCTATGCCCCTGAAACCTTAGTGAGTCCATCTGTACATAAACAGACCTGGTCAGCCACCCAAGGAGGGCCAGAGTGTCTTCTGATGAAGACCCTCTGTTGTCTTCTACTACTCTTTGTTGTTGTTGTTTGAAGAGAGTGTTGCCCTTTGCTTTTTTATCTTTATTTGCAAATAAAGTTTGCCTTGGAAAGCAGCTCAGTAGAATAGAAAGGGCACCCATCTTGGCAACAACGCGTCCTAGATGTAATTCCCACTCTGACATTTATTTGCAGTGTCACCTCAGACTAATTAACATAGGGATGATAAATACCTGTTCTGCACACCTCCCAGGTGGGAGTGAGAATTAAAAGGAAAAATAAAGTTACTAACACAATGCCCAGTATACAAAACGATGCACAGTCTGCTCCTTAGCAAAGAAAATGCAGGAATTACTATATCTCCAAACCTCTTGGTATAGCATTGATGGGTGGTTTTTCCTGCTACAGCTCTTTCTTTGTTTCTTTCTTTAATATTTCTATTGATGTATAATTTATATGTGGTAAAGTACACAAGTATTCAGTGTTCAACTTGATAAATTTTTTCATCTGTGTATGCTTCTAGAGCACAGATCAGGCAGATCAAGATCTAACAACATTTCCATCTCCCCAGGAACTTTCCTCATACATCTTCCCAGTCAATACCACCTCCCCAGAGATAACCGCTATTCTGATTTCTTCTACTATAGATTAGTTTTTCTGTTCTGAAAGTTCACGTAAATGAAAGCAAACAGAATGTATCCTTTGGGTTCTGGCTTCTTTCACATAACATTACCTATCTGAGATTCATCTGTACTGTTGTGTCTATCAGTGGTTTGATCTTTTTCATTCCAGGGTGACATTCCATTATATGAATATACCAGGGTTTACTTCATTCATTTTATTGTTGATGGATATTAGGGTTGTTTCCATTGAATTATTATTAATAAAGCCACCCACCATGAACATTCTTGTTTATGTATTTTTGTGAGCAGACGTATTCATTTCTTTAAGATGCATAGGAGTAGAATAGCTGGGGCATAAGATATCTATGTGCTCACTCTTTAAAACTCCAGGTGGAACAGAAGTGCACAGCTTGCATTGTAAAATTCAAAATTTTTTTTTTTGAAACAGGGAGGTAGGGAAGAATTAAATAATAATTCTAGAAGGAACTGCTAGCCTAGTCTTTCACCAAACCTCACCATATGAAGGTACATGCTTTAAACTCACATTTCACTATAGGAGAAGCCCCTGGATTTACAGGGAGGAGCTTCTTTGACACAGTTCAGAAAACAGAATCCACAGAGAATCTTGGGACTTATACCCTTAGTCACATAGGAGGGATGTAGTTAATTTAAATTTAAACAAATATCATTAAATTAAAAGTGGTAGTTTTGTCTTACGTAAAATTTGTCTTCCAACTTTCACATTCGTCTTTCATCGATCTTAACAATATTTTTGTCAGTTCTTGAGTTGCTCTGTCACATAGCATATTAACTCTTAGAAAAAAAAATCAGTACTTTACAGACAAGGTTTTAAAGGTCAAAGATACACTAAATATCATTAAAGTTGTTTCCACGTTGGAAAGAAAGAAAATATATTGAATTTTATGCAAAATAAAGTTTCATAAACAGGGACAATATAATGAGTTCACTTTGAATTCCCTTGGGCAGTTTGTGCCTCTTACTGCAATTTCCCATACAGGGAATAAAGTTCTCCCTCCTGTTAGGACCGTGAGTGCTGCTGCATGTTCAGCACTAGGAGGGGTGGGGGAGTTGACCTGGAGCTGGATCACCACTTGCAGTCATCCACTACTGAGCTTAGTACTAATCCACACAGGTCTGAGCTGTTGGAACTACTCGGGTAAGGTGGCTTGTGGGGGAACCAGGTCAGGGAGCAGAAATGAAGACCAAAACACTATTATTATTTATTAGACGTCTTTCTAACAAAACTCCAAAAAGTTAAGAACAGGGTTGTAAAGTAAAATCATTTGTAAGTTGTGAAATGTATTATTCTGCCTAAAAACATATTTCTTTAAATGTATAATTTTAAAAAAAATTTCTTTGAAGTACAGTTGATTTACAGTATTGTGTTAGTTTCAGGTGTACAGCAAAGTGGTTCAGTTATATACATAGAATATATATAAAATATATATAAAAGAATATCTATATCTATTGTTTTTCAGATTCTTTTCCATTATAGGTTATTACAAGACATTGAATGTAGTTCCCTGTGCTGCTGTATACTAAATCTTTGTTGTTTATCTGTTTTATATGTGGTAGTGTGTACCTGTTAATCCCATACTCCTGATTTATCCCTCCCCCACCTTTCCGCTTTGGTAACCGTAAGTGTGTTTTCTGTGTCTGTGAGTCTGTTTCTGTTTTGTAAATAAGTTCCTTTGTACTATTTTCTAGATTCCACATATAAGTGCTATAAAGAGTATATTTGTCTTTCTATTTTTTTTTTTTTTGTCACTGAAATAATCAACAATACCAAAAGCCCAGTGCCAGAATTATAGGATTAAGTACTCCAAGGACACATTTATCATGCCACAGGGCAATAGGAGGGATGAGGGCTCTGGCATGCTATCTGTTCTTTCAGAACCCATCTAGCAGGAACTGGTGTACAGGACTAAAGCAGGTCACTGGAAAGGGAGGGAGACCAGAGACAAAAGAAGCTGAGGGCTGGTCCCTGACCTCTAGGATTGAGAATTAAAGCCCTTCCTGAACTGTGCCTCTCCCACCATCCCCCTCTAGGAGTCAAGGAAGTTGATTAGAGAGCAACATGGCCCTGGGAGGTAGCAGACCCAGGACCAAATCTCAGCCTTGCCACTTGCCAGCTCTGTGACTTTGTAAAGATGAACCTTTTGAGCTCCAGTTTCCTTACCTGAAAAAGGTGGGATCCACAGTGGCCACCACAGGATGCCTGGGAGCGTCAAGTCAAATAGGGAAGTTCATTCAGCAAATGTTAGTTCCTTCCCCCTCCCTCACCCTACCCTCCCCCATTCTGTGTCTCTGCTCAAATACCCCTAGGCGGTCAGTACTCCCTTCTTCCTCTGGAGATTGTCTTGTCTTGCCTACTGACACTGTTGTTTCACTTCCTGAGACGTGATTCTATTTAGAGAAAAATAAGATACCTCAGACTAGGGTCTATGATAACTTTTGGAAAATTACAGAAATGCAATCTGAAACGGGGGTATTCAAGGTAGATTTTTCCCATGAGAAAAAGAAACCAGGGAAACTAGTGTTTAAATTCATTGCAATGCTAATCAATTTTAGTAAAACCCTGCCCCTCAGTTTTCACAGTATTTTGCATATGATAAATACTCCGTATAACCAATAGGTGTTGAAACAAATTATAATGGTCATTCTAACTCTGCATGCAACATAAGCAGAGCCAAAGCCAATTTTCCTCATAAAAACTGTTCTTTATAACCAGAAGGCAATGAAACAAACAAAAAAAATGGTGAATCTTTAAATCTTTGCCTCTTAGAGAATACTTGAAATGGTTTCAAACTCATTTTATTGCAGCAAACTGTTGATAAAACCTTGTGATTGTTTCATTTTTTCATTCATTAAACAAACGTTCATCGACCGTCTATGCCAGACCAGGCACAGGGTTTAAGATAAGTTACTTGCAGCATCTCTGTCCTGGAGGACCTCACTGGTCTCTGGCAAACGAGAGACTTACAGTTATTTATTATAATAACAAAATATGAAAAGAGAGATTATAGACGGGATACAACATACAGTTCTTCCCTCTCAAGTTTTACCTCTCTTGCAAGTCTTCAGCTACTGGAGGGCAGCACACGCCAGACACGTCATGAGCGTTTAATATGTGCTTGTAGGCTGAAAGCATATTAGCAGAAAGGGTAAAAATTTTTAAATTATAAAAATTATAAAGGGCAGCAGGTGACCAGTTAGTATCTTCCTAACTTGGAAAACACAGGCAACCCTGAGCTTCTAGGCTAAACACAAGACTTCAAGGTAGCTGAGTAGCTGAAACTGTCTCCTTTTGTTATTTCAACCCAACAGAACAGGGCAAATCCACAAAGCAATTTTATCTACTGAAAAACAATTACAGCTGGGTGGGGGAAGAATGTCACAAAAGCCTTGGAAATTTCCTGAGAGCCACGGGTATATGAAACCCGGGCAGATTTAATCGCCCTTGCTGCAGCCAATCCTTAAATGGAGAGCTTAATCTCATTTTTATTTTTCATAAAGAATAATTTGGAGAGGCTTCAGGAAGTAAGAGGCAAAAAGCCCTTCCAAGTTCAAGGGAGACCTTGGCAGTTCTAGGGTAAAAGGAAGAAGAAATGTAAAATGAAGGTTACAAAAGCTGAAGTGCTTTTAAATCTTTATATCCTATAAATCCACCCTTTTAACATGAAATGTAAAGTGTAAAATAATTGTAAGTTACAGAATAACAAAAGAATTTATGTTAAAAAAACCACTAAGTTTTTAAGGTAAGCTCTGTTGTCAGGTTGTGTGATAAAGATAATTTATTTCCACCTTATCTATGTCTGAGACTGTGTGTATGGCCACAGTAAGAGGAATGTCAAAGATCTAAATATGAGGCCCTTCATGGTTAGTAGGCCTGGAGGAAATGACCTTTCCAGTCCCGACTCTGATAGGCCTTGGCAAGCTAAAACAAAAGGGGTTGAACTCACCTCAGGTATTGATCAGAGGAGGGCTCTTAAAGGCTTCTGTCTGTACAGGCCAGACAAGGGACAGGCTCCCCAGCTGTGTCTGTCCTATGTGAAAATGGGATGTGTCATTGAAGATCCAGGAGAAGGAAGCAGTGAAGAGGAGCCAGTTGGCCTGGGGTAGACTCTTGGCACTGCCTTCACTGGGCACGTCACTCAACCTCTCTTTACTTCAGTTTCTTCAACTGTAAAATGAGGGTGATAATGGTAGCTACCTTACTGAGCTGTTGTGACCATTGAATGACTTAGGTGTTACATATCACTCACCAATAGGCAGTAACCAGATGCCTACCAGCTGTGTGGCCTTAGGAAACTCATTTAACCTCTCTGGGCTTTGGTTTCTCAAAGAAGGCAGTTGGATGAGAACCTATGTCTCCATCTCTGAGAACCTTCTTGTTCTTAAACTCTTTGATTCTGTGACCCTGCTGTGAACATGCTGCCTTGAAGTAGGAAGAGAAATAAAGGGATGGAGAGGAGTGAAAGACTAACTTCTGTTTCCTCTCCTCACTCATTTTGGCCATGAATTCCTGAGTTACTTCAGCGTTTGAACCTCATCCTGAGGACATTTTATAATACTTGCCTTGGGAAGCTTGATTTGTTCCTGACAGTTTGCAAATAGCAAGTATTTATTTGTCAAACGTCATTTTTTAGAAAGTACACCAATAAGGAGGTTTAATTCCTAGTACTAGATAGTTCCAGTCCAAAAGCTTTTACAGCAGAAATGTCAGCCTTTCTGGTCCATTGGGTAGAGAACTTAAAGCAGGACTCCATTGGCCACAGCCCTCAGCATCACTGAGTCCTGGGAGCCAGTCCCTTTGCCTTTCCCACTAGAGATGGGCGGCAGAGCACAGTGGTGAGTGGCACAAACTTCAGCCACATTGAGACAGATGTGGGGACCACACCCTGCTCGGCCATTAACAATACCTACTTCGGTAAGTTGTTGTAAAGATTAGATTTTTTTTTTAATGTAGGTTAAGTGCTTAACATGATGTTCAAAGTGAGTGCTCAGTAAAAGTGAGCTCTCATGATAGGCCACTTAAATTTAAAATGTTAAACCAGTGTCATTCCTGTGATATAAATATACAAGGGCTATATTCAACATGTAAGTCTCCCTTACTTCTCCCTTTTTTGACCATTGCACTGATATAGTTTAATTTAGTTTTGTGTTTAGAGTAGGTTAAGGCAAAATAATAATAAAGTAACAATATCTTGGGACTTCCCTGGTGGTCCAGCGTTTAAAACTCTGTGCTTCCAATGCAGGGGGCGCAGGTTTGATCCCTGGTCGAGGAACTAAGATCCCACATGCCATGCAAAAAAGTAGCAATGTCTTGCATTGGACATTCACCCTTTACAAAGCAATATTGCATGCATTATCTCCTATATTCCACAACCCAGATTTCTTCAAACACGAAAATTAACTCTAGTTTCACAGGGCTGATGAACAGCAGAATGGGGAATAAAATGCTGTTTGCCTGACTCTCTGTTCCTTGCAGAAGCCACAACTTTCCTTTGTTGAGTTTACAAAGCCCATGCATATGCAGCCTCTTATTCCCAGCTGCCCTATGATCGAAGCTGGGCTGGTGTTACTCCCTCTATTAGTTAGGTGAGGACATTGACACTCCAAGAAGTTCAATGACTTTATGAATGTCCCATGGCCAGTGAGGGGCAGAGATAAGACCAGACTTGTTCGTTGTCTAGTGACACAAACTGAAATATAAATAAGCAAATCAAAACAACATAATAAGTGTTATAACTCTTTTTTAAATGAATTATAAGGCATTATGGGATCCCAGAGGCCAAAGAAAATAATTGTGTGTGTGCGTACCTTTGCAGGTATGTGTCGTCCAGGGAAGGATTCCTAGAAGAAGTAATGCTTGAATTGATATTTAAAGGAAGAATAAGCAGCAAAGTAGGCACTTGAAGGAAAAGGAGGTAGTGGGGAAACCATGTGCAAAAGGACAGAAGTTCGAAATAACTTTGCCAGGATGGCAGGAAATTCTCTATGCCTTGCGTTTGGTGTCTTACATGTTGGGGATGTTTTCATTTATGCTTTTAACAGTTCTTTATTGACATCTACTATGTGCGGGGCTCTGTAAGCTTGAGGTCCCTGTAACCTGTTCAACAGGGTATTCACAGGCAATTGGAAATGCCCACATGGAACTCAGGCATCCTGTGAACAATAACAGGAGGCAGTGGAGTGGATGAAGTCACATGCAGGAGGAGAGAGCAGTGAGAGAAGGGAGGAGAGATGAGGACCAGCTCTGGAGTCTAACATGAAGCAGGGGACAGAAGATGAAAGGTAGCGAAGATTAGAAAACGAAGGTCAAAGACTGCAGAGGACAATATGGAAGGAGAGGATGAAAAATACGGGCAAGGTCAACACTATAACATCCCCTAGAGGAGATAAAGAAGCTGAGGATGGAAAGGCAACCACAGGAAAGGACTGTTAAGAGGTCACCTCTGGTTTTAATGAGCACAGTTTTAATGACATGCTGGGGAAAGAAGCTAGACGGTTGTTGGCTGATGAGTAATGAGAGGTAAATAAGGAAAGAGTCTGAGATCAGATGACTTTGGTAAGCTACTTGGGAAGAAAAGGGAGGCTCTGGGGTAGCCGAGGCAATGGCAGAGCTCAGGACACAACTGAGGGTTTTTTGGGGTTTTTTTTAAGCGTGTAAGAGACTTGAGGAAAACACAAGGCACTGAAGACGAGAGAGGAGATAACGATAGAATAAGGACCCAAGGAGATAGGAGGAGATGTGATCAAGCACATTTGGTGGATAGAAGGAAGGACACTTTCTCCCCAGATGGGGTAGGTCTCTTGTTTTGTTGCAAATAACAACAGGAACAGAAATTAATCACTGGTTTGCAGAATGAAGGTTTGAGGGTGAGGACGTTCTTGAGGAAAACCAGGGTGCTGTTGGCAGAAAAGTAGCAAAGGATGTTGGGTCAGAAAAATAAATAAATATTAAAAAAACCCAAAACCCCAGAAAACTAGGTATCTGCTACCGCTGTGACCAGGAAGTGAGGATACTTTGGAGGAGGGGACACTGAGGAAGTCCAGGTGAACGGCCTCTGTTTCATGTGCGAGGCAGGAGGCCTGACTTGGCAATTCTGTACAGGCTTTGCAGCGACCTCCATGGACCCCAGCACTCCCACCCACCCACATCCCCCTCTTCCCGTTTCCTCAGGAGTGAGGGGGAATGAAAGTTGACGAGGTGAACTAATACCAAATGAAAGAAGAAATGCCGATCCTGAGTTGGAAAGAGGTCCCATGCAGAGGTGGAAATACCTGTGGGTGTGATGGGGCGTGCGGGGGAGAAAATACAAGCCATTCCAATCAGGGAAGATAGCTTTTCAAGTTCATTACTTAAGGGGGAAAAAAAGGCCCAGTAAAGATTGCAGAAAAACAATAAGCTCATGGAAAGTGCTGAGAAAAGCTGGTTTATTCTCGGTGCGTCTCCCTATTTTTATAACTTACCTCAACTCTTCTTCAGACAGGAATGGTGGGTCCCAATAACGTTGGGTGGTGAGAGACACCATCAGTGTAGATACTCACGGGGTAGTCTCCAGGGAGGTGTTATGGAAGGTGCTGGGGAGCGTGGGTAGTTAGCCTGCCTGGCTTTCTGAACAAGGAGGATTAATGTGCATGTGGACATGCAGAGAGGCTTTATCTTCAGAACAGATTTCAGAAATGAAAAAGCAAACAAAGCTGATTATGAGGAAAATAGATTTGCCGGAACCAAATTGTAGGAACAGACGGGGGGCAGAAGTAATGGTTACAAGCTCTCCAAAGTGTGAATGCCCCAGAACTCAGACGTGGAGACTGTGTATGTTTGGGTCTGCCAACTAGGGCGCCTCCGTGGTCCCGGAACAAATCAGGGAGGAATGAGGAGCAGGAGCCATTGTTCGGAGGAGCTGCCCCACCCTTAGAGTCTGCACAGAAAGAAGGCAGACACCTGCCTCCAGCCCAGATTTGGAGGAGGCCCCTGGCCTTGCTGACTCCAGAATTTTGCCCCTAGAATTTGGGCATTGAACTATGGATGTTTGGATGTCTCCAGAAAACCTGCCCCTTCAGACTGGCCTGTCTATCTCCTCTCAACCCTTCTGAGCCAACTTCAACCCTGCCTCTTCCATGGACCCTTCTTCAGGCATCCATGTTCCAGGGCTCCCTCATCCCTTCTCGGAATTCCAATGGTGGATCCTTCATTTAACACTTAAATTGGGTCCTTCTTCACTGCTTTCCCTTCCCTGTGCATTCGCCTCATCTCCCCAGTGGGGCTGTAGAATCCTAGAGGGCAGGCTCCTTGACTGGTTCTTTTGGGGTCCCTAGAACCTAGCACAGTGCCTGGCAGGTCGCTGATGCTCAGAACATGTTTATTGGTTGGATGCTCCCTTGCCTTAAGGTGGCTCTGAGCTCAGGAACCAGGAGGGCCAAAAGACACGCCAGCCCCAACTGAAGCCAGGAGTAGAGGGCCAAGGACAGAAGGAGAAGGACGTAGGAGAGAGAAATATCCCCAACACCTGGAGGTGCCATGGCGCCATCCCAGAGTCAAAGCCTGTCTCTTTGACAGTTGCTGCTGAAAGTCCCCAGAGCTGTGGGAGGTCCTTGCCTGCAAGGATCACGCTTCCTGTGGGATTTCCAGTCATCCACTCACTAGGAGAGATTCGAGGAGGGCTTGCTGATTCATGTGTTTTAACTTCTCTGAGAATTATTCCATGTGAGCATTCCATGGCAGCGCTGTGAAGGCAGATGGCCCTCCTCCTGGGAGAAGCTGGGTTCCTGTTCACTTCTGAGCTGGGTTCTAGAGTTCCCCCCATCAGTTCTGTGAGCTACCCCCATTCATTCATTCATTCATTCATTCACTTGACAAATATTCCCCGGACCCCTCTTACATCTGCTCCAGGCACTGGGGATAGAGCAAAAGCAAAATCGACAAAAATCCTTGCCCTTGAAGACCTTACATTTTAGTTGGGGGAAACAGATTATAAAGAAGTTGAGAAATGTGTACTGTTAGGTGGATGTAAGTGCATAAAAATAAAAGGAAGGTGGATGAGGGCATTTGTGTGGGAACTGTATTTTTTTTAACAAGGCAGTCAGGGAAGTCACCCTTGGGAAAGTGACACATGAGCTGAAGGAGGTGGGGAAGTCAGCCCTGTGATAGTCTGGGGAAGTGTCCAGAGCAGGAATGTGTCCCAGCATGTTAAGGAAAAGCAGGGTGTCAGGGTGGTGACCACAGAGGGAAGTGGAGATTACAGAGGAGGTCAGAAGAGGCAGTGGAGGCCAGGTCCTGGAGAGCTCTGTATGCTTTGCATGGTGGGAGATGGAAGTTCACCAGAAGTTTCAGAGCACAGTGGCAATGAGCTCTGACTTGTGTTTTAACAATATTCCTCTGGCCACCAAGTAAGAGAAAGGTTAGAGACAAGGAGACCGTCGTGAGGCTATTGCAGTGATCTAGGAGAGAGATGGTGGCAATGGAGGTGGTGAGAAATAACTCAGGTCCAGATATATTTTGAAGGAAGAACAGGCAGAATTTACTTCCTGATGGGTTGGGTGGGTTGGGTATGGGTGTGAGATGAAGAGATGAATGAGAACTGATGTCGTCTTAGTCTTTTCAAGCTGCTATAACAAAATACCACAGACTGGGTGACCTATAAACAACATTTAGTTCTCTTAGTTCTGGAGGCTGAAGTCTAAGATCCTGGCACCAGCATGGTCAGGTGAGGACTCCCTTCTAAGTCGCAGAGTTTTGTTGTGTCCTCACATGGTGGAATGGGGCAAGGCATCTCTCTGGGGTTTCTTTTATAAGGGTATCAATCTCATTAGGTTATGACAACCTTCATGACTTAATGACCTCCCAAATGCCCCACCTCCAAACACCATAACTTTGAATTTCAACATACAAATTTGGCAGTTGGGATTTGGGTGGGGCACAAACATTCAGATTATGACAGATGCCAACATTTTAGCCTGAAGGACTGGAAGAATATGGTTGCTCCAAATCTTTGCAGGAAGTTCCATTTCCTACAGCTTGTGTTTCTAGATATGGGGGTTGCCATTGTAATCATGTCAGCCACTGGATAGGTGACTTTCTGCTTCCTGACACCTTCCCATCAGCTGAGATCTGTAAACACATTTGGTCCTTCTCCAGCACCTTCCTCTCTATCCTCCATTGCCAAGGAAGAGAACAAAAACCAAGGTGACCAACGTGTAGCAGCTTTGTTTTCTCACCCAGCTTGGATTATAGAGAAATACTTGCCATCGGACTCCTTCAGAGTTGCTTGATTTGATTTACGAATCATGTATTCTGTACATGGCCAGTATTTATCTTTGCAAGTGATGTGCGTTCTTTTTGGTACTGAGGATTCATCTGGGAAACCCTGAAGGATATTTTGAATCCTTTTGATTTAGATTTAAGAAAACTAAGGCCTAACTCTCACAACAGCACAACTAGTTCACAGAAAAGCAGAATTAGATCCCAGTCTCCAGGTCAAAAAATGAAAAAAAATCCTAGTGCACTTACCATATGAAATCATTGCTAAATTGAGTGATATTGGGGATGAGATGTAAATTCAAAGATGAATAACATACAGCCTTAGAGAGATTGGAATCTATGGAGAAAGGTGAAATAACCTCCTTTTCCGTCCTTCCTCCTTTCCTCCTTACTTCCAGAAAGACGTATTTAATGTCAAACATTACAGGAATTATGCAAGATGCTAGAGAGACAAACATACCAAATAGGCCCGGTCCCTGCTCTTGAAGGGCACCCTGCTGAGGGAGACATTGGCCTCCAAGTTAACTTACAAAAGGAAGTGGAAAAAATCTGTTTTAGAAGAAAGCTATAAACAAAGAGCCATTAGATTCTAGAGAAAGGAGTATTTAAAAAAATTTTTTTGAAATATAGTTGATTTACAATATTGTGTTTCAGGTATACAGCATAGTGATTTTTTTTTTTTGCAGATATATTTGATTATAGGTTATTGCAAGGTATTGGATATAATTCCCTGTGCTATCCAGTAAATCCTTGTTGCTTATCTATTTCATGTATAATATTGTGTATCTGATAATGCCATACTCCTAATTTGTCCCTCCCACTCCTCCCTTTCCCCTTTGGTAACCATAAGTTTGTTTTCTATGTCTCTGAGTCTATTTCTGTTTAGTATATAGATTCATTTCTATTATTTTTTAGATTTCACATATAAGTGATATCATATAGTATTTGTCTTTCTCTATGTGACTTACTTCATTAAGTGTGATATCCTCTAGGCCCATCCATGTTGATGAAAATGACAACATATTATTCTTTTTTATGGCTGGGTAGTATTCCATTGTATATACCACATCTTCTTTACTATTCATCTATTGATGGGCACTTGGGTAGCTTCCATGTCTTGGCTATTGTAAACAGTGTTGCTATGAACATTGGGGTGCATATGTCTTGAGAAAGGAGTATTTAATACTGAGTTTTGGGACTAGGGAACTTTGCAGAGAAGTGGCAGTACGTGAGCTGGTTAGTTAAAGAATGGAAATTTCAGCAAAAGGGGGTGGAATATTTCAGACTGAGGGAACAGTGAGAGTTGCCGTAGCAGGTGTCAGTTTTAGAGAACAGCTCTGAGCTGACACTTGAGGGGGTTTCAGGAGGAGATGAGGAGGTGGGTCAGGAAAGGGAGTGAAACCTCCCTTGTGGCGAGATTAAGCATGTTCACTCACTGCTAAAGTGGGAGTGTGGTCCTCACAGGCTGGCGTTCTTATGTGGTGCCCTCCAAGGAGACACATAGGCAGGGAGAGGCTTGTGGCAGAGCTCCCTCCTGGACTTTTCAGGGAAATGTATGGAACATCTCATCTAACTAAATCAGTGCACACAGAGAAAGAAGGCAACTACCAGCTAGGCCAGAAACACAGTGAGGAAAGGACCTGGTTTGGGGAAGGGGAAGAGCTTCAGTCGGCAGGACACACAGGGAAGTGGACCAAACAGACTCTTCTACCTCTTTCCTCCCTGCTCACCCCAATATCCTCTTGCCTCTGGAAAAGATGGGGCCTGGGTAAAATTGGGAGGGCCCATCAGCTCGTCTGACATGTGAGGAAGTACCCAAGATTCCAAAAACTGCCCATTAGTCTCACACAGATGCTCAATATTTCATGAAAGATTTAATCCTTTAGCTGAAAAAAAAAAAAGATAAAATGCAAACTCTTTTGAGGAAGCAGTGCAGCTTGAAAGAGCACTGGATCAAGAGTCTAGAAACCTGACCTCATCTGACTCTTCACCTAAGTAGATCACCTCATCTGTAGTTTCCCAACAGGCTGCCCCTTCTAAAATCCTGGAGAGTCTTTAAATCTACCCTGATTCCCAGGTTTCACTCAGATCCACTGAATCAGAAGCTCCATGAAGCTGAATTCAGTACCTGCACTGTATAGGCTTTTTGTGTGCTCAGTGCTATTCACTGGCTATTTCCTATCCAGCTCACTTCTGGGAACCAGGCAGAGTTGCATTCCGTGGCCCTCCTGCAGTTGTGTGGGGCTCTGTGGCCGGTTCTGGCCACTGAGTTGCGAGTGGAAAGGGCCATTGTCTCTGCTCCCGGATGAGCACTGAATGGACAGAGTGAGAGAGTCCCCCACTGCCTTTTCCTTCTGGCATGGGATCAGCCACTCTGGGGTCTCCGAGGTACCCCACGAAGCAGAGCACTCTGCCTGCTGCAGTAGATACAGGTGGAGCCTGAGTGAAAAGTAACCCGTGTCATGATGAGCCACTGGAACGGGGAGCTTGCTGCTTAGCACAGCGTAACCTGGTGCAGACCAACTGATAAACATCCTCGAGTGGTTCTTGTACAGCCAGCCCGATGCTGGACAGGCCTCAAAGAACCCCTGGCTAGGTGACCTTTCCGGTGCCTTCCAAATCTAAACGTTTTTGGTTCTGGAAGCAGGTTATTAGCTATTAACCGCTGATAAGAGGCTAACTGGCCATCAGATTGGTAAGGCGTTTCTGAGGTGTTTCTGCTGAAGAATGGGATGTGTGGGGAGATCAGACTGATGAAGGGGGTATCTAGAGTAGGAGGTACAGCAGAGCTCTCAGAGAGCAGCTATAGGTGGGGGCAAGGCTGGACATATTCTCAAGACTCAGATCACCATTGGGCCGAGGGCTGACTCAGCAGCTAGGATTCCTGCCTTTACCGTATCAAATTTTCCTGGCATTAGAAATTTTAGAATGGGTTGATAATCTGCTTTTGCAGGGAGGCAGTTCATCATGGGTGAAGACAGTCCTTTAAAATTCCATTGCCTGGAAACTCTTTTGTGAGTTTGAGGCCTAATCTCCTTAGCACCAGAATTTGGGTCACCTCAACCCAGTTTTAGGGTGAGCAATCATCCTGATGTTCCCAGAACTATCCTGGTTTTAGCACTGGAAGTCCCATGTCCAGGGAGCTCCTTACTTCTGGGCAGACTGGGACAGCTGGTCACTGTACGGGACTCGTTGTTTCTTTCTAATAATGTCACTACGAAGATAAACTCCCACCACCCCACCCCCAACCCACTCCAATCTCTGATCATTGGCAAAGTTAGATTTCAGGATCTTTCCATGTGCTGTAGCTCAAGTCAGGAAAAAATAAACCCTCAACAGCTTCTGTTCTACAGAAAGAGGTTTACAGATTTCGATATGCCAGCCAAAAGGAAAAAAATATTCTCAGCTTGAGTCTTGTGCCAGCTTGATAGGCAATGGCAGAGATGGGTGGTTTCCAATGGAGTTTTTCGCCCCTGAGCTGGTTTTGAACCTCACAGCTCTGCCACTTGACGGCATCCAGGTTTCCAGACGCTGGCAGGGATGCCACAGTCTGTCACCATCAGGGCTGCTATGAATTTTCCTGTTCTGACAACTAGACAAGATGTCTTTTGAAGGGTGTTTAGTACTTGGATGGTTTGTTTTCAAGAGAGATGAACCCCAGAGTAGATTTGCTTCAGAAAATATGAAATGCTGGAGACTGGTCGGCATCCTACTTAAAGAGTCTGCTTAAAGAGTTAGTTACACAGTTAGATGCTTTTCGTTCCTCAATTAAATCAATGCACTGACCTTTTGCTGAAAATGGTATAAGAACTGAAGGGAAGATGTTGGGAAATGACTGAAACCCTGAATTTAGGTTAAAGCTGATACAGCATTTGCTTCACCTCTGGCTTATACAAGGCATTATGAAGTGACTAAGGAGATTATACTGAACTTTAAGAAGATACCTCGGAAGCAAACTATTTGCCTGAGTGTCCTTCTACTCTGCAGCCCAATAGAAAAAAGAGGGATGCAAGGAAAGGCCAGATGCCTCCAGTTTTATCACCCTTCTCCCTCCTTTAATTCTCAGAGGTACTGGGTCCAGACCAGAGGTTGTTGCAGAAACGGTTTGCCCCTCGAACAATGCACAAAGGGAAATAGAGTGCGGAAGGAAATATCTGCTTCCAGGGAGACAAAATTGGGAAGAAATGAGAACGTGAGATGTCAACCACAATGAGTGGAAAGATAAGGAGGGGACGTGAGGACGTTCTGGGGGCAGAGGTACTGGGTGCCAGGCAATGCAGTTTGTGAAATGTTAGGACAGGCTTCTTATTTCATATATTCACTCTGGCACAGGAACAACGAACGATACCAAAAATTCTACCCTTCCTTCTTTTAGATTAAGTTCAGTCCTCCTCAGAAAACTTCTACTGTTTTGAACTGTCCCATCTACTGAGATAACGTGTGCATAAGAGTGGGTTGATCACATAGGTTTTATTCTGCTGGCGGTAGAGTATGGCCCCTGAGGGGCAGGGGAAACCAGAAGGCCAAAAGGTATAGGAACAAACATTGTGAAATGCAACAAACATTATTTGCCCTACTTCAGCACTTTTCCAGGAACTGACCCTGTGGGGAGGATAAGAAAAGAAGAAAGCCGAA
Organism: Hyperoodon ampullatus; assembly: GCF_949752795.1. Taxonomy (NCBI): domain Eukaryota; kingdom Metazoa; phylum Chordata; class Mammalia; order Artiodactyla; family Ziphiidae; genus Hyperoodon; species Hyperoodon ampullatus. The sequence continues at coordinate 71,641,313 of NC_136918.1, read as the reverse complement.
AGTTGTTTGGACTGGGCTTTTTCTCCTCACCAGCCTCCTCGTGAATTTAATCTCAGTAAGATTTGTGGCAGTAGATCTCGCCTTCATGTCTTTCATTTCTACAAGACTTTTCCGTTTGACACCAAGGTGCCAGTCACCCTCCTGCATGGATTTCTAAGTCATGGGCTTTGAGAGAGACACCAATGTTTGAGGAACATGTGGCCAGAGGAAGCTCAGTGATGAGAAAGAAGAGTAAGAAAGATGTGGCCCTGGGAACCTCATCTGGTTCCGATAGGCCATGTCACTCACTCGGACCACATGGATTCCAGTACTTTCAAGATCTTTAAGTCTGACTCTAGAAAAAGGAGCGTATCAGAGAAAGAACAAGTTTGCATTCTCCTTTAGACAAAAGAAGGACCTTGCTGAATGGAGGAAAAAGAAAAACTTTTAAACTGAAGACATAGATATTGTCTAAAATAAAAAATTGATCATTTTAATGCATTTTTCAAAAGAGCATGTTTTAAAAATTGATTCAAAGTTAGATAAAATGTCAGATATGACACAGCTACCTAATGTGAGGGAAATTAAGGCAAAAATAGATTATGGTAAAGGAAATTTTTACAGAATATTACTTCAGATAAGACCAGCAAATGGAGTTTAATTTATATAATAATTTTAATAACAAAATAAATACTTGAAAGTTTTCACAATGTTAGAACCTTTCATAAGTTTATTCTCATAAGTAATGATTTCCATATAATGACTAGCTAATTAAGTATATCTGTAAATTCAAGTGAGCACTTTCTATTTTGTGTGTTTGTTTTATTCTGCAGATTGGGATTTGAATTTTTTTAAGTAGTTTTTCTGGTTGTAAAATTATTAAAGATTTTATCACCTCTTTAGGCCTCTAAGAAGAAACCTAAAGAGGTGATATGGCCCTTCCTACTTACTTCAAGCTTCCAAGCAGTGGGTAGTTCAAATGATTCAACTATAATTGCTCATATCAATGTCACATTGGACCCAATGTATGCATTAGACACAAAGCATTGGTTAAAGTCATCTCACCTCTGTGAGGAAGTCTATCAACTCCTTTACCAAACTGAGCCAAGTTCCTTTAAGACTCTCTTAAAGGATAGTGGCCACCACTATACTTAGAGCAAATGAGAGAGATCCCAAAGATTGGAGAACAAGAGTCAGGGCACAAAGCTTTGCTTCCCTTCCATGTCAAGTCTCCACCTTTTGCTGACTTTGGAGGATCTGAACTTGAATTTTTTTTGTCTTAAAGGGAGTCAGCATGCTACTCTACGATCTCCATGAAACTACAAATTCTTCCTAAAATTGAAAGGCTCTTGTGTGCCAGTCAGGGTGCTGGGCGTGTGGGTGATTAGTACAGGGCTGAGGTCCCAGGGGTACAAAGCTGGTGGAGATGGGTGAATACTGAAGCAGGCCAGGGCAGGAAAAGCCAGGGTATAAATCTAGGGATTGCCAAGGCCAAGCCAGGGAAGATGAATGTTGTGATCGAATTCCAGGAAATAAGCACAGAGCTAGGATGAGAGACAAGCCTAAAGGTTAGAAACCAGATAGGCTGGGGATGTAATGGAGACCAAGCGGCGAGTGATGCAGGGGGTCCGAGATGGCTCCATGTTCTCAATTGAAAATGTAGACTCCTGCCTTTTAATCCAGTCTATGATGTTTTTACATTATCCAGTATCTTAAGGGATTTTTGATGGCTGCATATATTCCATCAAATGGCTGTAGTATAAGATCCTCAGTCATTTTCCTATGGTTAGATTACAGTGATTTTTAAGATTAATACTAGTTTTTCATACATTTTAAAAGGAATATTACTAAACAAATCTGAATTTACCAATTTAGGAAGAAAAATGTAGATGTTCATTATTAACAATATAAATACATTTAAGAGGTAGGGGAAATCTGGAAGCCATTAGGATGATCAGCGTTTTAGACACCAAGTAACTTTGAACCCTGAAGAAGGTAGTGAATGAACAGGCAAAGCCGTGGAGATGTATGTAAGTTATGGACTTTTTCTCTTTTTTTTTAATCCAAAACACTGTAAATGGAAAAATGTTAGAGATTTTCTTTTTTAGTGAAGAATAAATAAAGTCAGGACTAAATTAGATGGTGAAGAAGATTCACCTCAGATCTATTATTGTATTTTTTAAAAACTTGCTCTAAATTCAGTTTCCATTTGTTAATTTTAAAAACCTTTGAGTGCTATTTATAGTGAGTTTTGTTCTTGTAGACAAGGCATAAGTGATTTATGGCCAAAGGGCTGCTCTCTGCTGTCTGTGCTGGGGGAAGTCCAATAAATTCAGTCATGAAGCCCAAGGGAGGTAACTGCTTACCAGTTACCTGGTAACTGCTGATTGAAAGGCAGGTATGGTAACCAGTGCTAGGACCCTCCCTTCAAGCCAGCAAAAAGCAGAGGAGGATGGATCTTGTATCTGGAGCCAATCCCATCTAAAATTTTTTTGCTTCTGAAAATAAGATTCGAGCAAGGTCTTCAACAGGAACCAAGAGTGGAATTGAGTTCAGAGTTCCTAGAAGATTGGGAGGATGCAGAGAAGTTCAACACTGGGGCTGTGAGAACCCTTTCACAGAGCAAAGAGCAGTATGGCCAGGACGTCCTGCTTCTCCCAGCCTGGTTCCTACATCATGCCTTAGATGTCCTAAATAACAGTCCAACACCAGGGTTCTCAATACTTTGTGACTCTGAGCTGATTCTCTTCAGTCTGCCCTCTTGGTCAGTCCTAGTGGGGCCCCTAATCAAGATAGCATCTCTGTAGTGCAGGATGAGTTACACATTTGAGCAAGCAGCCATGGGAATGATTATGCCCATCCACATTCTTCCCAGCAGAGCCCCAGGACATGCTGGAATATCTGGAATCCTGTGGGCAGTTCCTCTTGCAGCTCCCACCATTTCCAATGTCTGTTCACAGCTGGCCTGCAAGTCCCTTGACACCGTCACAGAGTTGAGGACTTGATATCCAAGCTCTTTGTATACCAGCCTCTGGCTTTGACAAATCTATCCTCTCACATCAGGGGCATTTGATGATTAAAGAATCTTAACTCTACTTGGCAGGTGAGAGAGAGTGGGACTGACCTGATGGGGGTGTTCTGGCAGGTTCCCTTCCTGGGTGCCCCAGATGTTTCATTGCAGCCTGCATTTCCACAACAACAAGCCTAGTAAATCAAATGTGAAGGTATATGATCTGATACGATAATAAAGTAACAGGGGCCTGAATGTGCTGCAGCCCACTTGGGGTGGGCTGGGTCTTTGTGAATTCCCCCTGAGCACTCTTCACTTGGCTCAGAAAGTTCCCCTGTTCTCTTCTGTACCTGGACGCAAGCAAGTACAGTCATCCAGGCCAGCAGGAAAAGGGGACAGACCAACCCTCTCACAGCTTTTCTCTCTGCAGAGCTTGCTGGTAGTGCTAGCTCCAGAAGCTCCTCACCTTCCCATGACCTTGGCTCCTTTTACTTCCTTGCCCATCCTACCCTCACCCCAACAAAGAGTCAATTACAGGAACAGGCAAGTCTGAATCTCCCTGCTCTTGCTGCCCCTATAGCCCCTGCCATCCCTATGTTCTTATGACCGCATGCCCCCCTCCCCAGATCCTAGGTACAGGAAGACATCTGTTTATTGCAGTGGTTCTCAAAATGTAGTCCCTCACCTGCAGCAGCCATGTCATCTGGGAACTTGTGAGAAAGACAAATTCTTAGGCCCCAAGCCAGACCTCCCAAATGAGAAATACTGGGATTGGGGCCCAGCATTCTATACCTAGCAAGACTACCAGGTGATTCTGATACATGCCAAAGTTTGATAATTCGCATTTCTAACAATTTCCCAGGTAATGCTGATGCTGTTGATTGGAAGGCCACACACTGAGCACCACTATTTGTGGGCTTGGAGAAATTATTCTCTACTAGGGTTTGCCAAAGGAGAGCCATGGTCCAAATCCAGCCTGCTGTCTGTTTTGTAAATAAAGTTTTATTGGAACATGGCCGCACCCATTAATTTACATATTATCTCTGGATGTTCTCATACTACAGTGGCTTGCAACAGAGACGAAATGGCTAGCAAAGCTGAAAATATTTACAGATAAATGTGGTTGACCCTTGCTCTACACAGACATATCCTCTTTGGCACAGACTACGTGACCCCTTTCCAAATGGAGTTTAGGCAAAGACAATAACAGTAATAACACAGCGGGGAACCAGACACTTGCATATTGCTTCTGTCTAGAAATGAAAGTGCTTTCTTCAAACCCATGAAAGCAGCTGTAGCTGAGATCAGAAGTCTCTGGTAGAGGCTGTCACTGGCAATGTGACCAGGGCTACCTCAGCACTGGGGGCTGGACCAGTAGCAGAATTTGCAGGTGCACATGAATGGAGAGGCAGAAGTGCTGGGCTGTCAGTTATGTACCGAAGAAGCTAATTTTTAGTAGTATACTCATTCCTTGACTTAAAAAAAAAAAAGCAACTCTATAGATTTTTTAAGGCAGCATACTCATTGCTCTTTCAGATCAACATGTCGAAAAACTGAAAGATTTTAAAGGCATATTTGATTAGTTTGGACTCTTTTTTAAAAGCGATAATTGAATTCTTTCCCCTAGCAGCTAAGAAAGCCCATTTTTCTCTGTTGACTCTCTCTTCAGTGATTAAAAATGCTTTCCCCACACTTCCCAGTTGCAAGCTTTTCTAAAACATGAGCAGTCTGTAAATGTCTAAAGCTGAAGAATGTCATTAGATCAGGCTTCCAATTTAGATGTGTGGTTCTGTCTCTGATATTCATGGGGAGGGAGGGTATCCTCTGCTTTGAAAAGAGGGTATTTTCACTTTTTCTTAAGAAATACAGAAAATGGGAATAGCCATTCTGAGACAGCAATCTCTGAAGTTCAAGAAGGCAATCTAGTAGAGTGGCAAGAAATAGCTGCTGGAATTTGGCTGGAATTTTTGAATACCCAGATTGAAATCTCAGTCCTATATTTCTCTACTACTGTGGCCTTGGGCAAGTTGCTTAATCTTTGCCTCTCTGAACCTGGTTCCTCATCTATAAAATAAGGATAATCACATCTAGATCAAAGATTAACTTAAACTTGATGTGATAGGTCCCTAACATGGTATGGGGGTCCTCAATCAAAGTTATCTGCATTTGTTCCTCTGGCCTGTTGGTAGAAATTTTCTTTTTCTGTTCTAGGATTTCTTTGCTTTGTAATTTCAGAAAATTTAGCAGAACTGAGAAAAGAGAGGTGAGGTTCTTTGGAAACAAATTGTACTGCTTTAGGAGAGCTAAAAGAACATCTCTAATGTGAGGAAAGTGATCCTTTCCTTCATCTCTCCTGAGTAGCCGCCTTTGAAATTGCTTAGTCCTGGGTTAAATATATCTCCAGGATGCTGGAGGAGGAATTCCTGGCCGAGGAGAAGGATTTGAGGCACATCCTAACTAACACCTGTGGCAGGGGAGAAACTACGTGTATAGATAATTCTAACAGAATTATCAAAGATAAGATCTAACAGCGCCACAAAGATAATAATTATTAACTAATATCTCAGCCTCTGTAGTTTTCAGATACCCAATAACTTATGGATCCATTAAGAGGAGAATGTTTGTGACCTCCAGAAATAAAAATACCTTGTCAACAGGTGTTTGGTTATTAAAGGCTCTGTGTGTTATTAAATTATTTATTAATTTAACTAATAAATTAATTTGAGAAAAGGACTGCCGTGTTCTTGCTATTCAACATGAATTCTCATTCAAGGCAAAATTCACATTCACTTCCTCAGAGAGGACTTTCCATCCACCAGTCTGAAGTGACCTCTCTCCAGCCACACTCTTACCCCTAGCCATGTCACTATATCATTGTTTGAAATGGTATGTTTTATTTATCTGATTACTTGTTTTTTGTTGGTCTCTCCAACCAGAATGAAAAATGCCTTGGCCTTATTCATTGCTGAATCCTCAGGGCTCAGAGTGGTATCTGACAGGTACTCAATAAACAAGTATTTGATGAAGGACTTGATTTCTCCCCAAAACAATTTTTAAAAATCTGGCTAGAATTCAAGTTCCACTGTAAAAGGGAGCTTTCAAACTTAAGTGATTTAGTAGTATCTCGTTTTAGAAAGAATTTCTTCTATTTTGGGGTTTGTGGTTATCATTCATTGGCTCATTTCTGATCCTTATGCCTTTTATTTCTAGCCTTACTGTACTGGTTTAGCCAATACAATATTGAATATAATCATAATAATGGGCATCTTTTGCTTATTTCTGATCTCAAAGGGAAAGCTTTCAACATTTCCCAATAAGTATGATATTTGCTCTAGGATGCTCATTATCAAGTTAGGAAAGTTCTCTTCTATTCCTAATTTGCTAAGTTATTTTTTTAATCATGTATGGATGATAAACAAATATTTTTGCTGTACCTATTAGAATGATTATAGGATTCTTCTCTTATATTATCAAATGTTAAACCATTCTTACATTCCTGATATGAATTCAACTGGGTCATGATACATTATCTTTTCCATATTTTGCTGGGCTTAATTTGCTAATATTTTGCTTAGGATCTTGGCATCTATGTTTATGAGTGGGATTAACCAGTAATTTTCCTTTCTTGTAATGTCCTTTGTCCAGTATGGATATCAAGGTTATGTTGGCCTCATAGATAAAGTAGGAATATTCCTTCTTTTTCTAATTTCTGGAAGTTTGTGTAGGATGTGTGTTATTTCTCCCTGCAGTATTTGATAGAGTTCACTAATGAAGCCATCTAGGCCTTGAGTTTTCCTGTGCTTCTCATGTGTTAGGAAAGCAGCAGATCTTATTAATCCAATTTTAGGGCTTGAGAGGATGCATAGTTGGACTGCAGTCCCTTCAATGACTAGTCTACTTCCAATTCAGTCTAACTTCTGGGGTTTAGCTATTCAGGGTCCCAAAGTAAAGTGTAGGGAGTTTACCAAGCCGCCTACCATCATCCAGGCCCAGGAAGGATGTACAAAGTGCTGTTCAGCTCATCAGCCTTTTCCTTTGATAATCAGCAGAAGAACCTGGGGGCAAGGCAGCCCCTAAATCCAAGCTTATTGCTCAGGTTTCCAGCTTCTCCCAGATCTTGGTTCGATGGTGCTCCACTGTCCTGTTACTTTTCTAATGTCTTCAAACATATATACTTTTATTCTGTCCAGCTTTTTAATTCTCTTCAGTTGGATAGCTTTTCTGAACTACATAGTCCATTATTACCAGATAGTTGTTTGGTTTGTTTGGTTTTTCCTTCCTCAAACAAAAAAGCGGACTAGAATCTGGACACCCAAGTGAAGTCTTTCAAAATAATAACTTGTGGTGGTCCTGGTGGTCCACATACCTATTCCTAATATGCTGCCTTTGCCCCAAAACTCTTTGGATCTCCTCATTAGCATCATCTTCAGGGCCAGGCTTGATCCACACCCCCTTATGCAAATCAGTTCAAAAGTATTCCAGAATTCTTACTGGTACCAGATGCCCTGTAGGTACTAAGAATACAGAGCAGAATAACAGGGGTCACAGTCTACTGCAGAGACAGGCATCGAGACAGAAACATTACAGCAAAATGTAGGTACTATTGCAGACAGCAGCCAAAGTTATTTGCACAGAGAGGACAGACAGCATACTGATACTGCCTGAGGCGCTAGTTAATAGGTTATATTCTAGTCTGGGCTCTAAAGGAAGAGCAGAAGTTCAACAGTAGAGAAGAGGAGGAATTGTCACTCCAGGGAGAGGACAAAGAGTGCAAAGAGGAAACAGGGACAAGTTGAGAGGCCACCAGGCACACCATGAAGAAAGTGACACCCAGTGTGAGGATATTGGCTCTGATAGCACTTCCCTGGTCATGTTACTTAACCTTTTAAGTCTCACTTCGCACTTCTGTAAAATAAGGGTAACAATCATTTCTACCTCATCAGTTTAATTAAATGAGATGTTACCTGTAAAGGGCATGAAACAATGCTTAATACATAACAAGCACTCATTAATTATTACAGTATATGATGTAGGGGAAGGGCAGGGTAAGGGATAGGAAAAACAGACTTATTTCAGCTGGCTGTTAAAGAAAAGAAAACACTATTGGGAATATTCAGAGAGTTATGTTAGAGTTGGAAAAACATGGAAAGGAGTTAGAGGATCCCTCCCAAAGAGCTCTAGGACCAGCTTGCATGAGGCAGAATTATAGGAATTAGTGTTTAGATTCCCAAGAACACGGCTCTGAAGGAGATGGCACTTATCTGGATGAACAAGGCTGAACTTATTTTATTTATTTATTTATTTATACATTTGTATTAAATATTTTATTTAACTCAATATATCAAAAGTATTATTTTTTTTATTAGTTTCTGCTTTATAACAAAGTGAATCAGTCATACATATACATCTGTTCCCACATCCCTTCCCTCATGCATCTCCCTCCCTCCCACCCTCCCCATCCCACCCCTCCAGGCGGTCACAAAGCACCGAGCTGATCTCCCTGTGCTCTGCGGCTGCTTCCCACTATCTATCTACCTTATGTTTGGTGGTGTATATATGTCCATGCCTCTCTTTCGCTTTGTCACAGCTTACCCTTCCCCTTCCCCATATCCTCAAGTCCATTCTCAAGTAGGTCTGTGTCTTTATTCCCATTTTACCCCTAGGTTCTTCATGACATTTTTTTTTAATTCCATATATATGTGTTAGCATACAGTATTTGTCTTTCTCTTTCTGACTTACTTCACTCTGTATGACAGACTCTAGGTCTATCCAAAAGTATTATTTCAACATGTAAATGATACACACATTATTAAGGACATACTATATATACTTTGCAATTTGATATGTAGCTATCATTTTGGAGTAGCCACATTTCAAGTGGCTTGGCAGGTGGCTATCATATTGGATTTCTCAGGTCTTGATGATATCTAGGATTTTTATTGCCTATTTTCCAATTAACCAATTTAAAACCATGCTGTTGTTTTATCTTAAGCTAGAATGACGGTGAAAGTGTAAGCTTATGCTGTGTATAGCATTCTGTAGGCAACTTTATAGTATCTTTCCACCAGTGCAACCTTCGCTAGCTTGGCGATGGTCAGTGATGGTTCTCTCAGGGGCCCTACAGTTACTTCAAAGTACAATAGGTCGTCTCTCTGGTGTGTTTGTCCCCTAGGCACATCCCCTTCCTCAGAGCAACCCCACCTGTTCCTCTCCACTTCTGCACCTTCACTGCCTCTTTCTCTCTCTGGAGATGTCTCCCCCAGCCCCCAGCCCATGGCTGCTCAAATCCCACCTTACTGCTAAGCCCCGCCTCTTCTGTGGACCCCTCCTCTTACTAATCCAGTCTCCACTACCTTCCTCACGGCTGCAGCAACCGCACTGCACAGCTAAGCATTTCACTCCTACCCTCTTTGCTTTTCTGTATTTATTCTTCCGAGTCACCATTCATGTCTGTCAACCCAAAGGGCAACCTTTTTCAAGGCAAGGATCAAGCTTCCCCGCCTCACGTGGTACTCCTTTCTCAATAAATGCTCTTGAATTCAAAAATAACAGCCAGCGAGTGACAGAATAAGTGGTGAGGTCTTATTCTCCCTCCATACCCTCATTCTGGAGAGGGTTGAAGACAGGATATTCAAACGAAAATAGCTCGATCTAGTTGAGAAATACGTGATTAATCTATTCATCTGCACAAATTGGAACCTGTGTTAAATTGCCAAGCTGAAAATGGTTACCACAGCAGTGCCAGGAAGAAGATGCTGAAGAGAAAGGCTTTTTCTTATCTTTAAAACCTTTTCTTCACTGGGTGAGAGTGGCACGGTAGCTTAAGGAGAGAACACCAGCCCAGGAATCAGATGAATTGGGTTAGAGGTCAGCGTCTATCCTTTCATTTCTTCTCTGCAAAGTCAGTTAGCCTCTGGAGTGTCAATTAGACATTCATGAGGCAAGAGCAGGACCTACCGTGCCCACTTTGAATCAGAATAATGAGTCTAGTGGGTTCAAATGAGACAGATCTATATGGATACACAGTAGCTCTTTCACAGAGGCAGGATCTGGCTTATGCTCAGGAAGAAAAACCTGGAAATAAACATTCCATCTTTATTAGCCTCACCACCTCTCCTACAGTTTTCTAGAGTGGGGCTCAGCAGTAGTGAGGGAGCTAGAATAAGACAAATGTTGATTCTGCCATATTCTAAAAAGGATCCCACAAGAGTGAAGCTTATTTTCAAAGGTAGGGGCAAGAAGTAGGTGGCGGGGGGATTTGGGCTAAGATTAGAACAAAGAGCCTTAGAGGTGTTTTGGCCCTCAGGGATGTCACAGAATGCTGATTTGGGGCAGAGGGGAGGGGAAGAGAAACCTCCTCCTCAGCTGACTTGTGCAAGGGAGGGGCTGCCCTCCCAACCATGTGTCAGCCTCTTACCTCTACTGACACGGCGAGGACGAGCCCCATGGGGCTGGAAAGAAAAAAAAGTATATTTGAGGCCAAATCTCTTAGAGGAATTTGACATGTTTGCCTCAGGTAGATACCGTGAAGCTGTTTGGCCTCCATGTCACCCCTAAACACAGCACGCCAAGCACAGTCACTACACTAATTTTTGTAACTACCAATTAATTTCCAGTTTTTGTATATTTTTGTTTTCCAGCTTTATTCTGTTCTCCTCAAGTCCAGCTTTATTCTGTTCTCCTCAAGTCCAAGAAAGACTGCGATAGGAGTTCCCTCCTCTTTTCCATTCAGTGAAACTAGGAAATGTCTCAGGATATAAATGAACATAATAATTCTGTGTCAATCAACCAGTGTTATTGAAAGCTGCTCGCAGCAAAAATGGATGTATTCCTAAATAACCAAAGGCAGCGATTTGGGAGCTGTTTTAAATGCAAGCTCTTGTTCCTCTTTTTTTTTTTTTTTTTTTTTTGCGGTACGCGGGCTTCTCACTGCTGTGGCCTCTCCCGTTGCGGAGCACAGGCTCCGGATGCGCAGGCTCAGCGGCCATGGCTCACGGGCCCAGCCGCTCCATGGCATGTGGGATCTTCCCGGACCGAGGCATGAACCCATGTCCCCTGCATCGGCAGGTGGACTCTCAACCACTGCGCCACCAGGGAAGCCCCTTGTTCCTCTTTTGCCATTCTATTTCATATAACTTTCAAGTATATACTAGAACTTCTCTAAATTAGTTTTCTTGGCCTTCTTTGTTCAAAATATTGAAGTAATGGACTTGCAGTCTTTAATCTGAAGAATGCGGTCATCTTTCTTTCCAGATATAAATGCTCACAATACATGGTCCGATTTTCATGTATCAAGACAAATGCCTTTGTGTACTTAATCAATAAGCTTTCAGCCACATTGTAACTTGTAGCCTCAACACCAGGAGTTCTCATTGGTGAAGTCCGTCATTGGTCCCAACCAACTGTTTTCGAAAGGAAACTGTTGTTGACATTTTCATTGTTTTTTTTTTTCTCCTAAGAAAACAATAGATTGTGGATTTGAGGTAAACAGTCCCAAAGCAGAATGTTTTATTTGAGGAAGCTCTCTCTTTCCATGTTTTAATATGTACACTGCCAATGGGGTGCACGAACCCCTATGTGAGCAGGCGGTAAGGGGCAGACTCAGGGCTGTAAAGAGCCTCAAATACTCAGGAAAAGCAGCCTCCTTCCTTCCTCCTTTACACGTGGTGACCAATGTGGGAAACATCCACTCAGCCCTGCCCGGGTTTGGTGCTTTTAAAGGACAGTCAAACTGAACTAGGTGAGTATTACTATGAAGGTTAGGGACAATGTGCCGGGGACTAGCAAAGAGAAGTTTAAACCGTACAGTGAACTCAGAAGATTCTGGTGGAACAATCTGGCTGTGTAAACCTTGTTTTAGATGACTTTGAAAGGCTAAAGAACATCCCCATTTGGGAAAGTCTTGTTTGTTTTCTTCTCTGAAGTCAGCTCTAATCACTCTAATGCATTTATTGGCCCTTGATGGTTTTCCAGGCATAGCCAGCGCTAATCTTGCTGTTTGCAGGTAGGTAGAGCTAACTCCGATGGACCTAGTTCAACATGTATATTATGCAAATTCTAAAAAGAAGTGAGAAACTCTCTTTTGTTTAATTTTTTTAAAGCCACAAAAACTATAAAATTAAAATTCAATATAATTATTGAACAGGGCAACCACTTTCATTCTCCTATACTTAAAATGTAGCTTTTCTACCAGAATGAGGCAAAGAATTCTCACCATGCTTTGCTTAGATTGGCCTCATTTACCAAAGAGCTCAGTCACAGCACATCAGAACCAATCAACCAGATAGAATGTTCAATATTTCCACTTGTTTGTCTCTGCCTCCTGTGACTTTAAGCCCTCCCACCAATTATAGGACCAAAAGAACATTGTAGAGGAGTCTAAAGCTTTCTGGCAAATACACAGTTTAAGTAAACATATGATTTCTACTGCCCTAAGTTTTCTAGGTAAGCCTTATCTGTCTGGGTATATATTTGATAGGAATACTCTTTTTTCCAACATTTTCAGTGACAATTAATTATTCTAAAAATAGGAGTAGACAGCAGATGTGTAATCACTCAGGAAGTTTACTTGAGCAGCATTGGGGCTGGGAAGCCTGAGGTTCACAAGGAATTCTATTTGAGTGGCTCTGGCATTCACAGAACCAGTTACTTCAGTTCAGATTCCTTTCATCGTAATTAGGACAGGCGACGTAATGACACAAACAAACACGTATGGAAGAATTATAAAACATTTAGGAAGACTGCTGGCTGCTGATCTGGTGGTATTTACTAGAATATATTGATGTGCATGTGTAAAAATATTGGGCTGAGGAGTAGGAATCACCACTGTGCCTTGAGGCAAGAGAAATAACACACTCTGGCTACCAGAAACCACACCAGGTCATCAGAAGCTAGGCATCCTTTTACAAAACATTCAAGAGCCATATGACATGGCAGAGTCAGGCAGGATTGAGTGGAATTCTCATAACACTTGCTAGCTAAGATACCTTGTATCAGTCACTAAAATTCTCTGTGACTCAGTGTTCTTCCCTGAAAAATGGGAGAGCTATCAAGTCTCAGTTGTTATTTATAAGGCATAGATGAGGTAATGTATGTAAAGAGCTTGGTACAAGTTTTCTGTAAAGAGAATATTACTGTGAGTACTGGGTACCTACTGTGCAGATTTGAATCTCTTTGTGAACTTCTGAATTGCCTATATGTTTAGTTTACACTAACTTGAAGAAAGATCTCTAGAACAGTTCACATGGGAAGTCAAGCTGCCTTTGTGAAGAAATGGAATTATCAAAATTTTCCATGCCTTTCTGTTCTGCTTTATAATGACGCACACTGCCTCCTGGAGAACTGTAATGGCTTGGCTTCCGACAGCCGATATGAAGATGTCTGTGTTTCTTTCCTATTTCCTTTCATAGGGCATTTAAAAACTCCTTTCCTTTGGTGTATTAAGAATCCCATACACACAAGAATAACAACATCAACCCCCAGGGACCCATCCTATTACTGGTAAAACGGATGATCTTTGTTCTTCATCTCCATTCTACTCATTCTTTTTGTTACATCTGTCCTGATCTTTGAGAACCATTACCGTGCTCGTGTGTGTGTGTGTGTGTGTGTGTGTGTGTGTGTGTGTGTGTGTGTGTATCTGGGAAAACAGCAGCTATTGAATGTATGTTATGTATATGTATATTTTCAGCTCCCTAAGTAGAATGTCAGCTCTTCGAAAACAGGACCTTTGATGGATGGATTGTTTGTGCCATGGCAGGTATCTCCACGGTGCTTTCATTGTGTGCCTTAATTGGAAAAACCAGGCACTTCCAATAAATGAATATTTATTTTTAAAATATGTGCATGTATTACTCTGCCAATATTGTAGTAATTATAAAGTATATTTTAAAGTAGACATTTTAAAAAGAAGGGAATTAAAGATGCAAATATGAGTACTTGTCATCTTTCTTACCACACTGCAGTGAGCTGTCTTGTAGGGCATGTACATCCCTTTTGGAGACGGCTGCCCCCAGCACTGAGGAAGGGACCAGTTTGTTTTAGGGCTGAGCAGTAACACTGGCCACCCAGGACCCAGACGTCAACTCCAGGTAGCTTTTTTCCTGCCCACCAGTCTTCTGCCCACCATGCTCTCTCTCTTCAGTGCCTCCCCCGCACACACTGACTCTGCAGGTATTTGGGGGAACATCTGGGTGACTAATTTCTTACTTAACTCATACTCGTGCTTTTCATGTTTGTTCTCCTGGATGCAAAAGGTGCACCAGCAGCCTGCATTTTCCCTTCTTGCTAATAGATACAAGATGCCCCTAGAGGCTGTGGTTCACAAGGATCCTGCAGTCTGCCCGGTTACTCAGTCACGTTAAGTGTGCCATGTGGAACGGCCACCCACGAAAATTGTGGAAAACATTCTTTACAGAAACAATCCGGCTTTTCATTCCAGGGTACAGATGGTGGTGTGGTAAAGGGGTGGTGGGGATGGCTGGGGTATGTGTGACAGTAGAACCTGGGCCATCTTGTGGGTTTTTCAGGAAGCCCACACAATAGCTCTCTCACCAAACATGTGCTGAGGTCCTATTATAGGCTGAGAACTTCAAGACAGGGTTGTTCTCTGCAGGGAGTTTTCAGTCTTCCTGTGAAGACCAAGTGGGGACTAGAGAAATGAAATTACACAGCAAGCAGCTGCTATTGACAGGACGTGGCAAACTCATCCGTAGGAAGATGTTTGTGTCCTATTCGAGGCCTGCCAACACAGCCTATGAGACCATGACTGCCCAAAAGAGTTGCTCAAATTGACCAGAAATGGAAACTCACGCTGAACGGGGTTCTGAATGCAACCCTTGCAGTGGTTCCAGAAGCCATTCTTGATGACTAGAATCAGCCTTGAAAAAGCAGACTGTAAAGTAAAATTTAAGAGGTGGGCAAGTCTCATCACTGGGAAAATTTTCCATCACTAAAAGCAGAAAAATAAAAATCATTCAATCGTAAAACAGTCTGCAGTCATCCACTTCAGAAGCAATCTCACATTACTGCCTCACCTTTTCAACCATCACTCTTCCCTCTGGCTTTGGGCCTCCATTTCTCCAGCTCAGGTCCCAGCATCGTCTGTTATTTTCTACAACCCACAGAGGCAACACTGTGCTCCTCACTCACCTGTATCAGAAGGGGTGCTCCTCTGTGGTGGCCACAGTTCTAAGCACCTGAGAGTCAAGACGAATCCATGAGTTCTTCGCAGGATTCCCAAATGTGAGCCTTTCATTTGCTTTCCATGCCTCCTAGGGAGAAAAAGAAGTTATCCATCAGCGACATAGAAATGAGGAGGAAAGGTTGCAAAGGTCTGAGGTTATTGCAAAAAAAAAAAATGTTTATATTTCCTGAGGATGATTCCTGGGTTGGTCTCCCTTCATTCACCAAACACACAAGCAATGTTTTTAGAGCCTGTAAAACTCTGCAGTCTGTGAGGATAACAGCTGCTGTACCCCAGATCCCTTACAGACCTCTTGTCAATCAAAGGCAGCTGCTCTTGTTTAGACTCTGAGACTCTCTTCTGTAGACTGCTGAGATATCTCCTAATTGATCTCCCTCCCGCCAATCACTGCCTCCTCCAAGTCATCCTCCACACTGCTGTCAATATCTTTCTGCAATGTAAATTGGATGATAGTTTATCCTTGCTTAAGTACTCTTGATAGCTCTGCATCACCCACAGGTTACATTTCAAATTAACTAAACATGGCATTCAAGCCCTTCTCACTCTAGTCCCGATTGACCTTTCTAGCCCTGTTTCAAGATCCTCACTTTGACCCACTGTTAATCCATTCAACCATACCATCTGGTTTAGGTGCATCTCTCTATTCAAACTAGCTCCTCTGCTTGGGACGCCTCCCCCACCCCTTCACCTGTAAATACCTTCTCTCTCCTCAAATCTTACTGAGAGCCTTCCTTCCTGAAGCTTCATCCAAACACCACCAAGCCGGGGTCCTCACCCACTTCTCTGCTCCTATCCCACCTCCCAGTTAGCTCTGCTGTGCACTCCCCAGTGGCATACACTGATTCTTGTCTACATATCATCCTTTTTGCCTCTATACCCCTAGAAACTGACACAGTGATACCAAGGGCTACTCAGTAAATCCTCCATGAGTGACTACACGAAAGGAACTTAGTGATCTTTAAGGTTTCCCAATGAGGAAATCTCCTTCCTGAGGGGTTTATATAATCCTTGTTTGTAATTGGCCCAGTCCCCAGGTCTGGACATGGAGGACCTCAGACGCAGCCACCACTTCTCTATAAACATCTTAAATCAAATTATAGGGCTTTCTGTAAAACCTCAAACTGAAATAGAATATAAACAGCAACATTATTCAGAAAATGTCCTTCAGTGCTAATTTGTCTTCCTCTCACAGATATTGGCCACCTTTTAGATCTTAGTTCTGCTTTATGTATACATGTATGTGCAAACTGCATAAATCCTGGGCAAACCAGCTGCAAGTTGAATTTCATCAGCAACTCTACATCCGATGTTCTATGATTGGACCGGCCCTCGACATATAAGATGTACTTAATGAGTCACTGAATTGGGTCTTGATTGTCTTTTTTTCCCCTAATTTTATAGGGAGGCAGTGAATTCCAAGTTAATGGTGGTGGCTAATTGCTGCATCTTAGCTATGAAATGAGGCTGCTTTGACCCATCAATGTCCAGGTTCATTCATTTAATCCGTAGAAAAGACTCCAGGAATGTCTGAGTCCAGATTTCCATTCTCTTTGTCTAACGATTAGAACCCACTTTCTTTTCAGCTAACGATTCACCACACCAAGGACCCGGCCCCCCCAGTGGAATCGTCATGTTTTATAGAACAGCAACAAAGGCGTATAGCCAGTTTTCCAAAGTACTCTTTCCAAAATGAGCCAAATTAAATTTAAAGCTCGTTCCAGAACATGTTCCTCTCTACATTTGTAAAAGAATGACTGCTTGGCAAGGCACTATTAAGAGAAAAGGGCAGAGTCTCCACAAAGATTTTCAACTTTATTTTTTACACCAGTTAGAAAACTGTTTGGAAAAGCAAATTTCAGTTTGACTTAAAAAAAGAAAAGAAAAAGTGTTATGGGTGGGAACACGTTAAGAAATGCAACAATCATAGTGTTCTATAATCCTTTGAGACCAATATTAAGTACTAGCAGAATCTGATATCTCTAAATATAGAAATACTATATTTACCAGTTAATCTAAGGGATACATTTTGTTGTTCACTGAGAGAAAAGAAATAGTTCTGTTCTCAAACGTCACCAAGCTCTCTTTGTAAACACACACTTTTGACTTACCAGGATTTTCACTGAAAATATTTATTTTAAATGTAATTGTCATCAAACTGCCCAGAGTTAAATAAATAGATTCTTAATAATTTAATCCACATTCCTCCAACACCTGCTATTTTAATAATAAATCTAGAGCATATTTTCCCCCTTTGCAGAACAGACAGGGCAATGATATGTAATTATTCAAAATGTATCTTGTCCAGCTAGAGAAGATTGGGACACTGGGATTTCCTTATCCGAGTAAGATCAATAGAGACTATAATCTATTAGCTTGCCTCTGGCGGATCCTGTGTAAAGTGCCATAAAGGAAGGTTAAATCCTTGTAATATCTGAGACTAGCTTGTAATATGATACCACAGGGAGACATAGTGCTAAGGCTCAGTAGCTGACAAAGATGATTCTCTAAATTCCTTAGTTGTTTTTTTCCTTCCCTGTTATGGTAACTAGATTTATGAATATTAGTTCAGGAAGCATTTTGATATTTCTGCAGGATTATACTTGAATAGTCCAGGGTTGTTTTGTCTTTCTTGGTGTGATTTGAAGTTAGAGTCTCCATTCAATGAACATTTGTTGAGGGTCTCCCCTTTCCCTGGCCCTGAGCTGAGCTCTGAGGATATAAGTGTAGACTGGATGATATTTGCCCCTACTATTGATACTTACATGTGAAGGAAAAAAGACATTTCTTTGATTCTTATAATGGATCTTATGTTTCACTAAAGTCTCCATTCTTGCTGAGGCAGATGAGAGGGCATTTAAAATACCCCATTCAAAGCTAATTGTCTCTCTTCTGATTTTAAGGGTCAAACTCTCGATTAGGAATCTCTCTTCCCTCTTCCCCAAATGGTGTCAATGAGTAGGAGAAAGCTTAGGAGGCTTGCTGTCCTGCTCTCCTAGCCACGTGAGATTAGTGTGAAGCTTCCTGCTAGGACTCAGAATTCTCCTGGGCACCCTGGAGCCCAAGGAGCATGTACTTGGTCTGAGATTCCCACAGACATCTCTGGTTATTTCTAATCCCTTCTCACTCTGGAGAGCCTTAACCATAGTGGGCAGGTGGGAGGAAAGTGGGAAGGTGTGAGCCTAGTCACTCACTTCTGATATTTCTTTTCCTCTCTGGCTGAAGGAGGCTCTATTTTCCTTCCAGTCTGATGCTGAAGGTCACATAGTTAGCAACTGGATTAGATTAAGGTGATCACATACTTTATTATCCAAAGTAGTATACTCTGGAAAGTGAAAGAAGGGGTGGTCCCAAGAATAACTGTGCACCAAGTAATCAGAGGCTGGCCTGGATTAACCAAAATGTATGGTCTCTAGTTAAGTGGGACTATTCCACTTCCAGATTTAAGATTCTTTGCTTTTTGTTTCTATTATTCTTCCTAAATAACAGTGCACAGTGATGCAGAAAGAAATCTCCCAGTAAATTCTTTGTATATACTGGAGTTCTGAAAGGAAAGATTACCTGTGTATGTGTATATCCAAGAGTCTAGAGACATAAGTAGCCATTGACTGAACCCAGTAATGGAATCATCTTGACAGCTTCTTTTGTATTATAGCCACGGAAAGAAAGGCACAAACAATAGAGGGTAGGAGCATAGGTGAATTTTGACCTGTAAAACATTGTCTAAGTCTACCTTGTGGATTAGTTACTCAGTTGATTCTTGTGGTGGTGGTTGTTTTTTGCAGCATTTAGATCCATTCAGTGTTAACTCAGGGAAGCAATGTATCCATTCATGTCTGAGGAGATATAAAAGTCAAGGAATGAGTTAGTATGAGTCAGAGTTCTCCTTGTTCTGTGAAATTGTAGGGAGAATGTCCAACTCCCAAGTACTATTTATCTACCTGAAAGAGCTATTTCTTGACTTAGTTGAGAGAGTTCATTCATGTATCCATCCATCACTCCATCCTTCCATCCACCCATTCATCCATACCATGTATTATTCTAGTCAAGAAAAATAAGGTGGTGACCAAAAATGGAGCCAAGGATGAGGTTAAATATGCATACTCTAACGATGTAAAATTGTTATCCTCTGGGCCACATACTTGATTCTAAGCTTTCTAGGAGCCTATCAAAAATTGCTTGCAAGTTTCACAACTTAAAGTCCATTAGACAATAGCTTATAAGGTAATAATTATAACAGGTAACACTTACTGAATGCTTACTGTATGGTGGGTACTGAGCTAGGCTTTGTACATGAATAATTTTTAAGTCCCTTCAGTAATCCTAACAGATAAAAACTAAGAAATATCTATTTTATAGATGTGGAAGTAAAGCCTTAAACAGAATAAGTGAAATAGCCATGATCAGATCCAGGGACTGACCTTGAGAGTGCTTATTCTCTGCTTTAAATGCTCAAAAAAATTCATTCCTTTTTGGTTTTGGTTCTAGATTTCACAGTGACTTCTTCTTAAGGGGTTTTATAATAAGTATGTCTTAGGCTGTGATACACTAGGCCTTTGACAACATGGGGGATGTGCTCATTGTACCCTGTACTTCTCCTTTGTAACCCTAACACAATGTAATAACATAATTATTTGTGTAATGTTTATCTCCCCAACTAGACTTTAAAGACCATGAGGGCAAAGTGTGTTTGTCTTTTCTACTGCCTTGTCATCCCTTGCATACAGTGGACGTTTAACACTTATTTGTTGAATAAACAAATGAAATAGGAGACTCGGAACTATTTATAAAATAATTTGCAGTTGCACAAAGGAACTTCAGTTTAGTCTGAACATGATATTTTATTTTTCTTCCTATTTTTTGCCTCAATTCTGCTTATCCTATTCCTCTCCACCCGTCACACGCGCGCGCACACACACACACACACACACACACGTTATTTACTACCTTGATAATTTAAGCGAAATCACTTCCTAATTTCTTGCCTTGTCCTGAATTTGAGTGCAGGTCTCAATGAAAAAGGAGGGAATATGAACTTTCTTTTGTCACAAAATATTTGTCTTCACTTCTATTCAGAATATTTCTCTTTTTTTTTAATTGGAGTATAATTGCTTTACAATCTTGTGTAGTTCCTGCTGTACAGTGAAGTGAATCAGCTATATGTCTACCTATATCCCCTCCCTCTTGGATCTCCCTCCCCCTCCTCCCACCCATCTAGATCATCACAGAGCACCAAGCTGAGTTCCCTGTGCTATGCAGCAGGTTCCCACTAGCTATTATTTTACTCATGGTAGTGTATTTATGTCAAACCTAATCTCCCAGTTCATCCCACCCTCCTCTTCCCTCCTTCTGTCCACACATCTGTTCTCTACTTCTGCATTTCTATTCTTGCCCTGCAAATAGGTTCATCTGTACCATTTTTCTAGATTCCACATATATGCACTAATATACGATATTTGTTTTTCTCTTTCTGACTTACTTCACTCTGTATGACAGACTCTAGGTCCATCCACATCTCTACAAATGACCCAATTTCACTTCTTTTTATGGCTGAGTAATATTCCATTATATATATGTACCACATCTTCTTTATCCATCTGTTGATGGACATTTAGGTTGTTTCCATGTCCTGGCTATTGTAAATAGTGCTGCAATGAACATTGGGGTACTTGTGTCTTTTTGAATTATGGTTTTCTCAGGGTATATGCCCAGTAGTGTGATTGCTGGGTCATATGGTAGTTCTATTTTTAGTTTGTTTGTGTTTTTTGAATTTTATTTTATTTATTTTTTTATACAGCAGGTTCTTCTTAGTTATCCATTTTATACATATTAGTGTATACCTGTCAATCCCAATCTCCCAATTCATCCCACCACCACCACCACCCCCGCCACTTTCCCCCCTTGGTGTCCATACGTTTGTTCTCTACATCTGTGTCTCTATTTCTGCCATTTGTTCTCTACATCTGTGTCTCTATTTCTGCCCTGCAAACCAGTTCATCTGTACCATTTTTCTAGGTTCCACATATATGCGTTAATATATGATGTTTGTTTTTCTCTTTCTGACTTACTTCACTCTGTATGACAGTCTCTAGATCTATCTATGTCTGTACAAATGACCCAATTTCATTCCTTTTTATGGCTGAGTAATATTCCATTGTATATATGTGCCATATCTTCTTTATCCACTCATCTGTCGATGGACACTTAGGTTGCTTCCATGTCCTGGCTATTGTAAATAGTGCTGCAATGAACATTGGGGTGCATGTGTCTTTTTGAATTATGCTTTTCTCAGGGTATATGCCTGGTAGAGGGATTGTGGGGTCATATGGTAGTTCTATTTTTAGTTTTTTAAGGAACCTCCATACTGTTCTCCACAGTGGCTGTATCAATTTACATTCCCACCAACACTGCAAAAGGGTTCCCTTTTCTCCGCACCCTCTCCAGCATTTATTGTTTGTAGATTTTTTTGATGATGGCCATTCTGACCCATGTTAGGTGACACCTCATTGTATCATTGTATCATATTCTCTAATAATTAGTGATTTTGAGCATCTTTTCATGTGCATCTTGACCATCTGTATGTATTCTTTGGTGAAATGTCTATTTAGGTCTTTCACAATTTTTTGATTGGATTGTCTGTTTTCTTGATATTGAGCTGCATGAGCTGTTTGTATATTTTGGAGATTAATCCTTTGTCCATTGCTTCATTTGCAAATATTTTCTCCCATTCTGTGTGTTGTCTTTTCGTCTTGTTTATGATTTCCTTTGCTGTGCCAAAGCTTTCAAATTTAATTAGGTCCCATTTGCTTATTTTTGTTTTTATTTTCATTACTCTAGGAGGTGGGTCATAAAAGATCTTGCTGTGATTTATGTCAAAGTGTGTTTTTCCTATGTTTTCCTCTAAGAGTTTTATAGTGTCTGGTCTTACATTTAGGTCTTTAATCCATTTTGAGTTTATTTTTGTGTATGGTATTAGGTAGTGTTCTAATTTCATTCTTTAAACCCTTTTTTTTTTCTTTTTGCTGCATAACTGGCTACACAGAACATTTCAGCAGAGTTCTTAACAGTGTGAATGATTTGATTCACTACAAAGTCTGTCCACCAGTCCATGGAACCTAAGGCTACTGTTCCCCCTGAGAGCACAGAAATGATGGATTGCCTTTTCCCCACTGTTTCACCTTAAGCAGCAGCTCCTGAAACTATTAATCCCATTAGTTATTATCATGGCAATAACTAAGATTTGTAAAGAACTCTAAAACTCTGTAGGCCTTAACATACTTTATCTCATTTGATCCTCCCTACTACCTGTGAGCAGATTAGGCAAGGCACTGTGTTTATGCATATTTCACATATGGAGACACTGAGGCTTGGGGAGGCTAAGTGCCTAGCCCAGCAACCTGGTTTGAGTGATGGGTGGAGCCCAGCCTTAAAATCAGACATCTTTGCTGCTGATTCCAGCTTCTCAACATTACACCTCCTTGTCTCCACTTTCACTTGAAATATTTTTTTCTTTTGAGGAGGGTAGGGGTGTTATGGGAAGAGTAGTCAAAAATGACTTCGTGCAAAACAGTTTGAGGCTTTGCTGCTGAATGTTTCTGTTTGAGGAGAATGAGAAAAGAAGGTATCAGCCATAAGCAAGATGAGCTTAAGATTCAGAAGCAAAACTTAAGAGAGCTCACTGGGGGTCCCGAGCTGTATGTAGGTGTTTTGTTCCTGTGGGGTCAGGGTTGAGTTTCTGCAGCCCTCGGAGATCTGCTGTAACCTTCAGTCAGGCCTAGAAGTTCAGCTCCTTGTGACGGTTAGTTAACATTGCTAGATGGTGATAAACTACACTAACAACAGAGTCTTAAGCTACAAAAATGCCAAAAGAAAGTGATCCCTGCTGAGATTAAAAGCTCACTATAGCTGTGTTGAAACAAACCCAGAAAGGTGGTTCTTGCTCAGCTGGGCAGCTAGTCAGGGACCAGAGCCTTTGTTCTACTTGGCCAAACCTGGAGGATTCACAGTTTCATCCTAGGCTTGCCCTAGGCAAGATGGAGCTACCCCAGAATGTGTCTTCTGTGCCCTCCCGTCTCCTGGTATTCGCTTTTCCCGATTCCACCTGCAGGGGGCAGCACCCTAGACTGCCAGCTGGGCCCTCCGTGCTGTTCTCACACAGGCACAGGCTCATCTTGCCTATAAAGCTGTCCCCATCCCCTCCGGTCCTATCCTCTTTCTGTGATTGATCTTAGCAACTAGGAAAAGTGGTTCTGGTTTTCCAATACAATAAATTTCCTTTTTTCCATCATAAAAGCAATACGTGCTTAGTACAAAATGTTTATAAAATATAAATATATGGAAACTAAAAATCAACCAATATCTTACCACTTAGAAGAACTACCACTATTTACATTTTTAGTGAATTTCCTCACAGGATTTCTTCTGTGCATTTTAAAAGATCATACTGCAACAAGTTTTATATCCTGCTTTTATCATTTAACATGGTAATGCAAGCGTTTCTTGTGTTAATAAAACATTCTTTTTAATGTAATTGTAAGTAGTTACATAAGAATCCATCATACTGATGAAACTTTACTTTGATTCTCCTCGTATTATTGAATGGTTTTCTTCCTTTGACCATTATAAATAATGATTACAATCCATATTTTTGTACATAAAACTAATTGCAGATCTCTAAATTTTCTGCTAGGTAGATTAGAAAAAGTAGAATTATAAGGCCTTGACTTGGGATTCTTGATTCATTACATGGGGGAAAAAAAGCAGTTCCTTGTAAACTCCTTAGTATTTTGGTGTGAGTGATGAGACCGTGTGTTGCACAGAGCAGAGACACAATAAATGTGTTTTGTATGAATGAATGGACTTAACCCCATTAGGAATATTTGCATGTTAAAAGAGGAAATTTGTCAACCAATGCATCTTAAATGGGTAGTAATTCAGGCTGCAATATTTACAATATTGAAGAAATCAAAGTTGTAATGAATGCAAGTCTGTCAAGAAAGGAAGTTTTGGGTTTCCCTGGTGGTGCAGTGGTTGAGAGTCCACCTGCCAATGCAGGGGACACAGGTTCGTGCCCCGGTCTGGGAAGACCCCACATGCCACAGAGCGGCTGGGCCCGTGAGCCATGGCCACTGAGCCTGTGCTCTGGAGCCTGTGCTCCACAACGGGAGAGGCCACAACAGTGAGAGGCCCGTGTACCGCAAAAAAAAAAAAGGAAAGGAAGTTTTTCTAATAAGCATTAATTAAACTCAGCCCCGTGAAAATCATAGCCTACTATGATCAAAGTAAACACAGCTCTTAATGACCGTTCCCAGCTCCTTGTTCAGATGGTCAACATGAGCATGGCATCATGTCAGGGCCCAAGGAACAGGAGAATGAGATATGGTGTCTGTCCTCAAGAAGTCCACAAGCCTGTAGGGCGACAGATCAATCAGACAATGAACAAAGTAACACAGGAAGGGCAGAACTGAGATGCAAACTCAGTGGAAGAAGTTAATAGCTCTTCCTTAGGGAGCCTCCTTGGGAAGGGGAATTTGGAGCTGGGTCTTGAGTGAGAAAAGCATTCCAAACAGATGCACATGCAAAGAGCACTTCTTCCTGATTCCTGAGAATCATAGGGTGCTGATTTCCTCTTCCAGCACTTTGTTCATGTTGATCATTTACACCTTAGTGAGAATGAGTTGTTCTGACTTTCCTGAGAGCAGAATTTGATAAAAGGAAAAGAGACAGAGCCTGAGAACTGGAGATACTTGAGACCAGAAGGGGCAAAAGAGAATACCATAAAGGAAAGGGGTACAGAAAGGGGAAGCAGGGAGCCCAAGACAGGACCACTGAACTGTACAGCTGGGAAATGGAGGTTATGCACATAGAATACAATGGGCCCCCAGAGCTGTGCAACAAGACAACCCGAGGTCCCAAACACCACAACCATCACCAGTCTAGGGAGGTGTGACCTGGCCCCAGATGAAGCTTCCTTACCCTGATCTACAAAGTCTCAGTTCTCTTCTAAAACTTCTCCAGCAAAGATTAATCTGCTCTCTATTTTACAGCTCTATTTAAATAAAATAGTTCTTCGTATACAGTCCATAGCAATTTGGGGACCATTTCTACCTTCGCTGCCCAGGTAGAGAGTTAAGCTGGTTGCCAGCAGCCTTGTAAGTCCTGGCTCCCATCTCTCTCTCTAACCTCATCTTGAACTGCGCCTGCCCCACACACTCACCTCCATCACAGTCTCTTCCTTCTGCTCCTTGAGCTTGTCCCACCTCAGGGCCTTGCTTATCTCTCTGTCTGAAACTCTCTTCCCCAAGATCTTTTTGGGGTTGACTTGGCTCCTTCTCATCCTTCATGCCCCTGCTCAGGTGTCAGCTCTTCAGAGGGGCTGCCACTGACCACCTTGCCTTTGCCATGAGCCAGCGTCTATGTTTTCAGAGCACCTCTCATTCACTGAACTTATTACTGTGTTGACTTATTTACTGTGGCCACCCCACTAGAATGTAAGCCTTATGAGGTCAAGAATCTGATTTGTTTTGTTCACTGTCACAGCCCTGGAACCTAGAAGAATGTCTGCAGTAGGTGCTCAATAAACATGTACTGAGTGAATGAATAATCCAGCTTTGAGATGTGAATTATTCAAGGTTATGTCCTTAGCTCCCTGCCCGTGGTAACTCCAAAGTGTTCATTGGATGGTTGTGCTAAAAATCATTCTTGATCCAGCCTTCTTTTTCAGGCAAGGCTACCTCAGTCCTTCTGAACTTTCCTTCCCATTCCCCTTTCCATGCCCTTAACCCCACACCCCACAAGTTGTGAACGTGGTCTATTCCAGCCCCATTGGTCATCCCTTCTCCAATCAGCAGAGCACACTGATGACTTCATTTTTTTTCTCTTTTCAAAGAGCAAAGAACAGGAGGAAATCAGTTCTGTTGAAATGTGAACCAGTATGAGTGGTACATTTCCTTCTGCCTATTTTCTTCTCCAGTTGTTTCAGTCTGAAGGCTGATGGGGAGAGGGGTGAGATGAGTGGCAGTTCACCAACTCCTACCACTGCCATGGCATCAATCACAGAGACTGTGGAAAGCTACAGTCAGAGGTGGGAGGTTGGGGGGCCCAGAACAGATGGGGAGGCACCAGGAGCAGGTGTGGATGCCTAGCAAGAGTAGCAGAAACTCAATTTCTCTCTTCCCTAGGCCTCCCAAAATGGCAGGGACCCCATCACTGCCTGTCTCTCTAGGGAATCACTAATAGTTGGGTCATTTCCGATGTGCAGGCCATGTGAAGGCAGGGAACAGTGGAAGGAACACAGACTTCAACAGCAGACAGAGTTCTGCTCCTGACTCTGCCACATGCTAGGTGTGTGGGACCCTGGTCTGTTACCTAACCTCAGCCACCACCTCCTCATGGATAAAATGAGCACAGGAGCGTCTACTTGGAAAGACTGTGTGCCTTTATATGTGTGAATTATGTGTAAAAGCACCTAGGACAATGCTGGCATATGGTAGGTACTCTATAAATTGTTGCTATTATTAAAAAGCCGAGTTCAGGTACAGGGAAAATAAAGTATGTTTATGTTTACTCAATACGTGAAAAATAAAAAATAGATGATTGCCTGTACTTTTCCATTTTATTTATTTATTTATTTATTTATTTAT
Source organism: Hyperoodon ampullatus (assembly GCF_949752795.1). Taxonomy (NCBI): domain Eukaryota; kingdom Metazoa; phylum Chordata; class Mammalia; order Artiodactyla; family Ziphiidae; genus Hyperoodon; species Hyperoodon ampullatus. The sequence goes on along the minus strand of NC_136918.1, from coordinate 71,614,480 downwards.
TTATTCATTCATTCATTATTTTTGGCTGCATTGGGTCTTCGTTGCTGCACATCAGCTTTCTCTAGTTGCGGCGAGTGGGGGCTACTCTTTGTTGTGGTGAGCGGGCTTCTCATTGTGGTGGCTTCTCTCATTGTGGAGCATGGGCTCTAAGCGCGAGGGCTTCAGTAGTTGTGGCACGCAGTCTTAATTGCTGCTCCACATGTGGGATCTTCCCGGACCAGGGATCGAACCCATGTCCCCTGCATTGGCAGGCGGATTCTTAACCACCATACCACCAGGGAAGTCCTACTTTTCCATTTAAAAAGTCAAAGACATGTGTTATAGATGTTAAACATCCTAGTAGATTCAAAGTGGATTCAAAACTTTTATTCAATCGTCCAGTTTGGCATCATACTGTCAAAAAATTAGGCTTCATCAGTTTTTACTAAAATAACCAGCTCTTTGCCTGCCATTGTGTAGACAGCACCTACTTCCCGTCATGATTTTCCTTCTCATCATATGATGATGGTACTGGAGTTGGAAATTGACTTCTTTGGGGCCACATCAAAGAATTATCAGATCCTCAGCTATTCTGCCATCAATATTGAGCCCTATCCTGTGAATTCCTACCATCTAAATCTTGCTTAGGACCAGTTAGTCAACTTGAATGAAGTACCGCTAATGATTTTAACCAACTGAAATTAATTAATTTCTGAGGATGGACTAATTCACAAATGCATAAAGCAAGATTATTTCACAGGATTCTATAGTTGCCATGTGGTGATTATTTTAAAATGCCTGGAGTCCATTTTTAAAAATTATATGTATTAGTAAAAATTTACCCAAGCTCAAGGAGAGAGAACTTTGATTTCATTTTCAAGAGAATTTCAGAAAGATCTTAAGGTCCTAAAGAATATATTCTGATGCCTTGCTGTTTCATAAGAGGGTGGTCTTCTCTCCCGTCCTCCCTTTCATGGATCTATAGGCAGAGCTTTCCCTTTGTATCAAGTGCAATCAGAAAGGACTGGAACAGAGAGAGCTCCTCATTTTGGAGAGCAATTCTCGTGGCTGTAGGTAGGTGTTTTCCTAGTCACCACGAGAAGGTGCAGTTCTCTGCCCTCTAGTGAGCACTGTCACCACAGAATGAGGTGCAATTTCCCTACTTTTGAGACATCACAAGCTAAGATATCCAGAAGAATTATAAAAGACCAACATAGAGGTTGGAGAATGAAAATAAACTAAATCCAGCACTCCAGACTGACCAATCATTAGCCATTTATAACAGCTCAAAATCGTCACGGGCCAACTGCATTCAGTTCTCACTAGTTCCCAGGTCAGTTTTTGATTTGTTATTCTTCTGGAGAGAAAGAGCATGCATTAACCTCAAAATCAGTGATGAACTCTGGATGCATCTTAGTAGCTGCTGAGTAAACATCTGCTGAATTAGAAAAGCAAAGAAGAAACAAACAAAAACCAATGTTCTGTCAACGTGAGAGTGTTTACATATAAAATGAAATTAAATGATAAAGGGATGTTGGCTTCAAAGGGTCCTCAATTTTGTTGTATTTTTGTTTCGTTTCTGGGTCTAGTGTTCACTCACTACATTTCTTCTTTGTCAACGTTAGTATTCAACCTTAGTTTCAAAATTGCTAACTCATACCCCTGTGAGAGACAAATTTGCCAACTAGACAACAGTGTTTGTGTACAATTCTTTTTGTTCTTAGCCTTACGGTATCCAGTCAAAAGTTATTTAAGTTAGATCCTTCATTCCCCACCCACTTCTGTGTGGTATGTCATCCATTTGTAATACAGTTAGATTCATATCTCACAGTCTGCATCTCATCTTGGGTTCCCCTGACATCCTGGTAGATTTTTTTTTTAATTTGCATAGAGTGTGTAATTCATTTTTTGTGTTTGTTCAGTTGTATGGATTTTGATAAATGCACAGTCATTCCACCACAGCACCATACAGAATAAATTTCATAACCCCGAAGTATCCCTCATACTGCCTCTTTGTAGTCAATCTCTCCACCCGCCTCTAACTCCTGATAATTGCTTATCTTTCTCTGCCCTTATAATCCTTCCCAGAATGTCATATGAATGGACTCATACAATATGTAGCCTTTTGATTTAGCAAAATGTATTTAACTGCATTTATATTATTGCATGAATCATGAATCAGTAGTTTATTTCTTTTTCTTGTTGAGTGGTATCCCATTGTATGAATACACCTTAATTTGATTATCCATTCATCAGTTGACAAGCATCTGGGTGGTTTCTAGTTTTCAGTGGATTATGAATAAATTTGCTATAAATATTTTCCTAAAGTTGTTTGTGTAAACAAGTTTTTGATTGACTTGGGTAAATATCTAGGAGTGGAATTGCTGAGTCATATGGTATGAGTATGTTTAACTTTATAAGAAATTGTTAAACTGTTTTCCGAAGTGGGGCGTATCATTTTGCATTTCCACCAGCAATGTATGAGTTTCCATTTGTTCTGCATCTTTGCCAGCACTTAGCATTGTGTTTGGTTTTGGTTTTGGTTTTATCTTATACATTCAAATAAGTGTGTAGTGGTATCTCATTATGGTTTTAATTTGTGTTTCCCTAATGCCTAATGATGTTGAGCACTTTTTCATATGTTTAATTGCTATCCAGATATCTTCTTTAGTGAAGTGTCTGTTCAACACTTTTGACTAGACACAGGCCACCTTTTATTGGGTTTTTGCAGTTATTTTCTTCCAGTGTGTAGCTTGTCTTTTCATTCTACTAACAGTGTCTTTCACAGAGCAAAAGTTTTAAATTTTTATGAAGCCCAATTTTTCAAATTTTTTATGGATCATCCTTTTGGTACTATATCTAAAAAACTTTTACCTAACCTAAAGTCTCACAGATTCTCTCATATCATTTTTTTCTAGAAGTTTCATAATTTAAAATTTTACATTTAGGACTATGATCCATTTTGAGTTAATTTTTACGTAAGATGAGAGGTGTGTATCAGGTTCTTTTTTTTTTTTTTTTTTTTTTTTTACATATGGACAATTGTTCCATTTGTTCCAACACCATTTCTTGAAAAGACTATCCTTTCTCTGTTGAATTGTTTTTGCACCTTTGTCAAAAATCAGTTGACTATATTTGTGTGGGCCTATTTCTGGCTTATCTATTCTATTCCATTTACTATCTATTCTGTTCCATTTATATGTGCTTCATTCCTTGTGATAATACCACACTGCTTTGATTACTGTAGCTTTATATTAAATCTTGAAATCAAGTAATATGAGTGATTCCTACTTTATTCTTTTTTAAATTCTTTTGAATATTCCACTTCTTTCACCTTGCTGTATAAAGTTGAGAATCACCTTGTTGATCTGTATAAAACATTTTGCTAGGATTTGAATTGGAATTATCTTTACTCCACAGATCAAATTGAGGGGAATAGATAGTTTAGCAATATTGAGTCTTGCAATCCATGAACATGTTATGTCTCTCCGTTTAGTTAAATCCTTTTCCATTTCTTTCTTTAATGTTTTCTAGCTTTTAGCATACAGATACTGCCCATATTTGGATAGATTTGTGAATAAATGTTTCATTCTTGGGGTGCTATTGCAAATAGTTTTTTCTTTGAAGTTTCAGATTCCAATTGTTCATTGCTAGGAATACAACTGACTTTCATATATTGACCTTGTCTTCTGCAACCTTGCTAAATCCACTTATTAGTTCAAGGAGCTCTTTGGTAGATTCTTTGGGATTTTTCTACATAGACAATCATGTTGTCTTCAACAAGAGTCAGTTTTATTATTCCTTTTCGATCTGCGTGCCTTTTATTTCTTTGTATCACCTTATTGCACTATGATGTTGAATAGGTACAACTGAATTTTAATAGTCAATCTAAACACAAAAGAATTAGGACTAAAATAATATCAAACTCTGGAAGTTCACATCAGGAAGGTAAGAAAGGCTTCTCAGACTTAGTCATTTGATTGTTAATTTAGTCAATGAAATATTTACTGGTATCTCCATGAGACAAAGTATTATAAGGAGGTCAAATATAAAATCAGGCTTGGATCTCTCCATCAAGTACTTTGCAGTTGAGGAAAGGTAATAAGACATGAAAAATAGTTACTACATACATATAAGAAGGCATAAAGCTAATCAGAGATAAACAGCGAAAGAGTAGGAGAGGCTCTAAGGCAGAAGAACAGGTAGGAAGCCATTAATATAAAGGTCTGATCTGGTGGTGGTAACGAAGAAGTCAGGATGTAGGTGAGGGATGGTGCAGAAGTGGACTCCTCAGATTTTGCTGACTGATTGGCTGTGGAGGCCAAAGAGAAGGAAGAGATCTGTGGGAGTTAAAATATGTCGCTTATTTTTTGGAGGGGGTAGCGGCAGGGCCACAGATTCATATTCTGGATTTGGAGTGTACACTGAAAGTTCAGATGGGGTGACCTGCAGGTGGACTGACTGAACTAACAAGTAAGAGCAGGCTGGACATAGAAGTTGACCTTGGTCGTGATTCTCCCTTTAGCCCCAGCTCTAGGCTTTGAGGCTGTAAATACTAGAGGGCTGGGATTCACCCTCCCATTGGAACAGTGACCACACTTAACTGAAGGGTCAGGGAGAAGAGGAATGGTATGGGTGGAGATAGAATCCATCTTGCTAAGCAGGTTCCCAAGCTCCAGTCTCTTGTAAAATAGAAGGAGCCCTAACACCTACATTGGTTGAAAGAGTGAAAGGCTACAATGTTTACTGTATCCCTCCACTCAGGGAGGGCATAGAAACTCATTTAACAGAAGAGGGAACCTGTATGAGGTGAAATGCGATGTCCATAGCTACCAGGAACGGAGCTTGGATTCAAACCTGTGTCTATCTGATAACAGCTTGCACTTAGCATTTACCGTGTGTGAAGCATTACTTTAAAGGCTTTAATCCTCACACTTAAACCGCACAACAACCCTGTGAGGTAGCTTCTGTTATTATCCCCAGTAACATATGGGGCACAGAGAGGTTTGGTAACTTCCCAAGGTTTCAGTGATAGGAAATAGTACAGGCACTTCTTCACTATAAGCATATCATCACCACACTATGCTGCCCAGTGTTTCCCAGTAAACCACAGAGCCTCCCTAGCCAACAAGAGTAGAACAAGTGAGTGACAATGCAGTCTTTATCCACAGCAAAACGATGGCATCAGAGCACCCACTGTGAGCATCACTGAACACCAACTATGTGCCCAGGACTTTGCTAAGTGCTGGGAATAAACAGATGCATTAGACACAGTCACTACCCTCACAGATCTCAGTCTGGAAGGAGAAACAACCTTGTACACAATGAGTACAATATGCGCTGTGATACATGGCACTCTGACAGCAGGTGTAAAGGATTGGGCACACAGAGAAAACAGGCATTAATTTTATGTTCCTCTATCAAGGAAAGTGAAAGGCAAACTAATGCCTAATGGCTAGAAGCAACCTTATACTTTTGATTAAGTGCATATTTAAATATCACCCTGCCCCTCAGTCAGGCTCATGCCTCAGTCTCCATCACATGGCTGACTTTACTTTCTAAAGAGAAAGCAAGAAATTCATGCACAGTAAACGGAACTGGGAAGATGCGGAGCATGAGCTGTCTCAGATGCTTTTTTGTTTGTTTTACTTTGCCTTTGAAAACTACACAGCTCATTACAGTGGAAACTAACACAGCTGTCATTACAAAGTAGATGACAGAGAAGGCTCTACCTTTGCTTCATCTTGTGGAACTTCTTTGAAAATAAATCATCACCCCAGGGTGAAGAAAACTTTGAAATCTTTAGATTCTCTCTTCTTAGTGTTGAAAATGCAAGTACATGTGTGATATTCACATAGGAAAGTGTGATCATTCTGTTGTGAGGATAGAAGTGATCTTGGACAAAATTTGGAAGGTGGAAAAGTGTGTTCTCCCATTTGGGGGCCCACTTCCTTCATCCTCCTGCCACTCCACTTTTTTTTTTTTTTTTTTGCGGTACGCGGGCCTCTCACTGTTGTGGCCTCTCCCGTTGCGGAGCACAGGCTCCGGACGCGCAGGCTCAGCGGCCATGGCTCACGGGCCCAGCCACTCCGCGGCATGTGGGATCCTCCCGGACCGGGTCACGAACCAATGTCCTCTGCATCTGCAGGAGGATTCTTAACCACTGCGCCACCAGGGAAGTCCATGCACTTCTTTGTGAATATATTAAACAACAAGCTCTAGGAGTGCGTCGAATACCACAATTTCCAAAAGGTGATGAGTGTAAATGGTGAGTGCAAATAATTTTTTGAAATTTTTGAGGCAACTGTGATGTGGTAGAAAAATACCTGTAATTCCTTTTCGCGGCAAAGTAACAGTTAATGTGGGTATTTCTGTGGTTTCTTGCCTACATTCATACTTGAAGGAGAAGCTACATTTCAGTTAGATGTTGGTGAAAATAAAAATGTATTTTTTCTCATTCAAGTTCATGAACCCCAAGTGATATGCCCTGAGATAAAGGTTCTAGATTCTTCTGATTTAAGACTCTGAATTATTGAGTTCCAGCTATTATGCTGCCTTGGATACTTGAGACAGAAAAAGCAGTGAGTAACTTTTATTGAAGTGACAAGTAGATTTTGGTGAGCATTTCTCAACCCTTCTCCCCATCCCCACCCCTGCAGAACATCCAAGTTCTGCCCCATCCACACAACTTTGTGTTATAACTCTATTTCCCTCCTCCTGGCAATCACAGAAGAAAGGTTCTAAATTTCTCAGACCCACATGATTTCTCCAAACTGCCTTTACCAACCAAGTGTCACCTTCTCCTTCACCTCCCTTATCTATCTTTATCCCCTGTTTCCCACTATCCTAATGATTCTAGCAAAATGACTCACAATTCACATAAAATAGATTCAGGAAGTTTGCAATGTCTAAGCACAAATCCACGAAGTAAGAGGATCATAGAGTCACAGAAGTAGGTCTTAAAAGCCACAGAGGCAACCTCCTAACAGGTTTAGTACCTGAACCAGAACCTCACCAGATTCAGTGTTTGAGACACCACTTTTCCTAGAAAATAAGAAAGGAAGAAAGTAAATAGCATTTATTGAACACTGAAGTATCCTGGGACGGTGCTGTATTTATATTTTCTCACTCTTTGGAAAATAAAAAGCAGGGAGCTCTTAATATCCCCATTTATGAATGAGGAAAGAGACTTAAAAAGTTTAAGTAACCTGTCCAAGGTCACACACAGTTAGTAAGCATTATTTCTGTACCTCCCCCTCCTCAGTCTGACCGACCTGACACTCACAGAACCACTGAACAGGACCACTGAAACCACTCACAGAACCACTGAAATGACTGCCCAGAAGTCGTCAGCAGTCCCTGTGGGGCTGAACGTGAAGGGCACTCCTCTGTCCTCCCGATGCTGGATCTCCCGCAGCCTTCAGTACTGGCCACTTACACCCTGTTGAAACCGACTCCACCTTTAGCTTTGACAGCATCACTTTCTGGTTTCCTCCTACATCTTGACCCCTCCTTCTCAGTTTCCTTTGCCAGTGTAGCTTCCTCTTGGCCACCTATAATGTTGGAGCCCATCAAAGCCGAGCCTTGGCCCCTCTTCTCTAACTGAACGCTGTCTCCCTTGGCAAAGCTGACTCCAACCCATGGCACTCATTACCCTTGATACCCAGAAAAACCCTCTCCCTGCTCTGTGCTCCAGGCAACTAACGTGGATATCTTGCCCACATGCCCAAAGGTGGTCAAAACCCTTCTGCTTGTTGAATGAACCCCATTTCAGTGAAAAGCACCTTTCTTCACCCAGCTGCCCAATTCGGAAACCTGAGAATGGCCCCTTACTTCTTCTTCTCTTTCACCCTCCTATTCAAACACCAAGTCCTGTAGATTTTGCCCACTAAGAATACCTGGACTGAATCTGAACAATCACTTCTTATCATCATTGCCAAAGCAGCCTCCAAGCTCCTCTTCTTGCCTCCCTTCACCCCGTTTCTCCTGCTTAAGGTTTTCAGCAATTTTCCATCACTCCTTCGTATTAAGACCAAAATCGGTAACATAACCGGTAAGGCCCAGTTTGAGCTGCTTCGTACCACCTCCAACAGACTCACCCGGGCTCACTCTGCACCCTGCTCTTCCCCTGACCTGTACTTCTTTTAGTTCATCAGTTACCCATGCTTCCTCCAGCCTCTGAGCCTTTGCATGTGCTGTTGACTCTGCTTGGAATGCTGATCCCTACTCTTTTCATTAAGTTACTTCCTACTTGTTTGGATTTCAGTTTAAATCCTGCTTCCCTAGGGAAGCTTTTCCTAACCATCCAGACCAGGTCAGCTTCCCCAACAGGGCAATTTTTCACTTAGGGCATACTGTTCTTTTATTTTGTACTATGGTCAAATAATCAATTCACTATTTGACACATTTCCCCTTCTATGATGTAAGCTCCATGAAAGCAGCAACTATCTGCTACTTAGCCCATCCCCACACCCTAATACAAGGCTTGGTATGTAGTTGAAACTCAGTACATCTCTATTGAACTAATTAATTAATTATAGGGAAGTCTCTTTTTGCCATACTTCTGTAGACTTTTCTAGAATGACACAGACCAACAGGTGATTTTATATGTCCAAAGAAAATGAATAAGAACCTAGTTGGAATTTACAAGAGACAATGACTTGAACCTTTAAATCAAAAAATCTGAAATAATCCCATTCTACTTTGCTGCTACTAGATAAAGAAAAGAAAGTTTCATTGTGCTACTTATCAATGTCTGTCATCCAAATGCATGGCTAAATCATTTATGTGCCTGGCGGTTTCCAAATGAATCATTATTCACTATCAACAGTGATGAACGATGCCCTCGTAAGAAAACGTTATTACAGTTTGTAGTCACCTTCATGGCTGTCAAAATGTATGTTCTCATACAACTATCAAAACCAGCTGGCTGACAAATGCACATACTTTCTGCTCTGGATTTTTCAAGAAAGATTAAATGTACATTTCTTTCTTTCTTTCTTTCTTTTTTTTTTTTTTTTTTCATTCCATACCCCAGATTTGACTAGTAGCTTCCAGGTAAGGCACCACACACAGCAGAGTGTGATTTAGAGGGATCAGAAAGTTGTTCAAGTAGACTAAAACAGCAGATGATGTAATGATCTGAGCACATGAAAACCAGGTCAAACCAAACTTGTTTCTGCCAGCTTGACAAGGCCACTGGAGTCCCTTACATGTGCTTTCAGGTTGTCTCTGTTGTGTCAACCTTTAAATAAGGGATTTTTGTCCTATGCAATATGCATCTTTCTTGGTCAAATGCAAGGTACCTATTTTAGCTAGCTATTCCTCTCTTCCAAGCAGTTTACAACTCTGAGTAATGTCTAAGATATACGTATTCAGAAGCAAGCAATTTAAAAAAGCACATTTAGGTTGCTAATCTTCTGCTTTAAGCATCTTTGATTTGTAAAGGACCTGTAAGCATCAAATGGCATTTGATACTGTGCCTAAGTGACACTGGATTTTACTTCTCACAATTCTATTATCGCCTTAAAATAAAAAGTGCATGATGGATGCTCCACAAAATGACACTAGAAATTATATTTAATGCATCTGCCATGGAACTATAACCATTGTTCTAAAACAAGTTCAGACACTGAGAGAACAATTCTGCCTTCAGAAAGAAGAAATGTAACCTTGGCGTCTCAAGAAGCTATATCCCTTCTGCAGTAACTCTTTCCTGAAGCTTTGATTTAAGATTTAGGATTTCCAAAATTTGACTGACAAAGCTATGTGTCCCGTGCCCCCATACTGATGTCATTCATTTCTAATATTAGCAGACGAGCAGCTCAGGTTCACCTGGGAAAGAGGAGATTTTATTTTGAGTTGAACAGGAGCACATACTAAAAATGAACACAGTGAGACTTCCTTCTGGTGTAGCTGACACAGATAAAATAGGAAAACCAGTACAATGCAACTGTTTTGAATCAAATGGGAAAGAAATTCAATCTAATTATACATTTGATGTGCTTACAGAATCTTTTTGTGGCCTCACCTGTGCTAACGCTGAGGAATTAAGAAATAAAATGCAATTAAGTTGTTTCAATGCACAATGTCACACAAGGTCATGAAGTGCGCATGAAAATTCCTTATGACTGGGATAAAGAAGGTTCCAGGACATCTGTCACAGCCCAGCATGATGTGTAAACTTGGCCATTATTCGGTGTTATAGCCACACAAACAAGCTTTCAGATGATGTATTTTGGGCTCATTAGATCAAATGTGTCAAGTATTTCGGCTTCTATTATCCAGCAGAGCTCAAATGGATCAGAGGGGCTAAACAATCACCCTACCTCCACTTAGTATTGTGAAGACATGAACGCGGGATTACCCCTGGAAAAAATAAGACTTAGAGACCAGATATGGCTTATGCATGGAAAATACCTCTCACCTTACAGACAACCAACTGTAAGGAATTCCCTGGTAGTCCAGTGACTAACACTCCCTGCTCCCAGTGCAGGGGCCCCAGGTTCGATCCCTGGTCAGGGAACTAGATCCCACATGCCACAACTGAAGATCCCATGTGCTGCAACTAAGACCTGGTGCAGTCAAATAAATAAACAAATAAATATTAAAAATAAAAACAACCAACTCTATTTGGTAATCATTCCTTCTAGCAGGTAAAAATATTCAGAGAAAGAGTTAAAGGAAATAAAAACACTAAGGCTCAGTGCGGGACCTATCACCACTGTATCAATATTTGTCTCTAATTGAACGTTTCTTACAGTGCAAAATCTTCTAAGGCTTTCATTCCAGAAAATCTGGCCTGGGTGTTTAAACAGCAATGGCAATAAAATGGGCCATGTTGAGTACTTGTTACTTTGCAGTTTGTGTTGGCTGACAATTCTCAAGTTTCTCAAGTGTGGCCTTCCATAGCAGAGTGATCGTTATCTCCCTAAGTCACTGTCGTAAGGGAACTTAGGGCAGGTCTCCCTACCTTGGGTGCTGAGATGCTGCTCAGCAAGTGCCCAGTGTCATAACCTTGCCCTATTTGAGTTTGTTAGAAAAATTTCTTCCTTTGCGTAGTTTTCTGCACCAAGTTACGGTTCCCTATTGTGCTCAGAGTCACTGAAAGATTTTAAAATTACATGAAACTCCTTACCTAGATCTTTTCCCCCATGACACCCACATAGTTATGCAGATACAAACCTGAGATAGCTCCTCCATGTGCTCTCAAAGACCTCCATGGGAGGATATACCCCACTGTATTGTGATTATATGGTTGCTTTTCTGTGTCCCTCAGAAAAGGTAGAGGATAGAGAACTCCTTAAGGGTAGAGAACGGTGCCTTGTTCCTCTCTGTATCCGCATGTCCTGCCTTGCACATTGCCTTGAACATGGTAACCTATGAATAAATCTTCACTAATTCATCAATGTCAAGTATCTCTACCTGGAAGACTGTTATTCACTTATGTATTTTTTTGCTTTTTTTGTTCTGGTGTAGGTCTTTTTTTATTCTCCCCACTATGTAGCTTTTGCTCTAGATTCCTATCCTTTAAAATCAGCAGACTTTGGGAATTCCCTGACAGTCCAGTGGTTAGGACTCGGCGCTTAACTGCAAGGGGCATGGGTTCAATCCCTGGTAGGGGAAATAAGATCCCACATGCCCTGTGGCATAGCCAAAAAAAAAAAAAAAGTAGACTTTTAGACCACAAAGCAAGATCTTTTGGCTGTACATCCTGTGGTTTTCTGAGAAACTACTAAAAGAACAATTCCTGGTGCAAATTATTTTCATGGGAGAGGTCCAATTATTTTTCTCCTATTTAGCAGTTCAAAATATTTTTCACACATGCCTTTATGCAATAGTTTCCTGCCAGGTGGACATATCCAATTCATATGGAAAATTTAGCACTATGTCTGAGAGGGTGAGTAGAGTCAGAAAGCACCAAAAATAATTATGCTTTGCATTCGTTTACTGTGAACACATTAGCATACATGATCATGTTCTAGCCCCACCACAGTGATGCTGAATGAATGGCATAAGTATTAATACCCCATCGTACTATGAAGAAATTGAACTCCAAGGAAGGAAGTGATTTCTCCGAGGTCACCTAGCTAGTTGCAACAAATGCACAGAAACCTGGGTTTTTCAACTCTTTGCAGTGTGATGCACTTTGGACCATGCTAGGAAATGAAATGTGTTGCTTAGGTGGAATTTTATAGACAATAATAGCAAGCAGGGAAAAGAAATAGATGCAAAAACAAGAGCACTGGTTACTAGCTCTAAAGAAGGCAAACTGGGGAGGAATCAAGAGAGAACCTGGAAGAACCGAGCTGTGGAAAATTTTATTGGAAAAGTTGGTGCTGTTTTGTTTGGGTAGAAGCAAGGAGAAGAGTTGTGCTTTTATAAGAGCATCTGATCAGAGAATAAGGAATACACTTTTCTACCATGTTTCAATAGTATAGATTCATCTCCTCACACTGGACCCCTACAAAATTCTATGAGGCATCCTCTCTCTGAGAATTTGATTTCTTCTCTGATGGCAGTTAGGTGGATGACCGGAAAATGGGTTGGGTCTGGGTCTCCACAGACAAACACTTTACAGTGAAGATTAGAGCACCTAGTTCTCTCCCTACTTAGAGAATGAAAATATATTTCCTTTCCCTGGATTAACTTTTAAGGATGAAAAGCAAAGGTGTTGATGAGGAAAGGAAGAATCATTTAAGGACTATCCGACCTTCTTGTAGGAATTTTGTGTAGGTTTTTTTAGGTTTGCATTTTCAGCTTTTTAATTTTTATTTTATTTTATTTTAATTATTTATTTATTTATTCATTCATTCATTCATTCATTTTGGCTGCATCGGGTCTTAGTTGCAGCACTCAAGATCTTTGTTACGGCATGCGGGATCTTTTGTTGCAGCACACAGGCTCTTTGTTGAAGCGTGCAGGCTTCTCTCTAGTTGTGCCATGTGGGCTCCAGAGGGTGCCGGCTCAGTAGTTGCAGTGCACAGGCTTAGTTGCCCCTCGGCGTGTGGGATCTTAGTTCCCGACCAGGGATCGAACCCACCTCCCCTGCTTTGGAAGGCGGATTCTTAACCACTGGACCACCAGGGAAGTCCCTGTGTAGTTTTTTTTTAAAAAAAAATAATATATCAACCATAAAAAGAAATGAAATTGAATTATTTGTAGTGAGGTGGATGGACCTGGAGTCTGTCACACAGAGTGAAGTAAGTCAGAAAGAGGAAAACAAATACAGTATGCTAACACATATATATGGAATCTAAAAAAAAAAAAAAAAAGGTTCTGAAGAACCTAGGGGCAGGATATGAGTAAAGACGCAGATGTAGAGAATGGACTTGAGGACACGGGGAGGGGGAAGGGTAAGCTGGGACAAAGTGAGAGAGTGGCATGGACATATATACACTACCAGATGTAAAATAGATAGGTGGTGGGAAGCAGCCACATAGCACAGGGAAATCAGCTCAGTGCTTTGTGACCACCTAGAGGGGTGGGATAGGGAGGGTGGGAGGAAGATGCAAGAGGGAGGAGATATGGGGATGTATGTATGTGTATAGCTGATTCACTTTGTTATACAGCAGAAACTAACACACCATTGTAAAGCAATTATACTCCAATAAAGATGTAAAATATATATATATATATATAAATAATTTAGTGTAAATAGCCTAAAGGATTATTTTGTATTTGTTCTTTTAATAATCCCTATCCATCAAGTTGCCCTCAAGGAACTCATATTCTAGAAGGAGAGAGACAATACATTTGTAAGCAAATTAATGAAGAAGATCATTAGGGCTGAAAAGCTATGTTTTGTGGGGACACTTTGTTGTTGTGCTGAGCCTAAGCACATTGTGGGCTTTCTAGTGCCCAAATGGAGATGAAAGAGTCTCTTCCCCAAACCACAGGCCTGCATCTGAGGCTCTGCCTCTACCATGGCTCTAGTCAGGAGCAACATCATCAAAAGTGAGATTTATACACCTGAAACTAACACAACATTGTAAATCAACTGTATTTCAATTAAAACAATTTTTAAGTGAGATTTAATACTCCCAGTTAAAATCACCTGATGAAATGACCATGTGTTGCTTTATTTTTATTCTAGGAATCTTGGAAAATCAGGACTCAGAGTTTCTTGCTTGGGTCTTGGTAAGTACTCAGGGTATCATGTGGGGGTGGGCTGGGAGGTGGGAGATTGGGGAGGATACCAGGGATGACTGGGGTGTAGGTCAGGACCCAGTCTCAGGTGAGAAGGGACTTCCTGACCAACATTGCCTCACTTCTCCTTCTGAGCCTTTCCTGCCCCACACAGCCCTCCCCTTCTCAGACCCAAGGAGCCACTGTGATCATGATGCCTTATGGGGTCCCATTAAGCAAAAAGAAACCTGATATTAAAGCACATCTTAGAGGAAGAGACTCCTCTGTTATTCCCATTTAGCAAGTGTGAAGAACCTTGTGGCATGTATTTGTATGCTCACCTCACCTGCAGCATCATATGAATTTTTTTCTATCCTTATCTTCCCTTTGCCTAATTTTCTCACTTTTTTCTATATTTTAATGTATTTTATGTACTTTTATAATGTACCTTAAATGTTTTAGGGATAAAGTTTTATATATACATTTCCCCCCAGAAACTGTAAATATCTAAAGAATAGTAAGTAGAGATGGCAATTTTAACATCATAAGAATGAATCTGAAATGGTAAAATCTGAGTGTGAGACTTGGGGTAGCATACAGCTTCCAGACATCCCCCAGACAAGGGAAAAGGCAGCCTTGGTCTTCAGGCAATTCAACATCATCAGAACTATTTCTGTAACCTAAGAGAGTCTAGACCAGGATGATAGCTGAGGAAGTAGTGAGAAATGGTCAGATTATAGCTATGTTTTGAAGGTCAAGCCTGGCAGATCTTCTGTTGGACTCTATTTGGGATGCAAGAGAAAAAAGAAGAGTCAAAGATGACTGTAAGGGTTTTTTTTGCCTGAGAAATAGAAAAGATGGAGTTGCCAGTAAGAGAAATGTGGAAGAATGATGGAAGAGAGACTTAGGAAGGAGGGAGAGCCAATTGATTTGGGACATATTAGACATCCAAGAAAAGAGGTATATAGGCTAATGGATATATGAATCCAGAGTTTAGAAGAGAGATGTGAGCTGGATGTAGGATGACTTGAGAGTCACCAATATGTAGATACTGTTTAAGCCATGAGACTGAATAAGAATATTAAGGGAGTGAGCATAGATAGTACAGAAAACAAAAGCACATAGTCTGTGACCTGGGAAGTCCATTAAGAAGTTGGGGAAATGAGGAAGAGCCAACAAAGAACATTGAAAACAAGCAGTGGGTATGGAGGAGGAGAACCAGGAGAGCAGGGAGTCCTAAGAATCCAGTGTTTCAAGAGGGATGGAGACCAGACCTGTCCAATGCTGCTCATAGGTCAAGCAAGATGAGGGCCAAGAATTGATCATTCAATTTAGCAACATGGAAGTCACTGATGACTTTGAAAAGATCGGTTTTGGTGGAGTCAGGGGCTCACGCATGATTGGAATAGGTTCAAGAGAGCATGGAAAGAGAAACACTGGTGGCTGCTCTTTTGATGACTATTTTTATAAAGAGAAGCCTAGAAAGGGAATGGAAGCTGGACAGGCAAGTGTGGTCAGAGAGGATACCTTTACACACAAAAGAAATGACAGTATATTTACATACTGATTAAGAAATTCTTTTGAGAAGGAAAAAAATGGTTAAGATAAGTAGAGAAAAAAATAGCTGGAATGATTTCTTGAGGACACAAGAGGAAAGTAACATGAAATAAGGCAGAGTACATGGGCTTTGAGGCTGGTAGGTGGGTTGATGGGGTGGCAGTGGCGGTATCTTTAGAAATTATCTTCTACTGCTTCGGTATTCTCAGCGAAATCAGAAGCAAGGTCATCAGCTGTTAGTGAGGATGAAAGGGAGGTGTTGAAAGTTTGAGGAGAGAAAGGATGATGAGAGCAGAAGAGTGAATGGACCAAAGGGATGGATCAAAGTGGCCAGACAGCATTAAGGATCTGCTTGAGATTCATGCTAATAAATTTGAAGTGAGACCATCTCTATGGCCATGTGTTTTTCCTCCAGTCATGTTCAACCATGCAGGTCCAGGTGGGGTTTTTCAAGGGCATAAGATAAGAAAAGAGAGGCAGAGACGCTGAGAGTTTATGCAAAGGGGTGATTGTAATGGTGGACTTTGGGGTTGAAGCTGAGCAGGGAGGAAAATGAGGACTGAAGCCAGGAAAATGAGGAGGCAGAGGGACAGTGAAAAGTGGGCAGGATAAGTGAATTGTACCTCCACAGGCCCAAAGGATTGCTGGAGTAAGATCAGCAGAGATAGCAAGTTGGAAGAATAGAAAGTGGTGGTTTGAAAGGGGGATGCTTGAAACTGAGGCCATGGGGGGTTCAGCTATTGGTAATGACAAAGTCTAAGGCATATCCATTGGGAGAGAGTGGCTGAGGTTGTGCTGAGTGCAAGATCAGTAGACCAGAAGAATTCAAGGGCCTGAAAGATAAAGGTTCAGGGAAGGATTACTTTGGGGGTCATTGAAATCACTAAAACATATGGCAAAACTAATATTGGAGAGAGTGACAGTGAACCAGAGCTAAAATTTTCAGATGAGAGGGATTGACTAGGGATGGGTAAGTGACTGCAACATGGGGGGACTGATGATGTGAGATCCAAAGCTGGTTGGGGGGAGGAATTGGGAGGAGGGTTTCTTGAACCCTGTTGAATGGAAGTGTGGAGACCAGGGAAGGGATGGTAGTGAAAGAATAAAAGATAGTGGCAACAAAAAAATAAAAAATAAATAAAAGATAGTGGCAACAATTTCTGCCTCCTTTTACAGTATTGCAAAAACATTGAAGGCTAGTGATGCCTGAGTTTTTCTGATTCTTCTTAATGATATGATTTGGGAGGTGAGGGTGGTCTTTGCTCACCATAAAACTAAGGGAATTTGACATTTGCTTAATTTGTGGCTTTGATTTTGTTACCACTTACTTGTATTTGAAAGACTCTGTAGATTCATTATCAGGGATATTCTAACCTTAGTTTTTTTTGAGAGTGCTTAATGGTAAATAAGTATTCACTATTTATTATTGAAAGAAATTAAGAAATATAGCAATTTAAGAAAATATGAATTAAGAAATACGGTAAACAATCATACACAATTATCTCATAGAATCAGTATCTATGGTGGAAAATAATTTCATCAAAAGTACTGAGAAAACTCAACCAAAAGCCCTTAAGACTATAAAAAATTCAGGTGCCTATGAAGTGCCACATGTAAATGAGTCTTCAGAGGGCAGACTACAGTTTTTTAAAACTGTGTGTGAGCTGTAGGTATTTTGGTGAACTTTGAAACAGACTTGATTCAGGAGCAGAAAGTCCTGATTTGAGCTTCAAGTTTTTTCTAAGATCTTGAATGCTTGTGGTTAGACACTGTGTGAAAAATTAGGAGGAAACAAGGAAGTTCATGGGATTGACTGGCTTCATTCAAAACAGGTAACAAAGCTTGAATAAGTATTCTTTGAGAACTTTTCTGAGCTACCTCTATAAACCATAGGAGACCAAAAAATTCATAAAAAGGAATAATGCACCAGCCTTAGATAATTTATCAGGCTCTGCGGACCTCAGCTCTCAAGTCCAGGTGGAGCTGGGTTTACTGTTATAGGCTTGGGATATCAGTTCAGTTACAGCCCTTGTTCAACTGAGGCTTTGAAAATTAAGTATTAAATATTCCAAGCAATCACACGACTACAGATGTCTTTTATTGAAGTACTTTAAAGGTCATATTAAAGCTAACAATTCTGACTTTCTTCTCCACCAGAGGACAGGCTGGGAATTTCTTGCCCTGCCAAGCTTCCTTTTGATAAACTAAGAGCATATGTAAATGGGAGCAGAAAGGTGAAATAACCCAAGGACGAACTGAAGGTACATCTAAAGGAACACAGTTCTGCTAACAAAAGAATAGGGGAAAAAAATAAGTGGAAACCTGCCTGTGGGCTGCTGTGGCTGGACTGGTTTGTTAATACACTGACCACTGCTATCAAGACCCAAAGTCAAAGAAACTGATGGGAAGGGAGAAAATCCACCAAAGAGTGATCGAACGTCATCTCAGTCTAGTGGGAAGTGGGATCATCTTCTGAGAGAATTTATGTATTCATTCATTCATTCACTCATTCATTCTCAGCAAACATTTAGGAAGCCAGGCATCATGCTGGTTACAGGGGATATCCAGATGAAAGAAGCAAGGGCCCTGCTATCAAACTGCTCACAGCGTAGTAGGAGTCAGGCACACAAAAATAGTGCATTGGATGGATGCCATGATGGAGAGTACAGGATGAATCAAGCATGAGGAAGGTCTTCTGGGGAATCTGGAGCAGCTTCACAGGGGAAGTGCTGCTTGAGTTGAGACTTGAAGGGAGTCATTAAGTAGAGAAAGAGGCTGAAGGATGGAAGACAGAGGAGGCAACACGAGCAATGGCCTGGAGGGAGACCCATGGAGCAGGAGGTAGTGTGGGAAACACTAGTGTATGTGCAGAATATTTCGAATGCAGGGTGTTAGGGAACCACAAGAACCGAGCCTGGAAGGAAAGCTAGGCCTGATCAGGAGGGCCATTGTTTGCCTTGCTAAGACATTGAGCTCTAGTCCTCTAGGTCTCTGGTGTTCCTCCAAGTCCTACATCCCCAAGGTCTCAGGGAATACTTGGGGGATGAGGCACAGACAGGGCTCCACCTCACCCTGCCCTCCTCCTTCCATTGCCACCGCTTCCATCAATGTAGCTCCACTTTTTCTAAATGCAAATATAAATATGACTTTTAGTGTAAATTTAAATGTAAAATTTTAATGTAGTATGTCATAAATGACTTCATGTTTTAGAACAGGAGTAGGTTCACAGCAAAATTGAGCAGAAAGTACAGAAATTTCCCCTCACCTCATATGCACACGACTTCCCCACTATCAACAACCCACATCAGAGTAGTACATTCATTACCGTCCTGCACTGACACACCATTATCACCCAAAGACTATAGCTTACATTAGGTATATGTATAACTTTGGTGTTTTACATTCTATGGGTTTGGACAAATGTAATGACAGGTATCTGCCATTATAGTATCATACAGAGTAGTTTCACTGCCCTTAAAATCCTCTGTGCTCTGCCTATTTATTTCTCTCTGACCCCTAACACCTGGCATCCACTGATCCTTTTACTGTTTTCATAGTTTCGCATTTTCCAGAATTTCATATAGTATGGATATCCTACAGTATCTAGCCTTTGCAATTGGCTTCTTTTACTTAGTAATATGCATTTAAGTTTCCTCCGTGTCTTTTCATGGTTTGATAGCTCATTTCTTTTTAGTGCTTCATATTACATTTTGAAGGAAAATAAGCATCCTTCTTCCAAAAAAAAAAAAAAAAAAGAGTTTTAAAACCCTGCTCCAGCTTGTGAAAAGCCATTGAGAAACTTGGATCAGGAGTAGGACATGATAAGATGTATCAGCATTGTTTTCTGGCAATGATATGAAGGCTAGATTAGAGGGGGAAAGGGTTGAGACTGGAGTCAAGATGATGAGGTAGTGGTATTAAAGATGTACAGGAAGAGGGTGATTTTTTAGGAGGAAAAATAAACAGGACTTGGTGACCTTGGGATGCAGAATGAGAGGTCTACCTGAGCAGAGGAGGGTGCCCCAGTTCCTGGGTTGGGTGTGTAGGTGGACGGGCTGAAATCTCAGAAGAAGGAGATGCAGGAGGGAGCAGGAAGAGGAAGGAGAACGGAGGAGAAGCAGGAGCAGTGTTGGGAAGAGGAGACCCGAGAGCCTGCCAGCTTCAGCCTCAGATATCCAGAGGGCACGGGGAGGGCTGGAGAGAGCTCCGGCTGAAAAAAAAGACCCAGGAAATTCTAACAAGGCTGGACCCATGGTTGTCACTGAGGTCACCTGCAAATACAGAGGACTGAGGTATTTGGACAGGTTTAGGACACCTGCCTTTTGGAGTTTGTCAGACTCCATGCTCCCAGAGATCACCTCTGTTTTTTCTACACCCCTATCGTACTGTCAGCAGATCACAGTATCTAGCAAGCAGTAGGTGCACAAATATAGTTATTGAATGTATGACTGGGTACATGGGTCAATCTCTAAGGAATGACAAAATGCACAGTGGGTAATAGTGAAGATCCAAGGAAAGTCAGAAATCATGAAATGCTGCGGTCCAGCCAACCTGGTTCTTTGGCTTTCTCCAGTAGCGTATCAACACAGAAACCAAGAAGGCCAAGTGGAGGTGAGGAGAGGGGATAGAGAGAGGCCCAGCATCGAGGGTTATCCCCAACATGCGTCAGGGACCAGGGCGTCTACTCTATACACAGTGACATGAGTCTAGGCTGGGTTGGGGCTCAGAGTATGCAGCAGGGCTCTCACTGCTGCATATGGAAAGGGCATCTACCCACACACATTAGGAGCAGGGGGCGCTTCTGATTCATGCCACTGGAGGTCACACCCCACAGCAGACAGCTGCTCCTACAGGTACTCAAAAGGGGCAGACTTTACCCTGTGCCACTCACCGTGGGATACCCATGCTTCCCTCCACATAAGAGGCTTGCAGGAATAAAGGCATGTGATAGTTAACTTTATGTCAACTTGACTGTGCCACAGGGTGCCTGAATTGGTCAAACATTATTCTGGGTGTGTCGTGAGGATGACTTTGGATGTAATGAACATTTGAATTCATAGACTATGTAACGCAGATTGCCTTCCCTAATGTGGGTGATGGCCCTCCTTCAGTCAGCTGAAGGCCTGAATAATACATAAAGGCTGAGCCCCCTCAGATAAGAGGGGACTCCTCCTGCCTGACTGCTTTGAGCTAGAACATCAGATTTTTCTGACCCTTGGACTCAAAATGAAACGTTGTCTCTTCTTGGGTCCTGCTGGCTTTTGGACTAGAACTTACACACCACCAGCTCTTTTGGTCCTCAGGCCTTCAGACTCAGACTGAATCTACACATGGGTTATCGTGGGTCTTGAACTGCAGATGACAGATCTTGGGACTTCTCAGCCTTCACAATCATGGGACGCAATTCTTTACAATAAATCAATCTCTCTCTCCATATATATATATGTGTGTGTGTGTGTATGTATATATATAATTTCTCTCTATGTAAATATATTTTATTATATATTATAATTATATAGAAAATATATATAAGTATAAAATATTAATATTTATATATAAATATATAATAAATTCTATAAGAAATTATAAGGTTCTATTTCTCTGGAGAACCCTAACTAATAAAAGCATTTTGCTAGTTTTGTAAAACATTGCACAGGTGTATGTGGCAAAGCAAACAGTCAGGTATTTCTAGGGAGTGAGCAAGGTTATGGGAAGATGGGAGGAGCACAGATGAGGGGGTATGTGGTCACTTGCTCATTTTTCAGCTGAGCACATATGGATCCTCATGTAGAAGACCATCATCCCCAAAGGAGTCCTCTTGGGGTGTTCACTGGTCAGGAGGGCATGTTACGTGTTCCTGCCAGACAGGGCTGGGTCTGGATCTAGCAGTGAAGAAGGGAAGGAACACCCTGTGCCTTTGGTGCCTGATTTCCATAAACGTCAAGGCGGTAATTCCCGGGCAGAGCAAACTGACTCCACGATCATCATGTTCTGTGTTCATTCAGGCAGGCCTTTCACACTTCATCCTTGAAGGAATGATGTCATAAAGTAAAATATTTAACACCTTAGAGACACTGAGTCTCTCAAGAGGTGTTTCTTCCCAATTCTGGCTGCACAGCAGAATTACCTGTGGTGCTTTTTACAAAGCAGATAACCAGTCTCCACCCAGATAACCAGTGTCTTTTGAATAAGAGTCTCCCAAGGCACAGGTGTTTTTAAAAGACTGTCCCGATGATTCTGAGGCGTAGTGGTAGGGTTGGAACCCGTTGTCCTCACCAGGTGGAAGGAGATGGCAACATGTGTGGACTGGTATCTGGTGAGCCAGGTGCTGGCTGTGTTTCTCTCCTGGCTGCTGCCTCCAGGCCCAGGCCCTGGAGCTGGCTGAGGCATCTCCACCTGAACTGCAGTCGCCAAGAGGAAAACCTGCCCAGCTCAGGGTTGGCCTCGGGGTTCTCTGGAGCCAGTGTCCTGGGAAGGCTCCTGGGGCAGGCAGATTGAGCTCACCTCCCCTTCCATTCAGCGCCTGCCACCTGGGCCTGTCTGCCTTGTGCCCTGCCCTAGCCGAGGGAACCTTCTAGAGCAAAAGCAGTGAATCTTATGACTAAACTGTGTGGGCTTCTTCTTAATGTGTTGCATATGTGCAGAATGTACTCCTGGCTCATCTCCCTCTGCCTTAGAGATGCTCTCACTGCACTAAATATTTTGACACTAGGAAAACATGACATTAAATGTTTAACATGAATGATATTATTTTTGACACCCTTCATGACTCTCATTCTTGTTGCTAAACCCAATGTAAACTAGCCATCTCTCCTATTATTATAATAATATAACAATGAGAACATTAAGTATTTATAAACTGCCTCTGAGACACGAGAAGCAATTTTAAAAGGGCAATTTCTTCTCTCAGAACGTTTACCAGTTTTTTTGCTTAACACAAAGTGAACTATCTTAAGACCAGGATACCCACAGAATTTAAATCGTGCATGAATATTAAACATATAACAAGAGAATTATAGGCTTGTCACTTTTCCTGGAACGTCTACCTTGAATAAATGCCATGGTGCATACACATTAAAAATGAAGAGGCATTTATATTTTTATAAAATTGTTTTAGAATATTTCTTCCTCATTTTCTACTTTGATGGATAAAATCCTTCTTCAGAATTGCTGATAACTTGGTTGCCCTCTGAATTATCAGTGGCTGCCAGCCATGTGCCATTGCTTCCCTCATAGAGGGTGTCAGGAGCTGAGACACAGCTGGGTGACAAACGGGCAGCCTGATGCTCCACACATTGTCAGAGTTGGGTTCAGGGAAGAACTTGAGAAGAGAAAGCAGAAGAGTCTACACAACCACAAGTGTACACACACACACACACACACACACACACACACACACCCTAATCTCCCTCAGTGCAGTTATAAAAGGATGAGTAGCCCTCATTTGTTAATCTGTGATCCAAAAGTAAAACAAGTAGTTGCAAAACCATCAGATAGTGGGGGAGAAAAGGTTTTCCCCAGACCCAGATATGGGCAATGTGTTGGAAGTGATGATAATTTGTAAACATGGTCTCACATCTGTGAAACGAATTAGTCTTTGCAGTCATCCCTGCCTTTACAGATGAGAAAAACAGACAGGAAGAGGGGAAACGTCTCGTTCAAGGCCAGTGGTAGAGACGACAAAGCCCGCATCTCCTGCCCCTTCACCTCAGGATGGCCTGTTCCCCGCCATCCCCCACCTCCAGTCTCCATGGTCCCACAGCCACTGCCCTCTCCACCTCTCTCCTCCTTGAGAAGTGAACAGCTGGACCAGGCATGTAAGGCCCCCTCTAGCTCTATCAGCTGTGATATGGACAACAGTCAAGTTCACTAAGACTCCAGGGTGGCAGCTGGGTGAAAGTGCCTTTACTCTACTTTAGAACTAGAAAATGTCAGAGCCTAAACAACTCCTGGCATCACTCTCCAGAGTAGGGTAGACAAAGATCCGTCCAAGCTCCACAGGCAGAATGGGGGCCAGAATCTGTGACTCTGGTGCATGATCAGGTGAGCTGTCCCCATAAGAGATTTCAAAGTGACAGCTGAGTGCAAACATTTTGTTTCTGTGTGGATGCCCTGAATGACTTTCCCTCCTGTGCAGCCCTAAAGACCTAAAGACCTCATGAAGTCCTGCCATAGCTCCTGTACTCAAAGAAGAAACATACCTGTGTATATGCAAGTGTATTCGTATTGTTTACCCAGACTGTGCCCTATACACACTCTACATTTATGAAGAGTACATTTATAAGATTATTTTCCTATACCCCCTTATTTTTTTTAAATCCAGGGATCGAACCCGTGCCCCCTGCATTGGAAGGGCAGAGTCTTAACTGCTGGACTGCCAGTGAACTCCCTCCTATACCCTTTGCAATATAAAAACCAAAATGAAAGTTTCAATTTCAATCAACCATGCAATTGAGCTACTCCAATAGTGAGGCTAAAACATGAGGAAACCTGATGGGGTGCTGTCTTCTTGTATGGTTGGGGCTGTGCCTCTGGTGTGCTTGGCTTAAGTGAGGCAGGGCCATAGGGAGCCATTCCTGGTGGGCAGCATAAATGCCTGAGGGGTAGGCTGCTGTGGGTTAACACACTGAGGGGAAATGTATGGAGATTGTATGTAGGCCTTTGAGGCCTCAGCTGGATGAAGTTAGGAATAAAATCCCAGTTCTTTTTAGCACTACTAAATCAACCAGGAGCCTTCTAGAGTCAGTGAACAGAAAACCCAATTAGAAGCAAAGCGAAAGCATCAGCTTAAGCAGAAACAGAAATTTTTAGGCTCATAGGGACAGTGGACCCAAATGACTTGATCCAGGGATCAGACTATGAGCTCTGCAAGCTGGAGGCTTGTCCATTCTCAGGCTGCCCTCAGAGTGACAAGATGGCTGCATATGCTCCAAGCCATATATCCCATTGGCTCTGCCTGCCTTATATATCCATCTGTAAATCGGTCACTGAAGAACTGCCGGCAATCAAGAACCACCCCTGAAGCTGGGGAAGGGTTTAAATCCACCCCAACCACAGAATGCAGATTCCTAAAGGAAATTTAAAGCACTCTTGCTTAAAGTGCTCTGAGTTTCTCTGCTCTGAGTTAAGAAGAAAAGATATCCCTGGATCCTGAAAGCCCTTCCCCCACTTATTTTAGCTTATCTGAGCCTTTTCTATGTCTTTGGTAGCCAAGGTTGGAAATCAAAATTCTCCCAGCCCTTTCTGTAGCATGAGATATGCTCAGAGTTTGCTGAGTCAGCTCATGTTTACCTTCTGCTCCCTCAGTTTGCCTAATGGGCAGAATTTTCCTCAGCAGGATAAATATGTAGCTTTGCCTTTTTAATACTTCCCCATCATGTTAAAGGATCAGTGAGACCTGAGGCTCATTTGCAAATAAAAGCTTCATCCTAACACCTGGAATATGAAAAGGAGGACCTCCAGGAGAGCAAAGCAGAAAATACCATCAATGCTCACTTTATATCTGACTACTAATTAAAATGAGAGGAGGAGGAGGCTACCCAACATGCAATTACAGAAAATGGGTGATGAGGTAATGAGCAGTAGCTAAATTAGAGCTGACAATCTAACCACGGGGATTTCTTCAGGCTGAAGAGAAGAAAACAGGAGATGAAGGTCCTGGCTTGGCTCTGCTTGCAATTACTAGAAACAAGTTTTCTGGGGGAACTTGTCATGTTTCTTCTTAGTCTCTTACTCTACCTTCCTTCCCATTTCTCCACCCCCTGCTCTATGCCACCCTTTCCTTTGGCCCTTTCTGAGCAGAAACTGTAGCCCAACTCAGCCGACCTGCTTTCAGTGGTGATACTTAACTGCTTCTGGCTGAAGAGAGAAGGCAAGACTGGCCCTGAGACTCATTTCTAGAAGTGACCCTCTGTCTGGCTTTGTTACCTGTCACACCATTCCAGTCACCCTTCCTTCCAGCACCTTCCTGGGAGGGCTGGTTGGCTGCCCTGGTCCTGCTGGTGAATGGGCTGCCTCTGATGCCACCCATGTCTCAGTTTGAGCTCTTAGAGGGTAGAAACTGAGGCTGATTCCATCATCCCTGGAAAGCACCGGATCAGCGCTCCTCTCCTTCATTTGTGTGTCCAAAGGTTTCACAAGATGTACCAGATGGCATGCTGAGGAAACAGGAGAAAAAACACACCAGAGCACCAGTGGCCACCCTCACTCAGCCCACAAGCAGGGAGGCGGGGGGAGGCAGTGACCTGATTCCCAGGCAAAATGAGATCCTTGGCCTGTGTGCCCCCAGAGGACACCTTGCTTTTATGTTTGCTGGTGATAGCTTATTAGTCTGACTTATTACCTGCTTGATTATCAGTTCAGAACACATGCCTAGATCAGAGAAGCTGCTTATATATACTCATTTATGGAATGAATGAATGAATGAATGAATCACAGTGTGACCAGGGCTCTGAGAGAAATATGAGGTGCCATGCGAACACATATGAGGGCTGCCTTAAGAGGAGATCATGGAAGGCTTCCTGGGGCAAGAAATATCTGAGGGCTTCCCGGGTGGCGCAGTGGTTGAGAGTCCGCCTGCCGATGCAGGGGACACGGGTTCGTGCCCCGGTCCGGGAGGATCCCACATGCCGCGGAGCGGCTGGGCCCGTGAGCCATGGCCGCTGAGCCTGCGCGTCCGGAGCCTGTGCTCCGCAATGGGAGAGGCCACAACAGTGAGAGGCCCGTGTACCGCAAAAAAAAAAAAAAAAAAAAAAAGAAATATCTGAGCTGAGTATGAAAGGATGAATAGGGTAGGATAGAGCCAGGTCAAAGAGAAAACAAGGAAAAAGCAGTTTAACAATAATAGAGGTAGAGAGACAGAGAGATAGAGGTATAGGACACAGAAACGGCACAGATGATGAAGCAACCACCTCTTCTGGGGAATGAGGAAGGTGCTGATGGGGCAGTGGGGTTTTGAAGGATGGATAGGAATCTGTCAGGTGGAAAAGGAAAAAAAGCCACAGGCATTCCTTTTTTTTTTTTTTTTTTTTTTGTGGTACACGGGCCTCTCACTGTTGTGGCCTCTCCCGTTGCGGAGCACAGGCTCCGGACGTGCAGGCTCAGCGGCCATGGCTCACGGGCCCAGCCGCTCCGCGGCATGTGGGATCTTCCCAGACCGGGGCACGAACCTGCGTCCCCTGCATCGGCAGGTGGACTCTCAACCACTGCGCCACCAGGGAAGCCCCACAGGCATTCCTTTTAAAGAAATTTCCTACTTACCCTTCACTCAGATCTAGGTTTGATGGTTGCTTTCCTGACATCCACGTCTAGACAGAGGCTTCCTGTTAGTTCTCATCACAACCCCTCTTACCAGGATGTGGTATTTTTCTGTCTTCCCCACTGGACTGGGAGCTCCAGGAATAAGACACCGTTATTATTATTTGCCATTTTGACCCCACCATCTGGCATGGCTCTGAAAAATTATGGGGCTCAATAAGTATTTTCTAAATGAATTGATAAATAAAGTTCAGGAAGAGAAGCCTGGGAGTCTAAACCAGCATGGCCTGGAGAAGGAACTACGTGGGAGAGAAAATGAGAGATGACTTTGGGAAGATTATGAATAACGTTGGAAGCCATGCCATGAAGCTTGGAATGTATCTGTTTTGTGATGAGGAGTTGCCGAAATATTTCACTCCAGGTGTTGCTTGGCCAGATACATTTTAGGAAGCTCATTCTGGTCGCTGTGGTCACACTGCAGACAGCAAATTCGAGAGGACTGGGAATAGAGGCAAGGAGACGGGCTGCAAGCGACTCAAATATTCTCACTTTTACAGAAGATTAAATGTAACAGTCAGTTAATTGCCCACTAACTGTGAGCCCAGTTCATCACACTGTGAGCATATACACAGATCCTGTGCAGAATATGTAGAGGGACTGTGAGGTAAATGAGGCTTGACCAAATTAGCAAAAGACTGGTAAAGAAAATACAAAAGGAAGTGTTTTTAAAAGCATAAAATATCTGAAGTAAAGAACCAACATAGGGCTTCCCTGGTGGCGCAGTGGTTGAGAGCCCGCCTGCCGATGCAGGGGACATGGGTTCGTGCCCCGGTCTGGGTCTGGGAAGATCCCACATGCCCGGAGCAGCTGGGCCCGTGAGCCATGGCCATTGAGCCTGCGCGTCCAGAGCCTGTGCTCCGCAACGGGAGAGGCCACAACAGCGCGAGGCCCACATACCGCAAAAAAAAAAAAAAAAAAAGAACCAACATAGGTGTCAGTGTAGTAAATCACAAAGTTTCAGTGATTGGGTTAAAAAAAAAAGTTCCTAGATACCTTCTTTAAGGGAGAGGATGGAGATAAATGGAAAATTTTTAAACAGGCAAATAAAAATCAGACAAATATGAACCAAAAGGAAGTGAAATGTGGGTGTAAAATTAATGAAATAAACAAAGTAGGGAGTGGGTGGGATGGATTGGGAGATTGGGATTTATATATATACACTACTATGTATAAAATAGATAACTAATGAGAACAGACTGTATAGCTCAGGGAACTCTACTCAATGCTCTGTGATGACCTAAATCGGAAGAAAATCCAAGGAAGAGGGGATATATGTATACGTATAGCTGATTCACTTTGCTGTACAGCAGAAACTAACACAACATTGTAAAGCAACTATACTCCAATAAAAAAAAAAAGTAGAATTCAAGCAAAGAGAAGATGCAGTCATGAGAGATGGTAATCAATGGAGTGAGGGCCCTGAGAAGGAGCAAGGAGATGGGATCAGCAGAGAAACAGCCTCGGAAAGAAAAGGGACACTCTTCCACAGGGACAGGAAGAAAGGAGGAAAGGATGGGTGTTGTCTTATTCTGTGCTCCCTTACCTCGCAAGCCAATGTTGAGCGCACACCCACCTGGGCTGTTCTCATACCAGAGGCAGCTGGAAGCCCACATGGAAATGGGCAGTCACGTCTGATAGTTTGATAGCTTTGGTAGCAGGAAGTAGAGGGTTTACATTTTATTTCTTTTATGTTCTCTGTGAAGCAGGAGGCAGGTTTATTTGGTGACATTAAAGAAGGAGGAGGTAGGACTGAAGTTGAGAAAAGCAGGGCAGGTTTGAAATCCAAACGGGGTGGGGGGAATGATTAAAAACCAGAGGACTGGTGGGCTCTCTGTGTAGTTACTGTAGACCAAGAATTTACGATGCATGTTTCTCTGCAGTCCGTGATTTTCTCCAGCACAGCTCAGCGTCTTGGTTATAGGTGATGAGCAGCCGGACAGTCAGACTCATCCAGTTGTGAATTTTTGCCAGGCAGGTGAAATGAAGGAACAGTGAAGTAATGGAGCTGAGAATAGGGCCACAGAATCTTCTAAATGGTGAACCACGTCATCCAGCTAGCCTAAGCTCCCTGGTTAAGGAAGGAATTGAAGTCAGAATAGATAGACTGGAGGAAGGTAAAGAGTTTGAGGACAACGTGTATGGGGATGTACCTACACAAAATCTGCAAGAGTGACAGCTTGTAGCATGCGAGGGCTTATGACCTGGTCATTAATGCATATATTTGGAATACAAATGAGGCACACCTCCACCCAAGTTCTCTTGTGTGCAAGTTCAGTTCTATTGTTCATGGCACTGTTGTGGTCTTCTATTTCCACCCCATCAACCTTTACTACCATTTCTTCTAATAATCATTGCCTACATTTTCTGAAACTGAGTTTTATACTTGAGAGTTTGCAAATTCCAGGGTGTGCTAAATGTCTGTAGTTTCCAGTGTGACTTTAAAAAGACTGGGCACTTTATTCAGACACTTTAGTGGCTGCTGTGTTGCCCTTCCAGTTGAGCCACTGGAGGCAGACATAAGGAAAAGACAGCAGACTCTCAACTACCTCTGATAAGAGAGGGGACAGTGACACAGAAAACTGAACATGCATTTACGTTTGTCTTTGGAGTGAACTTTGTATTTCTTTTGAATACGGGTGCCATAGACATGAAAACCTGTTAGTGAAAAATCAAGAGTTGTCTAGAGGTAATAAAACATGTAGGAACAATATAATGATCTCATAGCGCATCTCTGACTAGGCTTCAGCGAAGCTTTCAACTTTCCATAATGAATTAATCATTCTATATGGCACCACTGGGAGAAATTCCACCCTGACCCCATCAAACTGATGTGTCTCACTTGTACCCTATTCTGTTAGGATTGGTGGCCGTTGTAATCTTGTCCCAGAAAACAAGACTGCTGATGCTCTTTTTTATTCCACCCTTTTTTATTTCCACTAAGCTATTTTTGCTGCAGTCATTTACTGCCACGGGGATTTTTGCAGAAGATTAATAGTACTAATAAAATGAAGGACAAAGTGCCAAAGAGAGCATCTTGAAAGAATAGTCTGTAACCCTTTATGTGGTCAGGGCTAAAGACTCTAAAAAGGCATTACATTCTCCAGTTTGGGGTCAAAGCCAACTTCCACCTTCTTTGTTGAATTGTTCTGCAGCCTCTGGGCCCAGTACGTAATGTCTCTCTCCCTACCACTCTGGGGCTTCCCATCAAACTGGGAGCTTACAGAGGAATTGAGTTCATTCAATGACATCCTGACTGCTGCCTAGACCAGTTTTCAACTCCGGCTACCAATACAGTTGCATGGGAGCTTTTAAAAAATACCTGTGCCTGGGCACTTCCTCAGATCAACCAGACTAGAATCTCTGGGGTGGGGCAGGGCGTCAGCTCCCAGGTGGTCCTACTAACTGGGCCAGAGTTGAGGATAGCTGGCCTGGCTCGCCACCTGAGTTACTTGCCCATCAGATGGCTGGGTCCACCATGGAGGCTTTGAGCACCTAAGAGATTTGGATTCCCAGGCAGCATGCAGGAGGCACAACCAGAGAACAAGACAGATGCCACTTCTGGTGCCCAATTAAGAAACAAGTACCAGGTGGGGTGTTTGTCTTTCATCTAGCTTTAGTCCAACTGAAACTCAGAATTTTGCAGCATTTTTGACGTTTTAGTCTATTCATCACTCTCCATGTGTCGCTTCAGAATGATCTGTAATAAATAATAAGTCTTCCTGAGCTTTGTTGAGATGAGTAGACTGTTAGAATTGGCGCATTCCAATGTTAACTTTGGCTTTCACTGCCATCTCAGGAAAAGTCATTTATCTTCCTATGGAACTTTTGCTGCTTCAAATAGTATCTCCCGGGAAGATAAGAAGGAAAGTAACATTTAGTGAGCACCTGTTGTATGCTCGGTACTGTACTAGACACTTGGCATGTACTACTGAAATTGTTAAGGGTGTGGACTGTTGGAGTCACTCTGCCTGGGCTCACATCCCGGCTCAACCACCCCCTCCCCCTCCCCAGCAAATAAACTCAAATCAGAGTGGTCACGAGTTCCAAACGAGATCATGTCTATAAAGTGTGTAGCACAGCACCTGGCACAAGGTAAGTTCTCCAGAAAGTGTTCCATCGTTGTCTCGTTTAGTTCTCACAGCAATACTGGAGTGTAGGTATCAGTGTCTATTTTAGAGATGAACCGGGTCTCAAAGGTGAACCATAGCCACAGACATAATGAACGTCAGGTGTATCTGAAAGAAAATGAAAATACCTACCCTTCATGATTTTTTGAAAAATAAGAGATGATTTTAGAATGCTTTGCATAGGACATGTGAGATAGTTGATCTGCAAAACTCAAATCTGTGCTAGGTGTTGGAGAGGCAGTGATGAACAAGACAGAGAGATCCCCTGTCTTGGGGAGGGTAGGCTGAGCTCTCCACCCAGCCTTCAGGAATCATGAGGGGTTGTACACAGCCAACTTTTTGGCAGCACACTCTTCACTGCCATTAGGTACTTTTTCTTTCCTAGTTAACAGAAGGTTCTGATTTCTTCATAGTGAGTGATCCTTAAGGTTCTTGATTAACCACAAAATGATCAAAGATGGAGAGTCACCAGGAGGTTATCTTTGCTGCCCCAGGAGTTCCTTCTGGGCACACCCTCCCTTGCTTCCCCAAATCAGGGCCCCTGGTGCTAGCAGAAGGAGAAATAGATGCCATCACTGCCTTAAGATGGCAAATGCAAGTGTTATTTCTACCATAATGACTCCCTAGATCCAGGCCAAGCTGCCAGCCACCCTTCAGAATGTTCTCTCACTGTGTATATCAGTGTGGTGGCTGATGGGTACCCAGGTCACAGACTCATATAAAGGCCACAGATGGATTTATTCCTATTTACTCATTTCCAAGCAATGAATTAATGAAAAGAAAATCAGCAGGCAATTAAAGAGTTTATTGAACACTACTTCTCTGAGGATCACTTCTTCTCTGCTTTTCTTGAATTCATTCATTCAAACACTTAATAAGCCCCTCCTATGTACCAGGTTTTATGTAGTCTCTGGGGACACAGAGATTATCCCAAGATGTTAGTAGTTTTGAAAATGTCTCAAGAAGGGCTGTCCTCTGTGTTTGAGAACAATCCAAAGTATTGTTGACATAGCAGTATATTTTTTATATTTTTTGATCCCTCTGGTTATCTACATTTAACTTTCTATGTAGCATGTTAGGAAATTTCATTCCAACCTGTAAAATCAGACTATGTGTTTATAATACTGCCATTGCCTCAGTGCCAAAGCCTGGGAGCACCAGTGTCCAGATGAGGCTGCCAGGAGCTGTTCTGGGCTTCTTCCATACCACAATTAAGCTTTCAGTATAATATAAAATATCATTTCAAAGGTGAGTGACTCTATGTAGAATTTGAATTAAACGGAATCTCCTAAAACTAAAGATATACCAACATGGTTTTATGATTTAGTATTGCTCTGTTTTCTTCAACATGATAAATTTCTACATACAGTCACTGAAAGAGGAAGACCTTTGTGGCTTAGTTAGAAATAGAGAAAGAGTGCATAAAAAATTTCATACATAGTTATATGGAAAATGCTACAATACCTCCTAATTTTAATCTATAATGTCCTTTTCCTAATTTTCCATTAGGAAAAGGACATTATAGATTTAAAAGAAAAAGCTGAAATCATTAACAGCTACAGATAAAATAAGCTAATCTTTGTATGTAAATATATAAATCTACAGGGAAACATGGGAATTGGGTTAACTTGAGTGTAATAGGGTTGGGAACTTCTTAAAATCTTTAAGTTTTTGCTAAATTATCCCTTATATATTTCCTCAGTTTTAATTTCTCTACATTTCAAAAACTTCATAGTCAAAAAGCATGTGAAGCACTTTGTATTCCAACTTTGAGTTTTCATTAGTGATATTTAATACAATAAACATCATGAAACTCACAGCACAAGAGGGAGAATTTGAAAGGACTGTTACAAAATTTTTTCATTCTTTTTCACAATATATTATCCCTATCTTGTTTTCACTAAGAAAGTTTCTTTGCCTCGCCATGGAATTAAAATTTATTTCCCAGTATATCTTGATAGTCCTGTGAGCACAAACTGTCTTTTATGTACAGCTGCACCAGAGTTATTCAAAATTATTACTGTTTGGGGGAGAATAACTCACTGAACTATCAAAGAAATATATCCCTGCACAAAGATAAAGATTTGCCGTGAACTTTTTAAAGATAAAAGTAAGTGTAAAGGAGGTCACCTTGACTTTCAAACTTCTTGACAGTAGTGTTTTTCCAGAGAGTTCTTATTCATAGTAACTTACTATGGAAAGACAAGAGATAAAGCCAAAAATAAAAATAAAAATATGTATTTGAGCACATACTGTGTTTCAGGTCCCATGTTAGGAGTTCACAGAAAAAGAAAAAAAAATATGTATATACATACTTTCAACCTTAATGATTGATCCCATTTTAGAATAAGATATTGAAAATATCTGAATTTGTTTAAAAAAAACAGAAGTTGCCATTTAGTCCTAGTATCCCATAGTGTCTAATTTTATTCCAACAGTGTTATTCCACTTATGTTAAATATTCTATACATTTCTTTTTTTTAATTGAAGTATAGTTGACTTACAATATTATATTAGTTTGGGGTGTACAACATAGGGATTCAATATTTTTATAGATTATACCCCATTTAAAGTCATTATAAAATATTGGCCATAGTCCCTGTGCTATACAATATATCTATGTAGCTTATTTATTTCATACATAATGGTTTGTACCTCTTAATCCCCTACCCCTCTCTTGCCCCTCCTTTTTCTCCACTCCCCACTGGTAACCACTAGTTGGTTCTCTATATCTGTGAGTCTGTTTCTGTTTTGTTGTATTCATTTGTTTGTTTTATTTTTTAGATTCCACATATAAGTGATAAAATACAGTATTTATCTTTCTCTGTCCTACTTATTTCATTCAACATAATGCCTTCCAAGTCTATCCATGTTACTGCAGATGGCAAAATTTCATTCTTTTTTATGGCTGAGTAGTACTCCATTTGTGTGTGTATGTGTGTGTGTACACACACACATACACCACATCTTCTTTATCCATTCATCTGTTGATGGACACTTAGGTTGCTTCCATATCTTGGCTCTTGTAAATAATGCTGCTGTGAACATTGGGGTGCATATATTTTTCTGAATTAGTATTTTCATTTTCTTTGGATATATACCCAGGAGTGGAATTGCTGGATCATATAGTAGTTCTATTTCCAGTTTTTTGAGGAACCTACATGCTGTTTTCCACAGTGGATGTACCAATTTACATTTTCACCAACAGTGTGCTAGGGTTCTCTTTTCTCCACATCCTTGCCAACATTTTTTATTTATTGTCCTTTTGGCAATAGTCATTCCGACAGGTGTGAAGTGTGAAGTGGTATCTCATTGTGGTTTCAATTTGCATTTCCCTGATGATTAGTGATGCTGAGCATCTTTTCATGTGCCTATTGGCCATCTGTATATCTTCTTTGGGAAAATATCTATTCAGGTCTCCTGCCCATTTTTTAGTCAGCTTATTTGTTTTTCAGGGTTTATTTATAGTGAGTTGTATGAACTGTTTATATATTTTGGATATTAACCCCTTATCAGTCATATCATTTGCAAATATTTTCTCCCATTCTGTAGGTTTTTTTGTTTTGTTGATGGTTTCCTTTGCTGTGCAAAAGCTTTTAAGTTTAATTAGGTTCCGTTGTTTATTTTTCCTTTTGTTTCCTTTGCCTGAGGAGACAGATCCAAAAAAAATATTGCTAAGACCAGTGTCAAAGAGTGTTCTGCTTATGCTTTCTTCTAGCCGTTTTATGGTTTCTGGTCTTACATTTAGGTCTTTAATCCGTTTTGGATCTATTTTTTTATGTGGCTTGAGAAAATGTTCTGATTTTGTTCTTTTACATGTCCAGCTGTCCAGTTTTCCCAGCACCACTATTCTGTTCATTTCTTATAGGAGTGCTTCCAAAGAACAAAATGAATAAGGCACATTAATGATGCATGCTGGTTATAAGTGCCCTGGAAACTTTGTTGTAAGAAATAATTTTCAACATGTAAATATTAGTACAATAAAACATGAGAAATTTGACCAAGAAACTTATTAACAAAATGTAAACAGTGCCTCTGCCTCTTTTTCATGTTCAGGAAATAGGAAGAGTTGTAATTTGTTAGAATCCTTGTTTATCAATGGATTTCCCAGTAAAGCAATACGGATTTTTTTTTGAAACTTTCGCTTCTTATTATAAAAGTAGTAATATTCATTCCAATAGTGTGGGCAGAAAATTAAAACACCCTAGGAAGAAAAACTCATCAAAGAATTTTTTGGCTTTATTTTATTTAAACTTTTCATAACAGGCTAAAGGTGCTAAATCAACCAATTCAGGAGTCACACCTACATGAGGAAATGTAAGAAGCTTTAGCCATGGATTTACATTACTAGGTATCATTAATTCTAACATTTAAATTTGGGCAGTGGGTCATTGCTTTCTGGGGGAAGATTTAAGGCAGTGAAATTTCATTCCTATGCTATGTGCGCAGCAGCTCCTGAGGGGACTGTCAACCCTGGCATTCTGCTTTATAGAACAGAACTGCCTCTTCTAAACTTCTCCCCCAATCCTTCATCCTACTTCTGTTACTACACTGCCTTGTCTTTAAACTTTACTGATCAGATTAATGGAGAAACAAAACAAAGTGGTTCCAGGTAGATTTGCCCTGAAACAAATCTTAAGACAAAATGGAGCTAGCAGTATCCCTCGGAATTAAAAGTACATAAAACTTTAAGTCAAAGAAAGAAGGAAAATATCAAATATTTGTACATTCTCTATAAGGATCGTGAAGGATGTAATGTCAGTCCTAGACGTTTAACCCTCAAAACCGCCAGCCTTCAGACAAGTATTAGAAGAAGGTCCACAGGTTTTTCTGGAAGACCCAGCCAGCCAGCTCTACGTTGGCCTTACCTAATCTAAGACCAGGCTCCCCTCTGCCACTGCCTTGCCCACTGGTGCACTCTGCTCCTTCATACACCCAAGAATACACCCAAGAATTCCTTCAATGACAGGTACATCTCATTATGACTCCACTCTCAGTCCTGGCTCTTAAGGGTTTGAGAGCTTAAAGCCCAGGATGGCTCTGTGCATGAGGTCTCATGGGAAGACAAGATAAAACCTGTCCTCAGGTGGAAATGGGAGAATCTGGGAGCAGGGAGGTGGCCCAGAGGAGTGGCCTGTTCTTCATCCATAGACAAGGAAGTTTGTGGGCAGAAACAGATGTAAAGCTTATCATAAGGAAGGTTCAGTCAGGAGGCATTTGGCAGAGGGAAGAAAGTGGGAAGATTCATGAAAGCAAGATATTGTTACAAGCATTCAGAGCAAACGCTAGGCCATACCATTTTGTCTGGAGCAGAGTATGTGGGGGAGATGGGGAGGCATCATTACCAGAAAACAGCATGAGGCTGGGGGAGACCACGGCCTTGGAGATCCCACCACTAACCACCTGTGGAAAGTCATTTCCCTACCACTTCACTTCCTCATCTTTATATACATGGAATTCTTCAGGTCTTGCAGAGTTGCCTGTGAATGAGTATACTACTTGCACTTCCCTTGCCTGAGAGCCCACTTTTATTCTGCGTGGCCTTTACCACTTCCTTGCCTAGTTGCATTGCTATTTCAAGCTCTTTTATAAAGTGCAGGTGTGAAAGCAGCCCTTCATTGCCCCCCTCCCTGCCCAGAGTTTAAATAGTATTATTGGCTCTTGCAAGAAAAGGTAACCAAAGTAAAACAGTAAAGACTAGGCTGTTATCACTCCTGTTATCTCAGGCCAGATGCTCATTAGCAGTATACTAGTAACCAAAAAACGAGAGACCAGACTGCAGCTTGGATCCAATAATAAGGGCCAGGCTCGGTAGAAAACAAATACAAACCAGATATAAGAAAGAATGCTTTGTCTGTACCATTTGAAAAAGATAGAGCCTTGAGCTATGTCCCACATGCCCAGACATAGGTCTACATCCAGTTCTTCTACAGTGGCCACAATGGGGTTGCTCAGAATGTTGTTTTGCTACTTAGCCACTCACTCTGCTGCCTCCCCAGCAGGAGGACAGCTCCATTCCATGCCCTTCAAGAGGGCACCAAAGGCAATAAGCCAATTCTTCACCTCTGTCACCTGTCTATACATCTCAATCCCATTTTCTGAGACTTTCTCTCAGGCCAGATTTCTAGGTATCTGCTTTCTGTTTCTTTTGTTTTGATCCTGCATCAATATGAACATTAAGGTAACTGTGCAACTCACCTATCTTCCTGAAAGAACAGCAATCTTTCCATACCATACTGTGATTAAGAGTGCGACATTGGTTAAATCCTGGCTCCAACTCCACCAATTACTAGTTACTTGGACTCTGGGCAAGTAACTTAACCTCTGAAAATGGGAATGGTAAAGTAACAGCTGAGTAAAAGAATTAGAAAGGCAAGTCAGAGTGTAAAGAAAAGGAAGAGGTACTAAAATATCAGTATGTGAAGAGTCTAGAACTGTGGTCCTCCAGTTAGTCTTCGACAAAAAAGGCAAGAGTATACAATGGGGAAAAGAGAGTCTCTTCAGCAAATGACATTGGGAAAGTTAGACAGCCACATGTAAATCAATGAAGCTAGAACACACCCTCACACCATATACAAAAATAAATTCAAAATGGCTTAAAGACTTAAATATAAGACAATACACCATAAAACTCCTAGAACAGAACATAGGCAAAACATTCTCTGACATAAATCATACCAATGTTTTTAGGTCAGTCTCCCAGGGCAATAGAAATAAAAGCAAAAATAAACAAATGGGACCTAATCAAACTTATAAGTCTTTGCACAACATAAACAAAATGAAAAGACATTCTACGGACTGGGAGAAATATTTGCAAATGAAGTGACCAACAAGGGCTTAATTTCCAAAATATACAAACAGCTCCTACAATTCAATAACAACAACAACAACCAAACAACCCAATCGAAAAATGGGCAGAAGAACTAAATAGACCTTTCTCCAAAGAAGACATACAGATGGACAATAGGCACATGAAAAGATGCTCATCATTGCTAATTATTAGAGAAATGCGAATCAAAACTACAACGAGGTACCACCTCCCACCAGTCAGAATGGCCATCATTAAAAAGTCTACAAATAATAAATGCTGGAGAGGGTGTGGAGAAAAGGGAACCCTCTTACACTGTTGATGAGAATGTAAATCGGTGCACCCACTATGGAAAACAGTATGGAGTTTCCTCAAAAAACTAAAAATAGAGTTGCCATATGATCTAGCAATCCCACTCCTGGGCATATACCCAGACAAAACTATAATTCAAAAAGATGCATGCACCCCTATGTTCATAGCAGCACTGTTGACAATAGCCAAGACATGGAAACAACCTAAATGTCCATCAACAGATGAATGGATAAAGAAAATGTGATATAGATAGATATATATAGATATAGATACATATATTTTTATATATATATATATATATATATATATATATATACATACACACAATGGACTATTACTCAACCATTTAAAAGAATGACATAATGCCATTTGCAGCAACATGGATGGACCTAGAGATTATCATACTAAGCAAAATAAGTCAGAAAAAGAAAGACAAATACCATATGATATCACTTATATGTGGAATCTAAAATACGACAGAAATGAACATATCTACGAAACAGAAACAGACTCACAGACATAGAGAACAGACTTGTGGTTGCCAAGAAAGGGGCTTGTGGGAGGGAAGGATTAGGAGTTTGGGATTAGCAGATGCAAGCTACTATATATAGGATGGATAAACAAGATCCTACTACATAGCACAGGGAACTGTATTCAATATCCTGAGATAAACCATAATGGAAAAGAGTATGAAAAAATATATATGTGTATAACTGAGTCACTTTGCTGTACAGCAGAAAGTAACAACATTGTAAATCAACTATACTTCAATAAAGTTAAAAGAAATAGAACTATGGTCCTCAACCCTGGCTGCAATTAGGATTATCTGAAGATCTTTTAAGAATTCTGATGCTGGGGGTCCTGTTTCCAGAGATTCTGATTTAACTGGTCTGATGAGGGACCAGGTCAGCAGAGTCATTGAAAGCTCCCCAGTATATTCAAATGTGCATCCAGGCTTGAAAACCTCTGATCCAATGTAGTGAATCAGGGAAACAACCAACATGTTCTCATGTTAGAGACATTTCTTACAGGGCTGGATGCCTGAGTTTTTTTGTTTCGTTTATTTTCCTTACTTTTTTGGCTGCGTCGGGTCTTAGTTGTGGCACACAGGATCTTCGTTGAGGCCCGTGGGATCTTTTGTCACAGCTCACAGGCTTCTCTCTAGTTGTGGTGCATGGGCTACAGGGCGCATGGGCTCTGTAGTTTGCAGCACGTGGGCTCTCTTGTTGAGGTGCACAAGATCAATAGTTGTCGAGCACAGCCTTGGTTGCCCTGCGGCATGTGGGATCTCAGTTCCCCGACCAGGGATCGAACCCACATCCCTTGCATTGGAAGGTGGATTCTTTACCACTGGACTACCAGGGAAATCCCTGGACACCCAAATTTTTAAAGTGTTTATTTACTGATTCAGTGAATGATTATTAAACACCTACTATGTGCCAGGCTTCACTTCAGTGGCTAGAATTAAAGATTTAGATTAAACTTGGTCCCTCCCCTCAGGACAGATGCAGTCTGGTGAACAAGTCATATGTGAAAAAAAATTTAAGTAGTTACAATGCGATATGGTTGGAGTGGTAATAATGCTTTGTTCAAAGAGGTAGAATGGGATGAGTTCTTCACCCTTCAAAGCCCAGCCACAGAATCATGAAATCATAGAGATGAAGGAAGCTTAAGGTCCCTAATTTTCTGTGTGAGGAAACTTGAAATCAAGAGGTTGGGACTTCCCTAGGGTCATAGAGTTAATGGAACAGAGACCTACAGGAGAGGAAGTGTTAAGGAACTGGTCCAGCAGCACTGGACTCTGAGGCTGAAGTTCTGGGTCCTGAGGAATAAGTAGGATTTGGATGTAAGGACATGGGGAAGGGTTCCATTCTCAGAAGACTCAGCCCAGAGCTAAGAGGGGAAGTGCACACAGTGCACTTGGAATGTGCAAGGAATGCCCTGCCCCTGGTGTCAGGTAGTGGCCAACAGCTTAGCACTTTGTCCTCCAAGTCAACACTGATTTGGGCTTACACTCTGTTTCCTGCTTTCCATGAAATTTGGGGGGATGCTCTACACTCTTGTTTCCTGCTTTCCATGAAATTTGGGGGGGATGCTCCCACCCCCAGTTCTACTTCTCTCTGGGAATAATTCTATTAAAATGAGATGGTGAACACATTAATTTTGTGCAGTGTGTAGTCTAAGTTCACTGAGGTCTGGGGTTTGAATCTCCAGCCTTAAATTCTTCAGTGATGTAACAGATGAATAACTCTAAACACCAGTAGATTCTTGATCATTTGGTCAGCCTTGACTACATTAACCTGGAGTCAATGTGTGCTCTATTTACCAAACTTAAAAACTGTCAAATCCAGAGTGAAGTGTGTTGAATTGGCTCTCTACTCTCCCCTGGCTCTGACCTTGATGTTGTACTTGAAGTCTCACCTTCTCTCACACCCTACATTCTTTTAATCAGCAAATCTTATTGCCTCTCCTTCAAAATCTATCAGAAACTCAAGCACTTCTGACCGTCCTCACTACCACCACCTCAGACCAAACCACTGTCGTGTCTCACCTGGATTTACCACGACAGCCTCCTCACTGGTGCTGGTGCTTCAGCCTCAGCCTCAGAGGTGTGCCATCAACACCACAGCAGAGGTTCCTTTTCAAAGAGTGTCAGACTGTGTCACTTCTCTATTTAAAACTCCTCT
The DNA here is from genome assembly GCF_949752795.1 of Hyperoodon ampullatus. NCBI lineage: Eukaryota > Metazoa > Chordata > Mammalia > Artiodactyla > Ziphiidae > Hyperoodon > Hyperoodon ampullatus. The sequence goes on along the minus strand of NC_136918.1, from coordinate 71,573,567 downwards.
CCAAGGTCCTTCTTATGATTGATACCACCCCATACAATCTGTTCCCCATTACCCCTCAGACCTCATCTTCTCTTCTCTGGCCACACTGGCTTCCTCATTGACCTTGAACATGCCAAGTAAGCCCCCTCCACATTGTTTTCCCCATTTTCCCCATTGAAACGTTCTTCCCCAAGGTAACAGCATGGCAAGCTCCTTTACTTTCTTTGGGTCTTTTCTCAAAAGCCACTTTCATTGTGAACCTTATCTGGCCACCCCATCTAAAATCTCAACCCCATCCCCTGACATTTTACCTACTGTAGCCCACCTTATAAACATGACTTTCTTTAACACTCATCAGTCAACTGCATTTTATATTTTATTTATTGATGAAATTAACATTCATAAATAAACACTATGTATTTAACTTATTTTTCTTATTATTTATTATTTATTATTATTCTGTCTTTCCTTTTAAATCTCCATGAGGGGAGAAATAATTTTCTCACTGTTGTATCCTGATAATTTAAGTACAAGGCCTGGCACATGTTAGACTCAAATAAATACTTGTTTAATAAAAGAATGAAGAAAAGTTAACTGTGGCATAATAAATATTATAATTGCATTTTTATATTGCCTTCTTGATAGTTATAAAAAATATATCCAAAACATAAACAAGTCAAACTACAGTATAGAAAAAGAAGTCACCAAATCTATAAACCTAAAATGATCCAAACCCTAATTGAGGGACATTCTATCAAGTACTTGATCAGTGCTCTTCAAAAGTGTCAGACAAGGAAAGACTGAGGAATGTCACAGATCAGAGGACACTAAGGAGACGTGAACATGAAATTCAATGTTGGGTCCTGCCTAGGATCCTGGAACAGAAAAAAGGGAAAATGAAATTCAAAACAAAGTCTGTAGTTTAGTTACTAGTACTGTACTAGTGTTCATTTCCCGGTTTTGATAATTGCACTATGGTGATGTGAGATGTTAAAGGGCCAGGGAGGTAGCCTACCTGCACAAACATTATTACTTCTGAATATCTAAATATGTCTTCATACAGGCAAGGGGATCATTTAAATGACATGCATGTTTACTTACGCTTAGCAAATACCCTGCAAACCACCACCAAGGTAATTAAGTAACCAAGATAGGTATGTGTGTGTGTGTCAAGGTAGTTTTCATTTTCTTTTTATGTTTCACCGATCATTTTCTATGCCCTGGTAGGTGTATGCCAAGGGCCTCAAACAGAGGTTTTCAAAGCATATATTTCTTGGTACATGAAGGAGTTTCATCAGAAGACACAATAACAGTTCAAAGTTCTCTTTATACTCCCTCTGCTTTTAAAAGGTTAGAAATAACAAGTGTCAGTTAAGTAAAATGATCTTCTAAATGACATCCCACTAATTTGAGATTTCACAGTGAAATAATCATATACCATCCTATGTCTCAAGCAGGTGTGTTCTTATTAGAGGGAGAGAAACGATCAAGGAAACTGCCACCAAAGGTTTTTGAGAATTGTATTAATTAATAAACCACGGTATATCTAGTGGAGGTGGGTAGTAGAGATAAAATCGTACAAGCAGAGTTCCCTTGTCTGGAAAGCTGCCACTTGATCCCTCTCCATCCTGAGGGAATATGTCCCATTTTTAAGTGACAACTCTTCCTCATGGGTGGCGGTGGGCCCTGCCTACACTGTGCCCTCACCCCCCAACCCCCAGGCCTTGCAGCCAGGGAGAAGGACCTTCCACCTGCCCTTCTCCGGGGGGGGCACTGCTGCGTGGGTACCAGGGGATGGGGAGAAACACATCAATCTCATAGGGACTAGAACTGAAGACTATTGATGAGCATTTTTCATGTTTCTATAAATCAAAATAAACGTTTATTTGGTGGGAAACTATCCCAGTATTTTGTACATTAATGATAGTCAAAAAGCCAATCCAATTCAATTTAACCAGATAATTACCAACCATCTACTAAGGACTCACTTTCATTCTAGGGCTGTGGAGGTAAGAAGATAAATGAAGTAAAATCCTAACCCTCAGATAGCTTACTCTCTAGTAAAGGATATAAAGTTTGTAAACAAGTAACTATAAAAGATATAAATAACAAATGTCTAAAGGGCCAAGGACGTAGCCTACCTAAACAAAGTAAGCTGAATGGAAGAATGACAAAATCCCCAGAAGGAACCAAACTCTTCATTTTTACTACATTATGGTGTAGGCATATAACTTAATGTAAATATATATGATAGCCATACTCTTTTTTTTTAGTAAAAAGGACTACAACTTTATTAAAAGTAAATAAATGTAACATATAATGTGTACAGATGGCACATGGTGCCAATTTTATCTGCAGATTTTATAGTATTCCAAAGTTCGCAAGTTACACATTTGCCACAGCCTTGGCTAAATCTTGAACTAGTGCAGAATTCAGCTGTGCTAGAGTGCTGATCTTAGTATGCTTAGACGTGGCATACTTGTTCTTGATAGTTGTGTGCTTTGTAAGCCCACGATTCACCATGACTATATTCTTAGCCAGGTGTTGCATAACAACAAGAAGGGATTCTTCAGTGTATGACAGGTAATGCTGTAGAGTTGGTGTCCATTCACCATTATCAAGAATTTTCAGTGCTAAGCAAAAAGCTCCCACTGCAATCTGAGAAGGAGGAAATTACACCATATGGTAGTTCAACATAGTTAGTTCCATCAGATATTTGGCCAAAGTATGTAGCTCAACATCAACCTCTCCAATCTTAGATGCTCTCCGAAGGAAATGCAGGGGTAGAGGGCGACCCAGACTAAAATTTAAAGCTCTCAGAATCTTCATTTCCATCTGTCTGATTTGGTACTTAGTGTAAGTGTTGTCAGTCACAAAGGCAAAGTCACCAATTTCTGGAGGGTACATTTCCTCATATTTGCTTGCAATAAACATGGCAGTGACACCAACCAGCTGCAGCATCTTCTTGGGCACACAATTATCCTGCATGAACCGATCAATAATGGAAACAGTCATGTACATGGTCTCCTGGAGTAACTGAATTTCATTTGAACCTGCACTAGCCAGTCAATTAGGATGGCTCTCATGTTTCCAGTGACTTCATGACCCAGTAGGTATTTTGGTCTGACTGCTTGCTCTTCCTCAAGTTGTCTCAGATAAGCATAGATATCTTTTACATATTCACTACAAAGGTTTGGATCCGCTCCATCTTCTGCATCCACGTCATTCACTGTAAGAATTACGTCAGAGAAAGCCTGACACACGTATTCTTCTGCAGGGGCACAGCCAGATGTTTCCATGGGGCTTGGAAAGGGAGTATCAACCAAAATAGGCTCAGGAGGAAGTTTCTGTTCTTTAACAGGCTAGGGTTCTGGCTCTGGCTCCAGATCCGGCTCCAGCTGGGGCTCTGGCACAGGTACAGGAGTCTTTTCCAGAGGTTTTGGTAGTTTTTTAGCAATAACTTTTCCAGCAGCTAAAGTTTTTGCTTCCTTTTTCAGGGGCAGTTTGGCCTGTGGCTCTTCACTGACTCTGTTACCGATGTCCCCAAGAGCTGTTCTTGGCCTCAGCCCGGGCTTAGAGGCTGCAACAGTGGCCACAGGCACGTACTTTGCGCCTGCCATACTGACCTTCAACTTACTTTCAGCATTAATGCTCATGTTCCTGGTGATCCAGAGAGCCATGGCTTCCTCTGCACCAGGCAGTAGCTCAGTGGGGAGAAGCAGAGCATGGAAGCCCCCGACCATCCAGGGACCTTGAACCCACCACAGGCCAACAGCCGTTCCTCCGCAGCACTGATACCCATATTCTATTTTATATTTAAACTTTTGATCTAAAACTGAAAAAGAAAAACATTTATTATTATTATTATCATTACCTTATAATTCATTACTGCTTTGACCTGACATCAGAAACCTAATGTCTTTTCTTCTGTACCAAAATGTCAGTCAGGCCCTGTGGTTTTCTCTGTGATGTATGGTATGCAGCCTTAAATATGTAAACTGGGGTTGGTAAGTAGTTTTTTCAGATTAATTTTGGAATAAAACTGCTCCTAAACATAAGCTCTTCCCAATGTGGATAGGAAGATTATTTCCTCCAAGATGGGTGTACAGTCCCAGCTTTCAATGTTGTCATAGTCTTCAATACCATTTTGTAGTACAGTTTGATAACTTCATAGCCCTGCATCTGTACTATCAAAAATTAATTAAGAAAGGTAAGCTAAATAATACTAGTTTATTTTCCTAAAGCGTGAAATCCAGTATTCAAAAGCCCCATTTCAGAGAATAAATTTCAGGCTACCATTTTCATATCTGGAAACTGACTGCAATGTTGGAAGATGAACCAAATTATTCTTTAACAAATGAATTTTCCAAAGACTTTGTTGTCAGTACTGAGAGAAGCAAATGAGACATTTGTGCAAATACTTCTGAATGCCCCAATAGAAAAATATTCACAAGGTGTTGATGAGGTATGATGTCAGCAAGAAGCTTGGGACTTTGAGCCAATCTTTGCTGCTAAGTGGAAATGGGACTATTTCCTTTGATGTCATGAACAGTTAAAAAAAAATTCTCTCCAACATCACAGCACAAGTAAGCCAGCAAATTCATTAAGCAAACACTGACCTGATTTTGCTCCAAGATGTAGAAGAATAGCTGATTCATGATATTAATTAGTGAATCCATGGCCTGTTTCGTTTTAGCCCAGAGCAATTCCTGATGAATGAGGAAATTAATGGATTTATTCATAGTGCCCCTACAAAATACTGTCACCTCTGATCTGTCACTTTATGGGTCCAAGGTCAGCCCCACCCTTTGTGAGAACCTGATCTGTAGTAACACTTACAATTTGGAACAGTGCCTTCTATATCCAGTGGTCTGAGACCCTTCTCATCACAAAGTAATTTTGCCTTGCAGAGACTTCTTGTTCAAAAATTCTTTGACCCCTCCAAGATTCTCAAAACATCACAAATAAATATAGCTAACAGTGTGCTGTTATTTATATCTGTGTGCTCATTTGCTGCAATAGAAGATGCCACCAATAATTTAACTTATCCTGAAAGTTCTCAGCCATATTTTTTTTAATTAATTAATTTATTTATTTTTTGGCTGTGTTGGGTCTTCGTTTCTGTGCGAGGGCTTTCTCTAGTTGTGGCAAGCAGGGACCACTCTTCATCGCGGTGCGCGGGCCTCTCACTATCGTGGCCTCTCGTTGCAGAGCACAGGCTCCAGACGCTCAGGCTCGGTAGTTGTGGCTCACGGGCCTAGTTGCTCCGTGGCATATGGGATCTTCCCAGACCAGGGCTCAAACCCGTGTCCCCTGCATTGGCAGGCAGATTCTCAACCACTGCGCCACCAGGGAAGCCCTCAGCCGTATTTTTAACATGCTGAGCAACAATGTTTCTGATTATACGAACATTTGCAAGTGTTTGTTTATGCTCTGGACACAATTTCTGCTACATTCAAAAGAAACTCTTTTATAAAAGTGTTGTCTGTAAAAAGGTTTAGATGCCAAGGCAATTTTTTCACTTAATAGAGAACTGCATTTCACAGCAGATCATTTGTTTTATTCTCATTCAAAACAAATGCTGCCATTTCTTCAGTCCATTAAGTTTCCCAACGCCCATCTTTTCTGTGTACCAGTCATGGCTTGTTTAATTATAGTGCCGTAAGTTGTAATTTTTCTGTTGTAAATATTTTTTGTTTGGATATTCTTCACATACACCAAAAAAAAAGTGCACCCCTATTTTTTCTTGAAATACTAAACTTTGTTTTTTAGGAGATGCACAAGTCCATTTTTCTCTAAATTTTACAATAAGAAAAATAGCAGTAAACACATGGTACTAAATAACAACTGCCAATTGACTTCAGTGTTGGAAATACAAAGGAAAGTGTGTGACCTTTGACTAAACAGGGAGGGTATAGCCCTTCCACAGAGGGCATTGCCCCTCAGATTTAGGGGATGTCTGCTGTGTGGGGACACTGATCCTCTGTTGTTAAGAGAAGCTAGAAATCAGACTTTTAAAAGAAATACCTCGGGCTTCCCTGGTGGCGCAGTGGTTGAGAGTCCGCCTGCCGCTGCAGGGGACACGGGTTCGTGCCTGGTCCGGGAAGATCCCACATGCCACGGAGCGGCTGGGCCCGTGAGCCATGGCCTCTGAGCCTGCGCGTCCGGAGCCTGTGCTCCACAACAGGAGAGGCCACAGCAGTGAGAGGCCCGCGTACCGCAAAAAAAAAAAAAAAGTAAAAGAAATATCTCCTAAGATTAAGGAGATTAATCTCTTAAGTTATCAAAATGTTGATAACTTATTCCAAGTTTATTAAAATATCATGTGGGTCAACATTGTTCTTGCCAGGCAAAACAAGTCTGCAAGCTGAGTGCAATCTGTAAGCCACCCATTTACAACCTCTGGGGATGTAGAGTGTAACAGTAAAATAACCTATATTCTACCTCTGTTTAGTCCCTGAGAACTAAGAAGAAAACAGGTACAGTTACATCAACATGCTTCTATGGAATATGAATCCAAGTGCCATAATTAATTTGGAAGCTTACTGATGAGGCAGCAAAATGCAGTGGAAAGGAAGCCCAGCATGTGCAGGAATCCCGAGTGTATCACTTATTAGCTTGGTTGATGTTAGAGTCCTCATCTGGAAATTGGGATAATAAAATTGCCTTGTAAGTTTGTCAAAATTATTAGAGATGAAAGTATACAAGTTTCTCAGTGTAATGTTGGCATTTGGAAGATGTTCCATAAACAGTAGCTATCCTGTTATTACACACCACAAAACGTAAGTTTCCAACCATATTTCTTCGTTGCCCCCACAAACACGAATGGTGTCCAGCCACCTCCTGCCACCCCTCCCTCTCCACATCATGTTTCACTCCTTGGGGCAGGAGCCCACGCCGCGGCTCATCAGCCCACTCAAGTTTTCTACTTGCCTTGCCCATGCTCTTACCTGTACCTGGAATGCCTGTCCCTCCCCTCTTCATTCAGCTCCTTCCTTTGCAACTCAACCAAAGTGTCACCTATTCTGGGAAGTCTTTCTTGAGGGCCACCTCCAGTCTGAATAGAGCACTCCCTCCCTTCCTGCCTTGTGTTTGCCTCCGTCATAGCATTTGTCGATAGTATTGTCAACTGTGAGCTCCTGAGACAGAGGAGCTGAGGCAGTCACCTCACTGTCCTGAGCACCTGGGTGCAGTGTCTTCGCCTGGCATGTAATTATGGCTCAAAAAAAAAAAAAAAAGATCAAGGAGAGAATTATGAATACGAATGAGGTGACTATAGACTGGAGTGGAAACAGCCCACTCCGTGTCTGCTTCCCTCTTGTTTTACAAATGCAAATCTTTGGCTACTGGTTATGCCTCTCCTCCTTGCCTTCCCAAACCTCACACTGGCTACTGCCTCTACCCCACCCCGAAACCAATGGCAATTTCCATTCTGGAGTAGCAGGTCATAAGAGAGAAGATGCTTAAGTGTCATCTCCTGGGGCTTGGAAGTGGGGACTGGAAGGACCCCTGAGAGGGTTCCTTTTGAAAGGGAATAGAGAACACAAAATAGAGTCCCTCACTGGAGGCAAAGAAAGGGAGAAATGTGACCCAAGGTCTTACCTTCATTTTCAGAACTGATAACTTCTTAGCTAAGCTGGAGCAAGAATGGGTGTGCACCGAAGTGGGCTTGGGGCTTCTTGCACAGCAGCATACATGGTCCTACGTCAGAAGAAAAAGAATTTAGTAGACAGGGCTGCCATTAGCATATACTGGGCCTTTGAATGAAGAAAAGGCATCCGGAGGGATGCAGAGGAATACAGATCCCTGTTGGGGAACTTAGTGACAGGAGGAGGATGGGCAGGACTTCAGCCCCCAAGTGCCCCTCATCCAAGTACCTTCATGAACAACCTACTGAAGTAGCCCTGATGTAAGAAAAAGTGTTTCCCTTAATGTGCAATATTAGAAAAATGATTATGAATCACATGCAAATATTTATTCTTTTCCAGGAACATGGGTGACATTTGGAGGTCAAATTTCAGATGAGGTGAGTTACTTTTGGCTTCCATTATGCTGATTGGAGAAAATGCAGAGCAAACTATTTTACAGTACAGTTCCTGGGATTCTGGCATTTTACAAGGATAATAGTTTAATCACAGGAAATGGCTAAGACTGACTTAAAGATTATTTTCCATTTTATCTTGCTGCTTGTATTTTTCACATTTAGACTATTAATAACCCTTGAAGCTGTCAATCTATTGTAAGTGCAGTGCAGCCTCAATAATTAGAGAACAAACCAGTTTGGAATTAATATTTAGTAACTTAATGAAAATTTTATTGCTGGTGTGTGTGTTTTGTGTGTTTTAGCTTCACCTAGAGTGACCAACAAGTCCCAGTTTGCATCGTTTCCATTTTAATATCTCTCAGTCTTGGAAAAACTGGGACAGTTGGTCACCCTGGCTTGGGCAAGTTAATGCAACCTCTCTGTTCCTCATTTTCTCATATGCAAAGTGGGATGATAATGTTGACCTTGAAGATCTGTTGAAAAGATTAACCATGTAGGGTAGCAAACACACAATAAATGGGACCTATAATAATTGTATTTACTACAAAACTCCTTTAAACCTTCATTTACACATTCAGAGCAGTGCTTACCAAAGTAATATTCTTACCATTGCCTTTAACGATTACCTTCATGGCTTAAGTGAGCTATGCAGGCATTGAGTACCAACAGCTTCCCTGAGGAAACCCCCTCAGGTCCCTCCAAGCCTTTCTTGCCTTCCTCCATACCACTGAGGAGTCAGGGATAGTGTATTTGAGTGGATACACTCAGTGGGATCCAGCTCACTCTGCATTAACAATAGATTCGTTAACATTTCCCTTTACCAACAATTGCCACATCTGTAAAACACAGATGATGGCCCCTAAGATTAATGAAGGGCTCAGCCTGGTGCCTGGCCCAGGATAAGCCCTTTATAAGGGTAGTTCTTACTATCATTCCTAAGGAGATGCTTGGGGAGATAAAGGGTCTTTTCCACAACTCGCAAGGTCACCATGTTATTTAATAGATCCATAGGAAGGAGTCTTATCTGCATATTTTTATCTGTCTGAATTTCTGTTCCCAGTATTGGGCATAGGTCACCACAGAGAGCTTGTTGCAGAGGGGAGTCCTTGGGAAGCAGACGACTGGTGGAAATTAGCATGCAGAACAGTTATCAGGAAGTCGGGCCATGATGCAGTCTCAGCAATGACCTCAGCTGACCCCATGGGGAGCTCTGAAGCTCAGATGGCCCTGCAGGGTTGTTCCAAGTTGGGGCAAGAGGAGTTGAGTGTTTATATCCCTTGTATGACCAGTCGTTGGATAGAGGCAGCCCTGGGAGACAGGTCTGACCTTGGGGTAGGTGACTCGCTTTAGCCAGGTGCCTTCTGATGGCAGCATTCCTACGAGCTGGGGGAATAAGTCCTTGAGCTCTGAAGGAGGACCAGGGTGGTCATCACAGGGTCCACTCCAGGGCCCTCTGACTGGCATCAGGAAGGGTGAGTTGAGGAGGCACAGAGGCAAATCCACAGGTATCAAAGCAATGGCTGCAGACTTTAATCAGATGCACAGTAAATGACAAGGAAGGAAGGAGGTCTAAAGTTAATAATCCCCTGTATCTAGCATGTGTGTAACCTTTTACTGCCTGGTATGGTTTTTGGAGCAGAGAAAGACAAATACATCTTCCCTTTTGGAGCAGAAGGATCAACTGTAAGCATATTATTTCCCCCTTCATCTTTGCCCTCCCCTTGACAGTGTCTCCTTTCTGCTGCAGTGAGCCCAGCTTGCCCAGGTCAGAGTATGCAGGGCTGGCCTCTGAAATAAATCATTTCAAAATTATGATTCTAAAAACTACACAGTAAAGCTGTTGTGAATGACTGCAGAGGCTCTCACATCAAACGCAGACCAAATAGCAATTGTCCTTCCCAAGAGCAGCTGTGGCTTCCCCCCAGGGCCTGGCAGAGAGACTGCCAGCAAGGAGGAATGAAGGCACAGCCAGACCACAGTCACACCCATGGCTGAATTGATGGAGCTCAACTATTTCCATGTGGCAACGTAGGCACAAAGCAGATACAAATATGGGATCCTGGGATGAGCACACTGTAATGTGCTGAGTGACATAATCATTAGTGCCACCTTGGGAGGTGGTGATGTCCCCATTACTGGGAGAGTTCAACCATTTATTGAATAGCCACTTGGCAGGAATATTATCGAAAGGGTTCAAACTGGAAACTAGATAACTCTGTGAGGTACCTCCCAAAGATGATTTGGCTTCATCATAAAACCAAGATAGATGTTACTCACGTGAATTATAATATTTTAAAATAATGATAAGAGTATATTACCATCTTATAGCACTTAATTTTTGGAGTTTTATTTATGTTTTCTCATCTGTGACATAGTTAAGCTTCCTTCATTTGCAGGTAACAGTAAACTCAACTGAAATTGGCTTAACCAATAAGGGAAAAAAATATTTTTACTTTTAAATTAGAAGTGCAGAGATAGAGCAGGCTTCCAGGTTGACTCATTCAGAGCCTCCACTCTATTTCCTAGTGATTCTCCTGACCCTGTGTTCCTTCGTATATCAACTTCATCCTCAGGTAGCAGCAGGAATTCTAGACCTCAGTTAGAATAGTAACTCCAGGGAAAGAGTGTCGCTTCTAGAAACTCTGCAAGCAAGTGTTCCCAGAAGTCCTCAGCCAATCTCCTCTCACATCTCATTGGCCCAGATGTGTCACATGACCTTCCCTGAACCATGTCAGGCCCACCAGGCCCCCCTTAGAGGGAGGTAAGGTCAGCTTCCCCTGAGACCTGTGGGCTCCCTAGGGGGCCTGAACAGAATCATCCTCATTTTACAGATAAAGAAACTAAAACACAGAGAGGTCAAATGATTTGCCCATGTTTATGTATCCAGTAAGTGGTACACTCAAGGCCGGACACTGATCTTCTGACTTAGTTCAGTGATTTCTTTTCATTATTCCACATTCGGATCTTCAAATCCCATGATTGGGAAACATCTCAGCAATCATTTAGTTCAATTCTCCATTCAGAATTCTCCATCTTATCTTAAAATTTCTCCCTAGATAAGATTTATTATACACATTTCCCAATCATAATCTACTAGTATGTCATGTGACATAACACAAGGATGATACACAATACAAGCAAGCAAAATAATTTCTAAAATATAGGGCATGGGACTTCCCTGGTGGTCCAATGGTTAAGACTCCATGCTTCCACTGTATGGGGCATGGGGTCGATCCCTGGTCAGGGAACTAGGATCCCACATACTGCACGGGCCAGCCAAAAATATTTTAAAAATTTAAAAATATATATATATGACAGTCATGATGGAAAAACTATACTGTTTTTAACTTTTAACTTCTACTTAAGAGAAATGTCATAACAGTAGCAAACTTAAAGCAGTAATAACATTTTTGCTGCTATTATTCTAAAGGATTTGCATGGAGTCCATTGTGCTAGCCTGACAATTTTCTTGGTATGCCAATTTAAAAAACAACAGGAAAAGAGTTTATCTTGGAAATGCTGATGAAGCACCTTTAGCCCACAATGAAAAACATGATGGAAAAATCAATTTCAAATATTTGTGAGGTGTGTAATTTTTCAGTTGCCTAATAAGTCTATCAGCAAAATGAAAAAAATGTCCTTTCTCCAGTGTTGCTTATGGTTGTCCCTCCAGAGCCATCCCTCAAGGTGTGGTTTACAGCGATTCCCTGTGCTCTTCTCTCGCACTTGCCACTTGTGTTCAGCAGCACGCAGGAAGGAGCAAGGAGCTTGGAGGTCTTAGGCTGACCTGTGAGGCGCCGGTGCACTCACCCCCTCCTCTCCATGTAGTGTCAGTGCGGCTGGTGGTCGTTCTGTGATGGTGCCTGGGGTTGTGCGTGGCAGGAGCTTTCCAACAGTCCCAGCTCCATGTAACTTTTGGTTCATCAGTACAGTCTGCTAAGCCTCCAGGGAAAAAAGTCACAAGCTTTTAGGTCAGGAGTCACCCAGCTGCCAGAACCTACTGTCTTGGGGAAAAGAGAAAGAAGAGAAATGAAGTCACCAGGGATATAAATGACCCTCTTGGTCAGTGAGATTGCAATGCCACAGAGCATGTTGTCAAACCACGTCTTCCAAGCAGAGTGAGAAACACAAGTCTCTCCATCTCACTGTGTTCCTGGTGGCTGACTTATCCCAGCGCTGAAGGAAATCCCTCAGTACCCAGTATAGGTCTGAGGGAAGGGATACTTTTACCCTATTCAGGCCGGTTGAATCTTCTTTTTTCTTCCTTTCTTTAATACAACTGAGAAAAACAAGAATGGTCAGTGAAATTTCCATGTTCATAAAGACAACCAGAGGATTCCAAGTTGCTTCACAGCTTTAGAAAGTATTTGGCTTTTACGACTGACCTTTTTTTTTTTAACATCTTTATTGGAGTATAATTGCTTTACAATGTTGTGTTAGTTTCTACTGTATAACAAAGTGAATCAGCTATAGGTATACATATATCCCTATATCCCCTCCCTCTTGCGTTTCCCTCCCACCTTCCCTATCCCACCCCTCTAGGTGGTCACAAAGCACCGAGCTGATCTCCCTGTGCTATGTAGCTGCTTCCCACTAGCTATCTATTTTACATTTGGTAGTGTGTATATAAGTCCATGCCACTCTCTCACTTCATCCCAGCTTACCCTTCCCCCTCCCCGTGACCTTTGCATCCTCTTGCAGGTTGCTGAACGGCTGATGACAATTGCCTACGAGAGTGGAGTGAATCTCTTTGATACGGCTGAGGTCTACGCTGCTGGAAAGTAAGTCAGTGCCTGATGTGTCTCTCAGGTGTCATTTCTGGAACCAAGAGACTCTGCCCAGACCATTGCTGACAAGGGTTTGTCCTCACCACACATGTTGATGCCGCTGCTTTTCTCCCTCCCTCTCCCACCATCACCAGAACTGGGGCTATTGACCATCTCTGGGCCCCTCTGCCTACCTCTGGTCCCTATATGAAGAATGGACTGGAAACAATTGCCACATGAGGGGCAGAGGTGGTTGAGATCAGAGTGGTGGCAGTGGAGATCTATAAGTATTAGCTGAATGTAATTAACATAAGTGAGCAGATTCCAGCGTGGTGTTCCAAAGCTAGTCTCATAATTTAATAACCACACCTCGTAGTTCCTCAACCCCGAGGGAAATGGACACATTCTCTCTGCAGGGAAGCAGGGACTGCTTTTCCTGTTTGCAGGCCTGTCCCTCCACCGGGCATTACAGGTAAATCAGAGATTAAAGAAGGGACTCCCAAAGATGCCAAGAAACCCAATATCTTTTATAAGAGGACATTTCAGACCCCATTCTAAGGACAGAGAGCGCTGCAAAGAGGCCTTGCTTCTTTTGCTGGAGAAGTCACAACTAGCTATAATCTTCTTATGGACCTGAGAGCAGGTTTGGGGCTCTAGGACAGGGCTCACTGCTAAGTCAGAACACATGGGTGCTGTGCCTTCAGGGTCCATGCCCTCTGTTCCTGCACAATAAGCACATTCAACAGAAGTGGAACGCCTTGGCCTCCTGCTAGGAGCGTGGATGCAGGAAAGAAGCTAAACATCTGGACAGCTGCTTGAGCAGCTCTGCAATTTTTTAACAGGGCTGAGGAGTGTAATCACCTGTACGCCTAATTCCCCCGCTTCCAGGTAAGAATAACAATCAAACTGCTGAATCAGGTTCATCACTGCCTGATAAAAGTGCATTTTCCTAGCCTGGGTTTCCTCCTTTTCAAGGGCAGGTCTATGTTTAAGGACCATCAGGGAGATTCAGAGCCCACATCCTTGATGTTTTCTGTTGAGTCCAAGGAGAGAAAATACAATTGACAAGGCCTTGTTCCTTTCCACATCCTACCCTATCTCAGCGTTTTCTTCTTTTGTTAAATCCCGCTTATTACCAAATGGGCCTAAGGCTGAAAAAGGGGGAGTGATTAACAAGTCTTTTAGAGCTCTGTTTGTATTCCTGTTGTGAAGGATAATCGGTCCTGATTAATTATTGATTGATTGTCCGTGTGTAATGAGATAGTTCCCACTGTGAAATGCAAGGTTGTAAGAGAGACTGGGGAAAGAACCCAGAAGTAACATTCAACACGTGTCTACTTGGGGCATGCCCCGCAGCTAACCCACCTCATGGTTTATTGCCAGGCTGTACACTTCAACAGAGACAGATGCTAATGGACAAAGTGCTGATTATATTGATGTCCCCATTCAAAAAGCCTGAGAGCCCACCTACTTCTTACAATGTTGGTCTGGCTGGGAGGAACCTAGAAGAAAGTTTTGGTCTCCTTAAGCTTGGGTCCCAGCTGGGGTAGTTGGAGGGGGAGAGGATGGTGAGGGTGTCTTCAGTATAACTCGCCACGACTGGTGTCAGCGGCAGGAAGGACACTTCCCTACGACTTCTTATATCCTCCTCCTATGACAACGCTTGTCACTGGAACCCAGGACATTCTCTATGTGGGCTGCTGCATCTACAATCCTGGCTTTGGGACATCTAAAGCCACACATGGGTTCTTTTACCCTGCAAGATCGCCTGGAGTCAGTATTTTCTGTCTGAAAAGCATGAGGTCTCATTGTCCTCCCCAGTCACAATCGGAGACCACAGCCATTAGAAAGAAACCCTTGACTCCCTTTGGATACCGCCAAGCAGGACAGTTATATATGGGATCGTTGGTTTAAGAACACCAAACTGCCAAATGACTCTGCTGTTTCCTAGTATCAGGACCGCAGGCGGTCTCCTGCCAGTGTGTCAGGATTTGGCAGGTGCTTCTGGAATGCTCCAGGAGCAGGATTCCGCAGGCACAAGCAGAAACAGTGGAAACTGTGCTACCAGCCGAGAGCAGCTTCTATTTTCGGGACATGTAGGCATTGAGAGTTCAAACAAGGAGGGGATCTGGTGTTTTGGATTGACTCTTGCGTTTCCAGGACACTGTATCCTAAGACATTATCTGTTTCCCCTTCAGGGCAGAAGTGATTCTGGGGAGCATTATCAAGAAGAAAGGCTGGAGGTAATGCATTCACCATAATCATTTACTTGCCTTTAAAAAGACTTTTGTTATCTTGTACCAGAGAAGAGAGAATAAAATTGCATGACAACTGACCAAAAGGCTGTCAAAAAAAAGTCAATTCTTAGTAAAGAAATGATTTACAGCAGTTTGAAAATAAGTATTAGCTAGCTTATTACTTGTGCTTCAAAAATTATTGACTTGTCATTGATCACAATGAATTACCATGGGTTGAGCAGAGAATGTTCATGAGATATTTGTGCGTAAAAGAAAGTGGCATTTTCATGGTTTCTGACTGCCATTTGTGGTAATCTGGTGAAGGAAGCCAGCTGACAGAAAACTTATTATCTCTACACACATATTTATGTTCATTGTTCATTTTATTAACTCTGGATGCAAAGAAATGATGAAACAAGAAACCCTTGGGATAAATATCCCAAAGCTTTCTTATCTGAACACAATTAGCCAGCATCTCTCCTGTGCGCTGGGAGCCCTATTATCTGGGCATTCAGGAAAATGCTTCATCTGCTATCCTTGAGGGGTCCTGTTGCATCCCATCACCTTCTGTAGCCAAAGCCAGTAGTAACGAGTGATGCGATAGCGGTGGCAGGGTGGGGGGCCAACCCCCTCCATCTCAGTATACCTGTCAGCCCCAACAGCTACTTCTCCCCCAGCATGAGTACAGGATCAGGCCGAGTCCAGCCAAGGCCACTGGGCAAATCTGGAGTCTTCTTCTGCTCTGGTATAAGATCTGCTGACGGCCAAATAAATAACCATTCTATAGGACGAGTGGAAATGGAAACCCAGAAGTGTATGGCGATATGAACAAATAAACTTTGGTGACCTACTTTCTCCCTCTCCCTCTCCTCTTTCCCTACTCCAGGGACTGTAAGAGTGTGAAAAGAAAATTGTATTCAACCTTAAATACAGAAAAATATCCACATCCCCACCCAGTCCTCCACCTTGCCTGAGTTACCTTCCTACTCAGAATGTTGGCTCACCCATCACTGCTCAGATAGGACTGTATCACTTTCTTAGGGTGCTGTAACAATGTGCTACAAACTGGGTGGCTTAAAACAACAGTAATTTATTCTCTCTGTTCTGGGGTCCAAAAGTACAAAATGAATATTTGGGCAAGGGCATGCTCTTTCTGAATCCTTCTTTGCCTCTTCCTAGCTTCTAGTGGTTGCTGGCCATCATTGGCATTCTGTGGCTTACAACTGCAGCTCTTCAACCTCTGCCTCTGGCTTCATATGGCATTCTCCCCTCGTGTTTCTGTGCGTCTTCTTATAAAGACACCAGTCATATTGGATAAAGGCCCCACCTTACTCCAGTATGACCTCATCTTAATTTAACTAATTACATCTGCAATGATCCTATTTCCAAATAATCTCACATTCTGAGGTACTGGGGGATAGGACTTTAACATATCTTTTGTGGGGGACACAATTCAACCTATAACAGAGACCTTGGAGATGAGTCCACTAATGTCCAGTGAAATCAACAGCGAGGTGTTGGCTGCCAGAGTACACCTGAGGATGAAGGGGAAACTTCAGTGCTGTGATTCTCTTCCCCTCTGCATCCAGAGAATGTCTACTCATCACTCACCATACTTTGCAAAGCTTCTTCTATACATTTTGTAGAAAATAGATTAACATGCATCTTTCACAAACTGCCTTTCTGTCTTGCAAATAAAAACTCAAGCTATCCCCATGCTACAGAAAATTGATATCAGGTCATATCAGTTCACAGCTGCCCACCCGAGATTGCTGAAAAGATAAACCATAACATCACAGCATGGAGGCTACAAAAGCAGTTTCAACCAGCATCCTTGCCTACTCGTCCCAAGACCACCACTTGCTAGGTGCATTGTCCAGGGCAAGTTACTTCTCTTTTCTGAGGCTCACTTTCCCCACCTGTAAAATGGATGGCATAACTGTTCATGGAGTGTTGTGCTGATAATGTGAGATAAGGTGGACAAAAAAATATTGAAAGCTGTGCTATATCAATGTGAAATACTCACAATATCATTCTTCACGCACTCAGAAGAATTGCTCTAGATGCCTCCGTGAGGTCAGTGATGATTCATCAGGTTGTTGTCTACTCTTGCTATTTGAACATAAATATTAGTGTGCACATCCATAGAGGCCAAATATTTTACAGAAAGCCTAATTTTGGAAAAATAAGTCTATGGTGGTCTAAGGATAGAATGTGCGGCCTTGGCAGGCCCAATTGCTCTGAATAATCCAGAGGGCTGCACTCATTTTTTTATCAGATTCCATCCAGAGCTTTGTGTTGAAGCTCTGAAAATGTTTGCTGAAGGAGACCCAACTCCCCTGTGGCAGATTGCTATTATACTACGTATCACGAGGTTGATGGATTAACCTGGAAAGTGCATCAGCCCTTTTGGGGTGTGTAATCTCCAGATGCATATATTTGTAGACCTTCTGTTACAGTGATTCAAATTACTTTTCAGGGAATTAACTTCAGGGGGATGGGGTTACTGACATTTTCTACAAATTTTTCTTGTTGCAGCCAAGTTGTCATAGTTGTCACCGCCATTCCACATTGGTTATCATTAATTATGCTAGGCTTTTATATCTGAGGGCCCCAGGCATCGACTCCACAGCTGAATTATAAATGCCTTGTTTCAAATACTCCTGAAGTTTGGTCTTAACCTTTGAATCTCAAATGCCTTTTTTTTCCTGGACCAGTTCAATTGAATTATGTACTTAGAGAAAGTAAATTACATTGAGATCTGCCTCCCAATTTTAAATTATATGACTATAGTTCTCTAGACATATTCATATTCCACAATCATAATGGTGCGATTCCATTTCCTGCCCTTGGGTGTGGTTTTGAGGAAGTAATGAATTTTCTGACAAGATTTCCACATTTCATTCCCTTAGGAATTAAGTGGTAAAACTTTGAGTTAAGGATTTTTAGGATTGTTTTTCTAAAATAACATTTCCATTTAATAAAACACTCAAAGAAATTTTATTCCTATTTATTGACTAAATTTATTCGTATTTCCATGCAGTCAGTTCTTTCCTGTGAATGCAATTGGTTGCATGACTCTTTCCAATTGGTTGGAAAGAGTCATAACTCAGAGACACTAAGGTCCATTGCCCTTGGCAGAGGGTGGATGTACCCCCAGGAAAGTTCATGCTCAGTCAACACTATGTCAGATGCTCGATGAGTGTTAGTTGGTGACTGTCTATTTGAGTTCCTAATGCAGTCCATGCTTTAAGTCTTCTTTCTTACTCTTCTCACTTTCCTTTCTGACTCTCCATGCCTACCACTCACCTTTGCTTTACTACCACCCAATCACCTGTGTGTTGTCACAGCCCTCCTCCTCCTCATCTGGCCCCTCCAAGTAAAGTTCCCTTCCCTTCAGAACTCTTTCTCTTGGATCTGACTTCAAGTCCCCACTCATCAGCTTCCCTTTGTCCTTAGGTTTCAATGACATAAATGAACAAGTTTATCTCTTCACCAATTTCTTAAAATATGAGGTACAATAAATTCTTTCTGGTGCTATAATAATAATATGACTCAGTACTATAACCAGCAGTTTATTTACTATTTCTCTGTGTGTTTTTTTAACATACAGGAGGTCCAGCCTGGTCATAACAACCAAACTCTACTGGGGTGGAAAGTAAGTTAAACACCTTTTATTTCCTTGACAAGAAACAACTAGTAGTTTGTGCTTTGATTCTTTTAGGCAACCATTTTACATCTAACATACTAAAATTAATTGGTTGGAAAGAAAGATTTTTTTTTTCACTTGAAGGAAATAGCAATTAGCCTAGGATTCAATTTTAGCTAGATACCCCCAAAGAAGTTTAGTGCAAAGCATGTGGTC
Source organism: Hyperoodon ampullatus (assembly GCF_949752795.1). Lineage (NCBI taxonomy): Eukaryota > Metazoa > Chordata > Mammalia > Artiodactyla > Ziphiidae > Hyperoodon > Hyperoodon ampullatus. The sequence goes on along the minus strand of NC_136918.1, from coordinate 71,554,676 downwards.
ACTTGTTACTAAGTGATTCATGGAGATTTTCAAATACCAACATCATACTTAGAACCATTTCCAAAATAGAGTTCAAATTTCAGGAAAAGAAAATAAGCACATAGCATCACAGTAGAAAAGCTACTCAAATCTGCCAAAAACTCAGAGACTTCTACGGAAAACGATGATAAAAATATCTTGTCTGGCCCCACGTGTAAGTCTCTGATCATTTCTGCAGAGGGCTCTGAAAATGCTGATCAAAAGGACCATTTCATCGAAGAATAACAGGAAGCTGCCTGTATCACTCTCTGTCAGGCCAAATGAAAGAGTGGTCCTCTCTCTGTTGTGGGATGCAGAACAAATTTCACAGGATGAATTGGCTTCTGATGGGCCTACTGGTATTTGAACTGGTACTTATATTATTCAGCAGGACTTAGAAGACTGGCCTCTTTGTCAGACATGTGAGAAAAAGCAAGCTATTCCCTATTCTTTTTCATGGAAATCTCAACAATCTCCATGGAGTTCTAACAAAAAGCAAAGCAGGGCTTCCCTGGTGGTGCAGTGGTTGAGAGTCCGCCTGCTGATGCAGGGGACACGGGTTCGTGCCCTGGTCCGGGAAGATCCCACATGCCGCGGAGCGGCTAGGCCCGTGAGCCATGGCCGCTGTGCCTGCGCGTCCGGAGCCTGTGCTCCACAACGGGAGAGACCACAACAGTGAGAGGCCCGCATACCGCAAAAAACAAACAAACAAAAAAAAACAAAGCAAACACAAACAAACAAAACCTTATTTATTTCTCTATAATTCATAAGGAATCGTTAAAGATAAAATTGAAGGGGAATCTTCCAATCAAAATGTATATGTGTATACACACACTCATATTTTAATGCTGATTTTGAGTTTGTTTATGATAAATATGAAGAAAGAAATACGAAACTTAGATTTTTATACCTATTGTAGTCTGTATGAAAATAAAGTCGCATGGTGCATATGAGAAACGTAGGTTTATATTGTGTATACTCTGACTCATGGTGCCATTGCCTGGTGCTATTGTCTATGATTTAGTAGTACTCAAAACCTTGCCTATGATTTAGAGATAAACAGGAAATATGACAGTCTGAAAGAACCATTATGTAGTAGAGTACTACATACAGTATTATCTAATATACTTCTAAAAGATACAAAATCACCAAAGGCACATGATAAACTACTATGTTTTAAAAGGGGGTTGCTGGGACTTCCCTCCCTGGTGGTGCAGTGGTTAAGAATCCACCTGCCAATGCAGGGGACACGGGTTCGATCCCTGGCCTGGGAAGTTCCCACGTGCCGCGGAGCAACTAAGCCTGTGTGCCGTGCGCCACAACTACTGAGCCTGTGCTCTAGAGCCCGCGAGCCAAAACCACTGAAGCCCGCGTGCCTAGAGCCCATGCTCCGCAACAAGAGAAGCTACCACAATGAGAAACATGCACACCGCAACAAAGAGTAGCCCCTGCTCACAACTAGAGAAAGACGGCATGCAGCAATGAAGACCCGACACAGCCAAAAATAAAATAAATAAAAAAATTTTTTTAAAAGGGGGTTGCCAAAGGTATTGGTGTTAAAGAAGTATTTCATCAGTACTTTAAAACTCAAGGACCACATTTCTTTCTAATTGGCTAGAGTCTGAGAATGGTGTGGGCAGGCAAAAGTCCATTAAATATTCATCTTCTTAGGAAACTAATTTAAGGAAGACTCGGTACATCACCTTTTAAAAGAAAATAGTTGTTTGATTTCTTTTGAAAGTCAAAAGTCACTTTCAGATATGCTTCCTTTCTCAGAAAACCAATGCTGTCAATAGCCCTACAATCTTATAGTAAGCTCGCAAACTTACGTCAAGTTTTTGTTTTGTTTTGTTTTGTTTGGCTTGGGATTGGTTAAAAACAAGGTGGGAAGGTTGAGCCATGTGCCAAGTGTCAAATTATATATGGACAAGGTGTGCACAGCTGAGTTGTTATTTACGTGGTGCGATGACAGTGATGGTTAGTTTATCTCCTGGGGTCTCCAAAGAAAAGCCGCTACATGTGCTGCCCACCAGCCTTCTCTCCCCAGCCTGCAGTGGTGCAAAATTTGCTAAGAACAGGGAATACCATTAACAACTCAGTCTAGAATGATTGTTCTGTCCTTTTGAAACAGTGATTTTTAAAAAAGCACACCTCCACTCAAAGTCATTTGCTTCTTTTTCTTGTCAGAGCTGAGACGGAGAGAGGGTTGTCAAGAAAACATATTATTGAAGGTGAGTATTGCTTCCACTTTATCTTTGTTTGTGGGCTGCCAATTCAAGAAAGGTATCAACCAAACAAGTTCAAAATACATTGGAAGGGGAAAAAAATTCTCTATGAAAAGAACCACAATCAACCACGTTTCTTCCTGGGGTTGAGTGTGGGGAGTGTAGTGATATAGAGGGCAAAATGAAAACTCAAAAGAAAAAGACTGGATCCTCTAGAACTCTTCTCTTTTACAGCTATGCTAATGTTAATAAAGCACTTCTGTAAGATTTTTTTTAAACTTTTTGAGATATAATTTATATACCATAAAAGTTTACCCATTTAAAATATACAATTCATTGATTCTGAGAATAATTACAGAGTGCTCAATCATCATCATCATTTGATTTTAAAACACCTTCATCTCCCCAAAAAGAAACCTTGTACCTACTAAGAGTCACTTCTTATCCCCTCCTTACCCACAGCCCAAGCAACCACTAATTTACTTTTGTCTCATTTCATACACATGAGATCATACAATATGTAATATTTTGTGACTGGCTTCTTTCACTTAGCATAAAGTTCATCCATGTTGTAGCATGTATCAGTACTTCATTCCTTTTTGTTACCAAATAAAATTCCATTGTATGAGTATACCACAGTTTGTTTATCCAATCATCAGTCAATGACATTTGAGTTTTCACTTTTTGACTATCATGAATAATGCTGCTTTAAACATCTGTGTACAAGTTTTTATGTGGACATATGTTAAGACTACTATGCTTTTTTTAAAGGAGCATCTATGCATTAAAAAAAACTGGTGGAAAGTTACTACTAGGTAATTGATTCACAGTGCCATTGCTTTTGCAATGGTACTCAAAAATGGTATCATTTAGAAATAAACAAGAAATAATACAGTCTCCAAGATCTATTATGTAGTAGAGTACTGGTACTCTACTGTGACGATTATGAGAATTGTGAGGAATTTTTTATTTATTTCTTGCTTGTCTATATATTACAAAAATTTTATGCTTCTACATTTTGCAATAAAGGAAAAATGTTAAAAGGGGCCGCCATATGTTTCTAACATCTTTACACTAGTTCCTGAACAATTCCATAAAAATTCAAGATTTTTATAACTTTAGATTCATAATTAATCATTGAGACAAATGATTCTCCATTTTAAAACTAATTTCATTTATGAAATACCAGAGTCACCCAAAACATAAGATGTACTCTAATCCCACTACTTTGAAAATAAATGTAGTTGAAGAAGTAAATTCCTCCCTTTGGTCACCTCATCTCATTCCACAGTTTGACAATACAGTGCATAGCCTTCCCTACTTTTCCCTGTAGTTTCACTGACTTATCTATCTACCTGTACACACTTACTTATAAATACAAAAATGTATGTATTAATCACTAACTGGTTTTTAGTATAGTTGTAGGTATCTGGGCTTTGAAATCAGAAAAACATTGGTTCACGTTCCAACTCTTGTCATTTATGAGCTGGGGGACTTTGTGCAAGTTACTTAACCTCACTCATCCTGATCTCCTGGACTCTGAGATGGGCTATCAATATCCTACCTCGCAAGGCTACTATTCAGGGATTGAACTTAGATTGTTCACATTGAGCACAGTGTCTGTCATATAATAAGCACTTAATAAATGTTATTTTTGTCATCATCACCATCATCATCGTTCTTAATAGTGTAACTACCAGTCTTCTTCCTATGGATAAGGACACTAAGTAAGTAATATTCTGAGGCTGCCACAATGAATGACCACATTCTAGCTCTTGAGAAAGCTTGCAAATTCCTTACCCAAACAAAATCCTTCCTCAGGTCATAGTATCCAATTTGACATTGTACAGTGAAACCCAGCCTGCCTCCCCAAACTGTTACCATTCCTGCTCTAGCATTTGCCCCATGACTTGTGTCATCTACCACAAAGTTTGTCAAACAGAAAAAATCCAAGTCTTTGGCTTGTGTACCAAGCTGAACAAACATGGCAGGAGTGTGCTGCCTAGAAAGTTCCTGTTTTTCTTTTCTTTTCTTTTTGATGTAATTGATTCAAAAAGAGATTCAGAAATTGATTTACACTAGCTATCAACATAGAAATAGAAAAATTGATGAGAAAAAGAATGGAGAAGTTGTGCTACTGTGCTTTTCACTGAATCTCTATTGCTTTAATATTTACCAGTGTGTATTCATAATTTCAGAACTCTCCTTTTTAAGTCAGTTTTCTTCAAGCCACATACAACTCAATAGAAATAAAATTCTCTCCCCTTTTAAATAAGTCAGAAATCCTCTTGGGAACTAATCTCTCAGGATGGATAAAGCAGTTCAGCTGAAATTCAAATTGACCCAGATTCAAGCTAACACAAAATTTCAAACATTTGAGGTTGAAGAAGAATTGGGATCAATTATTATGTTGTTACTGTTGGTGGTATTTTGCAGTTTATAGTTTCAGCCAAAGACAAAAATACTTATGACTGCAAGAGAGTCAGCTCAAAGGATATTTCTAGGCAGGCTGAAATTAGGGAATTGAGCATATTTTACAGAAAAAAAGAAGGGACATGAGATTTCTAGACCCAGAATAAATTTTGAAAAAGTTTACAGATCATTATCCTCAGGTTTCATTGGATTGGTACTTGGCCTGTGGTGAGGATGAGCTTATTCAACATTGGAGTTTCATATGCACATTAAACTTGAGAAGCACTGTTAAAGAATGAGACAGAAGTCCAATTCATGTAGAGTTCAGGCCACTTGTGTGCTGGGTGACCTTGGCCACCTGAGTTAGTTTTTAGAGTGTAAAATTAGCCTGATTTGGGCATAATGCAATTTTGAAAAAAGTCATATGAAAGACCTTTTCAGCGAGCCCAAAGTCCTTGACTTAGATCCAGCTAGAAACAACATTCTCCTTAGATTCATAAGGAGGGAGTAGAAATTCCACTAATAGGTTTATTATATTCATTTGGGAATCACAAGATCCTCTCAGGCTCTGAAAGTCTATTTATCCATTCAGCCATTCCACAAACATTCATTAAACCCAAATTTGTGCCAGTGTTAAAATTTAGCAGATCAAAGCTCTTTAGTATCTAACATGAAAGAATGGAAATAGTTTGGTAAGTCAAATTGTAAGCTTAAGTAAATTGTTTTTATAGGCAAAAGCTGTGTTTAAGTCTGTATTTGCCTTTCAGGTAAACGACAGTTTTGTTATGTGCCCAATACACAAACCCACTGTCCTTGTTTTAGGAGGAGGAGAGGAAAATAATCTGAGAAAGCTCCGCTTGAAACTTTTTAATGAATGGCAAATATTAAACCCTCCTATCTGAACTTTTTAAAAAGAGACAATTGATGATTTTTCAATTAAAGAATAAATTTCTTAACAAATGGATTCACCACAGGATTCCTTCCCAGTGCACCACATTCATGATAAACTGAACTCACCCACCCAAAACAATCATGTTTCATAATGGGAGGTGTAGCCAGTTATATTATTCTAACGCAGGGCAGTCTTTGTAAAAAGAAGCATGTCTCAAATCATGACTGAGAGGTCTGCTGAGAAGAAACTGGAAAATTATATTGGGAAGCAGTGTACATTATTTAAGGCAACATTTTTTTTCTAGCCTGATCGGAAAACAAATATGCCATAGGGGTAGAAGATGATGACACAGCATATTTGAAGAGAACGTTGCAGAATTTCCAAACTACTTGTGGCCTTGTTTCTACAGAGTTAAATCTGCAACAATGAACACATGTTCCACCTCTAACCCTGCCAAACTGCTTAACATCTGGAATGAACATATTCCTTTAGACGCCTATGAAATAGGCTTAAATTGAATCAATTTTTACCTTATGAACAATAGAGTTTCTGTTACACTTCAGAACCTAAAAGAGAGATTAACTTAGATTTCTTTTTACTATAGTCACTTGAAAGCTATTTTCTTTACATAATTTATTCTCCTGTGCACTTTTGAGGACTTGCCAGTTAACATCTAGACATCTCCTCAAGAGCAGGGAACGTTTCTCCTGCTTCTCCTGTCTTCACTCCCACAGACACTGGGTTAGCGCCAAGGGACAGACTAATGTCAAAAGTGCCTTCAGCAAGTGCATTCACTGCACGGGATCACTTACCTCCTTAGGTCATGATTAGCCATTCGGATGCCCCTCTGGAGCCAAGGTTAATGCATTTTTGCACATCTACTTAAACTTAAAAACAATACTTGGCCCCAAGCCAATGCTCAACAAACATTTGCTAAGTAGAGGTAGAATATGACTATTTGTTTATTGGAGATAAACCCTAAATAGCTCTCAGGGAGACACTTGTTAGCATGTGTTTATGTTGTTACAAGATTAAAGCATCCAAATACAAAAAGCCAGGACTACCTGATTTGTTTTGTAGTCACATGAAAGATCAAAACAGAAAGACCATCCAGCTCCATTTGTCTGTGGACAGATAAGTCTACTAAGGTCCAAAGAGGCTAAGAGACTGGCAAAGTCATTGAAGCCAGTGCGCTTTAGTACCCTGGATCCCAAGGCCTGTGCCCCACCTGCATGAAGACCTCTCCTCTGAATGCCAGACTGGTCCATCCAGCTGTCAAGAGCTCCGTGGGGTTGACTGATGTGCTGCTCAGACCCATCATGGCTCCCACCACCACCACCAATCTGCTTCTCCCGTGACTTTCTCATTTACTAACAGTCACTTAACTTCTCAGGCCAAAAGTCTAAGAGTCCTCCTTGATACCTCTACCTCCACACTCTATATTCAGCACACCAAGAGTCCTCTTATTTCCACCTATACAACTTGTCCCGAATTTGAACACTTCTCATCAACTTTGTCCAAGCGTTGTCTACTACAGTGACCTCCTCACTGGTCTCCCCTCCCTGCTGTCACTCTTGCCCCTGAAGGTCATTGTCAGCAGGCCAAGTGATCAGTTCAGAACACAAATCTGATAGCATCGTTTCCCCAACTTAACTCCATTTCTTTACCTCCCAGCCCCTCACAAACGTCTTTCCATCTCACATAGAGTAAAATCCAAAATTCATGCCATGGATTACAAGACTTTATGTGATTGAGATTTTCAAAGTGAGCAGACAGTGTCTCTTAGGTGCACAACCTCCTTTTACTCCACTTCAGAGTCAGAGTAGAGACCTGGTGGATCACTGACAGGATGCAACACATCATTTCTTATATTCTCACATGAATACTCTTGAATCTTTGCCTAAATATCAAGAAAAAAGGCTTTCCAGAGAAAGAATCGAGAGATGAGGAATGACTGAATACAATGAGACTGTGATTCTATCAAGTCCATGTCATTATTTATGGGTGCATACTATTACCTTGAACTATGAACCTATGCCAATAGATGTTCTCAGTATGTACTGTTTGCTTCCTGGAGAAAAATACCATGTTCATGCATCTTTAAGCCCCCAGAGCCCAGCACAGTTTCAGATCAAATTGGAACTCAGTGCTTGCTTATGGCATGGAAGAGGAAAGGACTTATGTTGTGACTGATCACACTGCATTCCAACAGGTCAGAGTTAGTCATAGCTCCTTCTAATTTCTCTCAGCCCACACTGAGCTGTTCAGAAGAGCACAGAGGGAGAGCGCCATCATCAGAAAGGAGGACACTTTGTTTCCAGTGCCAGGCATGGGCCAGAACTGTCACTAAATGTCTCTCTTTAAAACCAGGAGGTCCAGTGAAAATCTTTGGCATCTAGTCTTTGGCACCATTCATCCTGAGTCTTTCCAGATGTGAGCGCCACTGTTATAACTACCGCACTTCTACAGACTGTTGCACTTACCAAGTGCTTGCCAACTGATTTTATTTGCTGTCTGGAGCAGCAATTCTGAAGGTTGTAAGTATTGTTATCTCCACTACAGGTTAGAGAACTGAGTCACACACAAAAAGGTCAAATAACCCAAGTGGGATCACATGCTAGAGTACAGATTTCCAACCCTTCAGACCTTGGGATACCCTATTATTGTTTGCTTAATTATCTTTTCCTCTCCTTACCTCCTCCATATACACAGCTGCTTCCAAAGGTGGCTCATATCATAGTGCTTTTTAAGCTGAATTTAATTTCAAGATGCCCATTGAGATAGCTGGTAATACCCCGAGCCTGAAAGTCACTGGTTTTTTAAGAACAGGCATTAGACCTTACAACACCTGTCTGCCCTAATCTCTTCATCAGTGCTTCTTTTAACAAGCTACCATCACAGACAATCCTTTCTCAATTAATGAAAAAATATTTCCGGAACTGTATTCAAGCACTCCATCTTCCCGTCAGACAAGTAATTGTGGCTGGCTGATAAGCCAGTTCGAAAAATCAAATTTAAATGAGCCAAATTTAAATTTATAAGAGCCTCATTTAACATGCAATTAGTTTTATGCCTATAATAAAAAGAGAAAAACCCTCAGTCTTCCTGTGGAATTAAATAGGCTGATAAGGAAATGCTGTGTGCCTCATAGAAATGAGATAAAATAATTATTGAACACTGTCATCCTTTTGGTTGCATAATACTATATACAATATGTTCTGTCTCAGGGAAGTACTAATTGTACTGAAATTAAATATTTTTTTTCTGCATAATCATAGGAATGTGACTCAGTGGTTAGGGTTGAGACATAGATTATTGGCTCCAGATTTTTTTTTTTTAAGCTCTCACTCTCTCCTTTATATTACCCCTTAAATCTTTAGGGCTTCTAGTGTTTTTGTTTCTTCTCAAAAGAATGGGGAATAATAGAAACGGTAGGGCTCAACTATATTTAAGGTTCTTTGAACTTTTGTTTTAATTAGTAAAATGTTGAGCAAAGCCTTCATTTGCCAACCCTTTTATTCCTATTAAAACCCATGTGTACATTAAGATGGGGTTATCAGTCACTTATTTATGACTTACACCATTTTAATGTTTTTGATATGCAATAAATATATCTCCATCCCATTATAAGCCCATTAAATAATTCAAAACATGACATTAACTTGCATTTTTCAAGAAGAAAGAAGTTAAACTCAGGCTGCTTTTTATTCTAAACTTTGCTTGTAGACACAGCCACACAGGAGCCACCGTGAAAAGTCATTACCAAGTGTGGATTTCCGGTGGAGCACTAATACCATTGAGAAAGTTCTAAGGCTTTTCTTTGTTGGGGACAACGTCAGCCCTTGATATATTTTTAAAAGGTTCTAGGGGCCAATGAACACATCACAGTATTCAATGTCTTTTTTGAAACTAATCCAATGCTTTTTCTTTTTTAAAGTAAATTCTTGAAGGAAACCAAGCTTCAACTATTTCTAATAGTGCTCATATTTAGATTTTTTGAGGTTTTCCTGCTTCTGTTCCCAGGACTGAAGGGCTCCCTCCAGAGGCTGCAGCTTGAGTACGTGGATGTAGTCTTCGCAAATCGACCAGACAGTAACACCCCCATGGAAGGTGAGTGAAGAAATTTAATAAAAGACGCTAGAGTTATTGATTCTAGCTTGACGACTTATTCCACTCACAGTAGGAAATGAAATATATTCAGACTGATTTGACTGAACGTGAAAAATAAAAACCTTTCCAGTTGATGTCTTTCAGCCTCAATATTTACCCACAAAGTCAGTGCTCCGCATCTTGCATCTTCATTAATTTTTAAGCAGTTGCAGGCACTGGGAGTGTGGCTCCTACCATTACAGTGCTCACTTTCTCCAGGTTCGTTTCACTTCTGTGATTTTATCAACTAAAACAATAAACGTAATTGGAAGGGGAGTTTATAACCCAGCCATCATTATTTTGGAGTGAGCTCTCTGAGGGTCTTCTTACTTTATAATGACTCTAGGTCAGATTAGTCTCCAATCTGTGGTGATAAGTGCTGAGTGCTACCACGAGCAGAGGCTTTACAGGAGCGACTACTTGAAAATGTGACTCTTCGTTGCAATCTGGTTTTTGATTCTCAAGGAGCTGCATTATTTTATCCCCATTGTGTTAACAACTGTTTAAAGACAATTTAAGTATCTCCCTGTGGAAGCTTTCAGAATGTTCCTAAAACCAGATTTTCTTCAATCTGTATTTATTTACGGAAACTACCTAGGATGATTGAAGATAGTTTAGGAGGAAAATTTTAAAAGAAGGTTCTAGTTAATTGAGATTTATAATCATATGGATTATCATATACCTGAGGTGAATGAGAATGAAGATATTTGGGAAAAAGAAGGAAAAAAGTAATGTTTTGGTTATTTGAGGTTTACTATATGACATGGATTTTACAAATTTTTAAAGAATTAGAATACTTGACATAAAATTACACTAAGGTAAATTTAGTTTTGATGATTCAAAAGGTAGTTCAGGATCTTGTGATAAATCAGGTTCTGTAAAGGTTTGTTCTTGCTAGAGGGCTATAGAAGTTATGGAAGTTATAAATGATTGCAGTATATATAAATATTTCTGTAGGCTGCATTTCTGAAAATAAAAGTTGTGGAACCTATTTTCCTTGCTATTTATGTCTTTCTCAACCACAGAGAAATGGTTAAAATATATATTTATATATCTAATTTTCTCCTAGAGTTTTCTGCTTTTTTTGATTTGAGTAAATTAGGAGTTTATTATAAAGCAATATCAGTGTTGGAAATTCATAATAAGAAATTATCCATGGAAATGACAGAAAATGCATATTTTTCTCAAAGCAAAGAATAGGTGTTTTATAAAGCAAACCATAAACATTTTATTAGTGTAAGAAGTGCTTATTGCAAGGATAATATGATGTCACACTATTCTCAATGCCACATTAAAACAGATCACTGAAGCTATCGCGTGAGCACAATTGTCAAGTAAAATGCCATTCAGTGGCGGCTGTGAAAAACTGAAATTGCTTCCCATTTTAAGTGCCTAGTGACTGTTTTCCTCTTTGGAAAAATGTCCTTTGCAATTATGCTATGTACAGGAAAGAAGAACATCTGGGATTTTTCAGCATCTTTTTTTTTTTTTGGCTCATTTTCCCCATTCTACCACTATCTTTAATCTGAGGGATATAATATAGAAGTCTCTAAAACAGAAAACATTATAATTTGCATTATATACCTACAGAAGGAGAAAATTCTCAGTTAGGAGCCAAACTATGTGATACTGATAAGATAATGGTATCTCTTATATAAAGACTAATTATGTGTTGACATTTATCAGAAGGGAGCTTCAAAACATAGAAAACAAAAACCAGATTGCTACCTGATAGAATGTATAACTGCAGCATTAACCAGTCTCCACTGGAATCAGAGAATATTTACATTTTCTCTGAGTTTCTTATAAAAAATACCACAAAGCAGAATAGGAAGCTGGTTTTTTTGGGGTTTTGGGGGAGTTTTTTGTGGTACGCGGGCCTCTCACTGTTGTGGCCTCTCCCGTTGCGGAGCACAGGCTCCAGACACGCAGGCTCAGCAGCCATGGCTCACGGGCCCAGCCGCTCCGTGGCATGTGGGATCTTCCCGGACCGGGGCACGAACCCGTGTCCCCTGCATCGGCAGGCGGACTCCCAACCACTGCGCCACCAGGGAAGCCCAGGAAGCTGTTTTATCATGAGTCATTGTCCAAGTTCAGAAGTCTAATGAAGGGTGTCAAATAGAGATTTGTACTTGTTGATAAGGTCAAGAAACATGGCATTTCAAAGCTCTGCAGCAACCAACCTCCTTATGCTGGAATGTAGCCTGCTCTCTCCCACCCCCAGCAAAGGGAGATCCACTCCTGGCTGGCAAATAAGACTCCGAGGCTTATTCCTCTGGGATGACTTAGCAGGTTCACACTACAGGCAAGTCCCCATGTAGGACTTATTCCAGATTGAAATAGTTTCCCTGTGATGTCTCCCTAGCTTTGCAGAAAATGTGTATCCTCAAACAATATACTTATTTGTTCCAAGGTGAGCCAGATGGGAGGGCCAGTTTGGTATTAGTCTCTAGAAACTCATTCTCTACATTTAGTCTTTCCTTCCTTACTGTAACAGAGGAAAGGACTGATCTGGGCAACAGAGAGAAGAAGAAATAGGAAATAAGAAAAAAAATAAGAAAAAGACAGGGATTTCCAGGTAGCCTTGTGTACATTTTCTCTTCTACAAATGAAAAAAAAAAAAAAAAAAAAGGTGTGTAAGCTATGTCTGGATTCCATGTTGTTATTAAGTTTCATTTTTGCAATGATTTTGTGAATCATATATGTGGGTATGTGAGTGAGAGTTGTACCTGTACAATGGGGTCTACCTTAGGGAGGCTATTAGGGTTTCTAAAAACAATAGAAAAGTAAATGTTACATATAATCAAAATTACCCTTGAAAACCCTATAGTAATGACTTGTTTGTCAGTGTTACTCTATAGCCTTTAATTACTCAATTTCTTCTCCAAATATAGTGACAAAACCGTCACTAGATACTTTCCCAGACACCTTTTTTTTTTTTTGGTAACGGCCTTAATATCATTCACATACTTTTCTTACTTTAGCAACTCACATTGGCAATTTTAGGCTCAACTGCATCCATTTCTGTCTAATATAAGCGATGGAACAGTGGTTGCCAAGTGCATATTGCTGAATTTTCCTATATTAAATCTACATATGTTGGCACTGTTCTTTGTATGTGTGCCTCACAGTACACCCTTAGCATTTGTAGATAACCTTTATTGGTTTCAACCATTCCCGTCAATTCCATGGACCCACAACACACCCTAACTTATGATTTTGCCAAGGCACCTATATTAAACCCTGGGGAACTAATGAGAGAACTTAGCCCAGCTTTCTAAGACTCATTTTAAACAACTTTGATTTAAATTTATTAAAATGCCAACCCCATCCTCTTGATTCACACCATGAAAGGATGTTAATTGGGAACACTTCTAGAATAAACCAACGTGAGTTTCATCCAGTTTCTACATATCACATGACAACAAATTGAGCCAGAAAGAGATTAGCAGTAGCATCTTCATAATATTGGCATCATGTATCAAATTAGTTGTTGCCTTCCCTCCTTGCTTAGAAAGCCACTATACAAAAAGTGAGTCCTTTCAAAAGAATGGCCGTAAATTCCCAAAGTGCAACCAGTGGAGAAGGGGGTGAGACTGCCTTTGTAATCTACAACCCTGTGGAATGCAATTAGACATTTTACAGCTATGGGAAGATGTTCCTGACAACAGAGGGGAACTTGTATACTTTTTCCTCTGTCCTTCTTGTTTATTTTTTCTGGTTCACCTAGTATTAAGTCATTTTCCTTTCACAGCACCTGCCATGCCATCTGTCTCTGCTATAATATCTGGCGTTGATGGCATGTTTTCCAATTCCAGAAAAAATCAGTCCGATGTCCCATTTCTTCTTTCTTATACTTCTGTGTTCTTCCCAGTAGAGTCACTGACAGTTCCTTGAGCTCCATGATACTCACATTCTTAAGTCTCTCACTTCCATAAATCCCCAAAGTATATTTCAAAATCTTCTCTTAAGCTCATTAGTCAAGAGAAAGTTCATTCCAACATGAATCATGTTGGACATGGATAGACACAGCATTTGTGTGTCTGAGGACCTGCACTAGGAGTTTTTGGTGTGGTTTTCTGTCATTCACAAGTGCTAGGCTAACTTCTCCATCCATATTCTTCTCATTGATCCAGAGAAGAAATAACTGAGCATGATTGTGGACATGAAAGGAGGCTATAAATCATGTACCACTTGTGAATAGTAGAAAAAAGAGGGGACCCATTTTAGTTTATGTAGCTTTTTAAAAAAGGAAAGAAGAAAGGCCAGTAAATTCATTGATCTGAGAATATGATGATTTTAAAATTAAATTACACTTTAATTAAATTTTAATTTAAAAAAATTTGGAATTGAGTCCTCTTTTATTTATTTAGAATTTTTTGCCAAAACTAGTTAATCTCGCAAACTCCCTGAGTCATTAGATATTATTCTCAATCTAATTACAGTTAAAATTATTTATTTTTTTCCTGCTAGTAGGTCAATGTAGACATAAAACAACCCAGATGTCTTATTTCAAATAAGAGAGACAAGATCAAAGTTAGCTTCACTTAATTCCCATAACATCATCATGTCAAACAACCTATTCCAAAAGAATTTCCTTCCTTCTAAGCCATCTTTTTACTGTCCACATATGCCAGCAGGAATCTGCAGATATTCAGGAATCTAGGACATCCAATGACAGCTCAGGAAATACCAGAGAGTGGCAAACATTACAGGATCCCAAATTTTCTACACTTTCTCAATTCCAGAACACTGGACCTGGATATTTAGCATCCAAAGTAAAGTTTTCAGAACAAAAATGTAATGACCCCCAAGCCTAGAAATATTGTCTAACCACCATGGATCATCCCTTCTGCCTTTGTATTTTATTGTCTTCCCTGAAAGACATCCTCAATCTGTCCCCTCCAAAAAAACATAATAGGAAGAAATCTTCTGCACATAGGCTATAACAGTCTGTTCCATAGAAATATTTTGAAAGCCACATATGTATTTTCAATTTTCTATTACTTACATTTAAAAAGTAAAAAGAAACAGGTGAGATTAATTGTAAAAATATATTTTAATTTAAGCCAATATATAAAAAATTATCATTTCAACATGCAATCAGTATAAAAATTACTGAGGAGATATTTTACATTACTTTTTTTCATACTAGTCTTTGAAATCTGTTATGTATTTCACACTTATAGCACATCTTAATTTGGGCCAGCCACATTTCAAGTGCTCAATAACCACATGTGGCTAGTGGCTACTATTTGATCACATAGATCTATAAACTCTAGTTCAAGTCTAGCAGAGCACCAGACACATACTGGGGGCTCAATAAGTATTTATTGTGTGGATGGATGGATGGATAGATGGATGATTAGATGGATGAGTGAACAAGTTGTTTGATTGAATGAATGAAGCTCTAAAGTTAAATAGATCCACCATCACCTTCTCTACTTGAAAACCTATTTTGGTTTCCTAACATCTATGAACATTCTGGTACCTGATCTGGTTCAGCATATTTTAGGGTGATATTAAGAAGGATAGGTTGCTGGCAAAAGGCACCAGGACACTTTTACATCCTGTTTCTCCTCATCTGCCTTAACAGCAGCATCCAGATGCCAGATCTCTCTCCAGAAATCTGGCTGATATCTAAATGAGCAGAAATGAATGGAGGCATGATTCTTTTGCAGTTCAGTTGCCCCTGAGGATTACTATATCAAATATTAAAATTATCTAACCCATTTCATTTATGACCCTGGCCAGGATGCTCTGAGGGCCTCTGGTGTTCATCAGATCAATCTAACCTCCTGGCTTGAAAGGCTAGGACAGCTGAGTTTTCAAGAAATTAATTTGGAGAAAGTGATTTTCATATTTAAGAGGATGAGCCAAACCCTACCAAGCCCATGGCAAAAAAAAAAAAAAATTGTGTTCCAACATTACTAAATCAGTTTTATTTCCATTTTAACTGTGAATTCACCAAACATTTCACTGCTACTTTAGACGTATTCAGCTGATATTTTATCCGTTACAAAACACCAAGTCATGCTGTTAAAAAAGAAATTAATTTCATTCATTGTAAGAAATAACGTGGGGGGATGGTTGAGTTCACTTTGTGTTCTTTCAGTCTCTGGTGTGGTTTTTTAGAAAAATCTCATGTTTCTGTCATCGTGGGCCTCCTTCTCATTAGGACAATATTTCTATAAAATGGACTGGGAGGGCATCAGATAGACACAGCCTTAAATCCTGGCTTTGCTACCTATTAGACTATATGCCTAGGGCAAGTTTCTATCTTCACTGAGGCTCAGTCTCCTCCCCTGAAAATGGAGGTAACATATAAAGTGGCTTCTGAAGTAGTTAGCAGTGTGGGTACAGCACCTCACTCACAGCAGGGGAAGAAACAGAAGCCTCATTTCTAGAACGCCCCGCACAACACACATACACATAAAACTCCCTTCTCTCTGGGTCTCTCTCAAAGTTAAGCATAGGAGACGACTAAGACCCTAAAATTATGTGATGAAAATCAAATGAAGGTGGCCAAGCTGCAGGGTTAGCCAGGGTCTGTGGTGAGGCCATGTAGAATCAAGGTACACAGTTGGCAATGGAATTTTCTTCTAGCTCACATTTTTCTCCTTGAAATTTTGTTCTGAAATTCTCCATGCCCTTTAAAATTATGTAATTATAGATTTTCCAGGGTTAATCTATTTAGTCAAAAGGTGATCTTAAGCCTGTGATTATATTTTCAAAAGTGTATCTAGAAAAAAACTCAATAATAAGATTCACTCATTCATTCAATTGATATTTTTTGAATATCTGCACCAGCAGACAGAAGGTGCCTGGGTCAATAGCACACTTACTCTATTGGAAAGACTCAGGGACAAATCCACCTAGCCATTAACTGTAGTTCACCAGTTAGTCTGATGTGCAGATATGGACTCTTTGCATTTCTTGCATAGAGGATTTTTGAAGCCAAAATGGGGTCACCAGTGGGTGACTAATTTAAGACCACACTTGACAATAAAAATTATACAAAAAAAAAGACTTTGAGTCCTCATATGGTTCATGTATATTTAGTGTATCTTTTTTCTTTAAATTTATTTATTTTATTTTTGGCTGCGTTGGGTCTTCGTTGCTGCATGCGGGCTTTCTCTAGTTGCAGCGAGCGGGGGCTACTCTTCATTGCAGTGAGCAGGCATCTCACCACGGTGGCTTTTCTTGTTGCAGAGCGCGGGCTCTAGGCGCACAGGCTTCAGTAGTTGTGGCACGCGGGCTCAGTAGTTGTGGCTCGCGGGCTCTAGAGCGCAGGCTCAGTAGTTGTACAGCATGGGCTTAGTTGCTCCGTGGCATGTGGGATCTTCCTGGACCAGGGCTCGAACCCGTGTCCCCTGCATTGGCAGGCAGATTCTTAACCACTGCGCCACCAGGGAAGCCCTATTTATTGTATCTTGAATGTTTTGTGTTTCATGTCATAGGCGTAAGGATGCATTGTGAATATCATTGTGAACATCATCACCCTTCCCTCAATGCTCAGTACACACATTTTCTACTTTGTCTGTGGCTACCGTGACTCAGAGCTTACTAATCCACTTAGTCTTACTATTATGTGAACTCACACATTATGTGAATTCTGCCTGTCTCACAAGCTTCTTGTTTCTCTATCCAGTTTCATTTATCCTCCTTATTCACTTCTCTCACTTTCTTGAGCAAAACTGAATAATCTTAAGTAACACAGCAAAGGCACATTACAGAGTTCACCACCCTTACTTGTTGGCATGCTGCCTCAGATTTGCAGGGTCAACTTCTAGGGCCATTGGAAAAATTTCCAGAGTTTGGAGCATGGATCACTCTGATATGTATCTAACAGGAACAGAGCCCTGGTTAACAATTTTCATTTTCCAGCTAGATTCCATAGAGAGAATAGGAGTTTTAGAACATACTGAGAAGTAAAGTTTGCCAAGGCTGAAGAAAATATGTGATGAGCTGGCTTTAGATGAAACAATATTCCCGATACTAATTTGTAAACATTTACGGGTATATTTTGTGCTTTCTATGGAAGCCAAAGATTCCTAACCTCATTTCATAAAATCCTTTTGGAAGGGAGGATCCTGGTAATATTCTATGCAATTTACCTACTTCCTCTGTTCTCTCTCCCTTTTTTCCCTTTCTTCACATCTTCAGTCAACAGTGAAGGCAGAAGGGATACAACTGCTATCACTAGTAACACACAAAAGGAGAAACAACGTGGGCCACGTGTCTGGAGGCCCACTGTACCTCCTCACCACAAATTTGTGGTCTTCACCAAGCTCAGAAAGGGTGTTGTTTTTTTTTTTTTCCTTAAGTTGTTTTTAATCAAGAAAAAAGAGAGAGAGAACGGAGACGGCTTCTGCTCACCCCAGGTGTCAGGTGGAAACAGAATTGCTTAGTATTCTGGGGCTGTGGGTTTGTGACTCATGTGAGCTTCCTTCTCTGTGAGTTCTCTCTCTGAAAGTAGCTGAAGTTGTGACAGTATTCACCTCCATATTCTGAGGGGATGTCAGCTCAATCTCAGGGGAATTCATCTCTTTAAGTTCCTCATTGTGCTGTAGCTGATCTGCGGTGACATGGGGAGACTAACATTATCCAGCTCTCCAGCCCGGGCAGGTGGGGCTGTGGGTTTTAGCTGTCTGTCAAAGCAGCGTCTTGCTCAGGGTTTACTAGTATGTGGATTCAGTGGGCTGAGCAGAGCCACCTGTGGCATGGCTAATCTGGAATTCTCAGACAGTGGGGATAAACAAATACCCTTAAGACTCTGTCCCACTTTCTGTAAAAAATGAAGTAATGAAAGGCTCAATGGCTTTTTAAAGCCCTCCTGGATGCTGAATATGTGTAATGAAAAAATACAGGATCTGCAATCAGAGGACGAGGGTGCTAGTCTTAGGTGTGTGAACTTGCTTGAGTTGCTCAGTTACTGCTGCTCCGTTTTTCATTTGGAAAATGGGAAGAATAGAAACAGTACCTGGTCTATCTATTTCCAAGATTGTTGTGACAATAATGTGAGATAAGTGGAAACGTTTGATTCGTAATGCCCTGCGCAAATATTTTGAGATTGTGATTGTTACGAGTGTGTGTGTGTGTATATATAATACATATATTAAGGTGTCATAACTGAAGTTTCAGCCAGGCATGGAGACACAGCTGAAAATTGGTGAATTTCAAAGAGAGATGTCAAATCTTCATTTGTATATAGTAAGTATCCTACATATGAACGAATTCTGTTCCAAGAGCACGTTTGTATGTCCAATTTGTTCATAAGTCCAACAAAGTTAGCCTAGGTACCCAACTAACGCAATCACCTGTATAGTACTGTACTGTAATAGGTTTATAATACTTTTCACACAAATAGTACATAGAAAACAAACAAACACAAAAAATAAATAAAACAGTTTTAATCTTACAGTACAGTACCTTGAAAAGTACAGTAGTACCAGCTACATCACCGCTGCTTTTACACTTGCTTCTGGACATCCTGGGCTTGAAATAAAGATACTATACTACTGTACTCTATACAGTACTGTACAGTAAAGTACACAAAAGCACAACCACTTGTAGAGGATGCACGCATGTGACAGTGTACGCCAGACACGTGAACTAACTTAGGTGATTGGACATGCGAACGCACGTTCCCATCTTTGAAAGTTTGCACCTTGCAGGTGCATATGTAGGGGACTTACTGTACTTGTAAAGGAAAAGGGCCAGAGCTGGCTCTGTGTCTCTTTCTTCCCCTGATATTTTATTACGAGAAATTAAAAACCTACAGAAAAGTTGAAGAAATAAACAGCCAACGCTCTTTACCTAGATTTACCAAATTGTGCTATATTTTGCCTCTATTTTGCCCTCTCTTGTTCTCTTGCACTGTGACCTTTCACCCATAAATACTTTCTTCTCTCTCTCCTGAGATGCAGCATTCTTCCACAAAAACATCATGCACTCATCACACTCAAGAACTTTAACGTTGATACACCACTGTTATCTGCACAAGCCATACTTAAATTTCCTAAAATGTCCTTTTTAGGATTCTGTTGTTGTTGTTGTTTGAGAGGGAGATGAGTCTGTGTTTGAATTAAGAGCCCCACATTGCATTTAGTAGTAATGGTTTTTTAATCTCTTATAGTCTAAAATCGTTCCTCACCTTGTTTCTCTTTAACAACAATGATATTTTTTTAAAAATCCAAGCCAGTTGTTTTGGAGAATGTCTCTCAGTCTGGATTTGTCTGATTGTTTTCTCATGATTATATTAAGATCAAGCATCTTTGGCAAGAAGATACACAGGTGATTTGGGTCCTTCTCAGTGTGTCTCTCTGCGGTCCCTGGAGGGTCACTCTCTATTACTGGTCATATTAAAGTTGATCACTCGGTTAAGGTGATATCTGTCAGTTTTCTTCACTGTGATGGTACCTTTAAGACTTGGTACCATAGTGAATAAATAAGCTGGGGTGTGATTCTTTGTGACCATGTGAATAGCCTGGTTCCTCACAGCCGGATTTGGCATCCACTGCCGATCCCTGCCTGCAGCAGTTATTATAGTAGGGAGTTATTACAATTACCCTCCCCCATTTATGAATGGGCATTCTGCCATAAAGATGAACGTTCCCTCACTCTCAGTTCTATGCCTCTGGAGTCCCCTCACCTTGCTTCAAGAAAATAAAAGTTGAAAGAGAGAAGGTGCAGCCAGGAGAGTCTAGCCTCCCTGGGGGTGACCGGAAGGGCAACTGTGAATGTTTCCTGTGTGGGGTCATCTTGGGTCTGTTCTCTAGGAGAACATCCTCCTGGAGGGTGTGGGCTGGAGCTGGACACCGAGAGCCACTAGGAGAGGGCTCAGGGGAGAAGCAGAAAGTAGAGGAATAGAGAAGCCAGCCATGCCCCATCTCACTACCTCCTGCTGCAGGTGTTTAGCCTAAGCAGGTCCCAGCTAGAAAAGGGAAAGAAATTTGAGTTTGGAGTTTTGACTGAGATGTATAGAGGCTGTGTTTACAATCTAAAAGGGTGTCAGGACTGTCTATTACCCAAGAGTGGGCAGAAAAGCTGTGGGACCAGTCTGAGTTTTCATCAGGGCCAAGTTTTCATTCTTCCTACTGAATATAAAGTGCTAGCGGGAGATTAAAAAATAAAGCTGGGTTGTAATTACATTACAACGAGTATGCTTGTTCCACATACGATTTACATATGTTTAAATACCTAATTTTAAATTGATCTGACTTAAGTTACACATGAAAAAACTAACTCTTCCATTAGTTTCAGAAAACAAATTTGTTTGCTTTATAATACCATTATGTCCAATATAATTGGAAATTCAGGAAAACCTTGTGTGCTAAAGATTCAAATCTCCACAAATTACAAAATAACGCTCTTGGTCACCTGCATGAAATGTGTACATTACACACAGACATCCCTTGTACCTCGCAAACCCTCCCGAGGCATCTGAGGACTTTTGAAAGTGTCACTTCTATTTTGGGGAGTAATTGTTTGTCAGTGTTCAAACACTAGAAAAGATGATAAGCCACAAAACCTCGACCTCTGCAGTTTGAACTTTATCCATCCTTTCTAAATGCATTTTTATGTTAGGTTTTATTTATTTGTTTTAAATACTGAAAGGTGACCAGTGTGACTAGCTTCAATGAAACCAATCATACAAAATTAATAACTAAATGAGATCCTTTTAGACAACTTTCTGAAACCCTAGTGGAGTCAACTCAGAATTTACTTATAAAAGAAAATTCGTTTTTTGTTGTTGTTATTTTTTAAAGGCCAATGGACAGAAGGTGTGGGCACAGGAAAGCAGTAGAAAGAAGAGGAAAGTTTAGTATTATCAATATCTTCCTTTACTTGCATGAAAAAAGAAAATGTATCACTCGCATGGAAAATGGAAGTATATTTGGTGATGGAATGAACCGAATTACCCCTAGAAATGAGTGCATAATAAGACAAGAGAAAAAACAAAATGACATAAGAATTCACACAAAACTTAACAGAAAGCAAAAAGAGATATGGGGACCAAAAAGAAAAATTGGGGAAGGGAAAAAGAATGAAATTTTATTTCTCCCATCCATTTCCCCTACTTCCTTCTCAAGCACAGTACAAATCTCACAAGCCCCTCCTAAAAACATAATGTCATCATACCACACTCAGGATGGCCCAGAGGAGAACATTATATAGTAAAAATACTCAGGTCTAAAACCTGCCTCATTCATTGATTCATATTCAACTAATACTTTTGAGTGTCTGCTATACACTAGACATTGTTCTTGATGCATGGGATAGACAAGAGAACAAAATAGACAAAGATCCCCATCCCTGTGGGACACAGTCATTCTAGCAGGAGAGACAGGAAATAAACAGTAAAACAATAAAAATTAACTTATATAGACTATTAGAGGATGATAAGTGTTATGGAATAAAGAAAAAGTAGAACAGGGTAATGAGAATGGGAATGCTGGGAGTCAGGAGTGGTCACTGAAAAGGTAGAGACTTGAAGGAGTAAAGTGAGTAACTGGGAGGGAGATAAGGATAGTGTTTATGGCCGTAGAAACAGTGCAGAGGACCTGAGATGGAAGCAGCCTGCTGTGTTTGGGGAACATCAAGGACACCAGTGTGGCTGCAGAAAGGAAGGAGGAGTGTAGAAAAAGGTGAGTTTAGAGAGATTACAGGGTCCATATCTTTTGGGACCCTCCGAATTTTGGACAAAGAAGTGATGTGATTTGACTTACATTTTTAAAGGATCCCTTTAGCCTGGAATTAGAATACATTATAAAGGGGCAAATGTAGGAGCAGGGAGACATGTTAGGAAATAATTGTAGGGGTTCCCCTGGCGGTCTAGTGGTTAAGAATCCACACTTCCTTGGGCTTCCCTGGTGGTGCAGTGGTTGAGAGTCTGCCTGCCACTGCAGGGGACACGGGTTCGTGTCCCGGTCCGGGAAGATCCCACATGCCGCGGAGCAGCTGGGCCCGTGAGCCATGGCCGCTGAGCCTGCGTGTCCGGAGCCTGTGCTCCGCAACGGGAGAGGCCACAACAGTGAGAGGCCTGCGTACCGGGTAAAAAAAAAAAAAAAAAAAGAATCCACGCTTCCACTGCAGGGTGTGTGAGTTCAATCCCTGATCCCTGGTCAGGGAACTAAGATCCCGCATGCCGTGAGCTGTGGCCAAAAAAAACCAGAAAGAAAGAAAGAGTTGTAACAATCTAGGTAAGAGATGATGATGGCTCAGACAAGGGTGCTAGCTGTGGAAGTGTAAAAGTGGTCTGATTTAGAGAAATACTGAATGTAGAGCCAGAAGTTCCTGATGGATTAGATGTCGGTGTAACAGAAAGAAAGGAGTGAAAAATGATGCCAAGGTTTTTGACCTGAGTCAACAGAAGAATGGAGCTGCCAGCAACTGATATGGGGAATACCATGGGTGGAGCTGGTTTGTGGGGGAAGATCGGGGGTCTGGGTTTAGCCATCTTGAGTTTGAGATGTTCATGAGACATCCAAATGGAGATGTTGAGTAGGCAGTTGGACACTGATTCTGAAACTCAGGAGACAGTCTTGGGATGGAGATGCAAATTTGGAAGATGTCTGCATGTAAATGGTATTTAAAGCTTTGAGAATTGATAAAACCACACGGGGAGTAAAAATAGAAAGACAGAAAAAGCAAAAAAGGACATAGAAAGAAAGGACCAAGGACTGAGCCCTGGAGATTCCAGTATTAGGAGGTTGGGAGAAGGGGGAGAAGAGTGTGGTGCCCAAGGAGCAGGTAAAGAAAACATCAAGGAAGAGGAAGTAATCAATTGTATCAAATGCTACTGATGGGTCAAGTAAGATGAGAACTGGGAATTGTCCATTGGTGTTAACAGTGTGGAGATCGTCAATAACTTTGACAAAGAGTGGTTTGGGTGAAATAGGGAGTGGGTGAGGAAGTTAAAGCCATCTAATCTCTGAGTCTCAGTTTCCTCATTTGGAAAACAGTGAGGAAACTTCTTGATTTAGGATGACCAAGTAATATATTTCTGCTCCTTTCTCTTAAAAAAAATAACATACAAGGAACAGAAATAGAAACTTCCTTTCTGATGAAAGTAGCAGACAACTGGAAACCTGGACCAATGTATATGAAAGTGGAAAAGGGATGGAGGAATGGTAAATGACTTAGCAAAACTGAGGAAAGATTTATTTAAAGTGCCCACAAGAAGCAAGTTAATTTGTACCACACAACCTCAGAATGGTTAAGGCATGAGAGGCATAAATGTCACAGAAGATGGGGGTAAGGTGGGAGCTAGAAACAAGGCAGTTTTTCAAAAAACTGTACAGAACCATTAGAGCTCCATATCCCCAGGTCTGCAGGCAGGGTCCTGCCTTTCCCCTCCAGTGAAGGAGGCAAGAGATATTTTACCTCGAGAAATTGAGTTGAGAGGCTCTAGACTGAGGGGTACCAGATACAGAGGAAGGTGAGGCCAGGCTGAAAAAAAAAAGAATTATGAAGTTTGAGATCCCCAGACCTCTCCTCTCACTTACCTCCAGGTCACTAACAACCAAGTTACACTTTCCCCAGGCAGAAAATAATAGAATATTTCTCTGGAGAAAATAAACTATCCCAGAAAAAAAAATCTACATTGTTGTGAAAGAAAATCCCAGTGGGAAAACGTGGCAAGTGCCCTAACTTCTCCCACAGTGACAAATGCTGTCCCCACACAATTTTAGTGCTTTATTCTTAAATGTGAACAGAAACCCAAGAATCACCTGACATTCAAAGAAAGCTACTGATGAAAAAAAGAGAGCTCAAGTAAATAGAAGAAAAGAAAACAGACTAATGCAGAGAGATGTAAGAATTTTCAAAGAAACTATAATTAATATACTTAATGAGATAAGAGAAGATATGGCATCAATTAAATAAGAACAGGATGAAAGAGAGAGCAAGAACAGCATAGAACTAGTAAAAAAATCTTAGCCATTAAAAAAATATAATGGCTAAAAAATTTTTAAGTCAATAAAGATGTTGGACATTAAAGTTGAGGAAATATTCCAGACAGTAGGGGAAAAAAATGGACAATAGGAGTGAAAAGATAAGAAAATTAAGATTCTGTCCAGGAAGTCTGACATTTATTCAACTGAAAGATTTCTAGAGAGAGAATAGATAAAATGGAGGAGAGGTAAACAAACAAAAAGCCAATACAAGAAAATTTCCAGATTTAAAGAACATGAGTCTCCAGATCAATAGTGCCTACCAAGTACCGAAGACAATGAAAGAATAAAGTCCCGCACGAAGTAACATTATAATGACATTTCACAAGTGGAAAGATAAGGAAAAGCATCCTAAAGTATTCCAGAGACTTCGTAGAGTGTACACAAGAAAGATCAAGAATAAGGATTGCCTAGGGGTTTTCAACAGCAAAATTGAGAGCCAGAAGACCATGGAACAAGGCTTCAAAATTCCAAGAAAAAGATGGTGGACAAACTACCAGCCAGGGGTGAGGAAATAATAGCATTTTGGCTTTCTTGTCTCCCAAACACAATTCCTCAGAAGCTACTGGAAAATGGGCTCCACCAAAGTGAAAGGATAAAGCCACAAAGAGGAAGCCATGGATCCAACTCATTCGAGGCCAGAAGGGAATTTGTGTGATGACAATGAGAGGTGCTGGGATGACAGTCATGCAGCAGGCATAGAGAGCACCAACGTAGGCTGTGGCAGGAGGATGGGGGTGGTGTTCTAGATGGAATGTTGCCAGGGGGTAAAAAATAGGAACTGAATTTCTCACAAGCTCAACCAACACAGAAAACTGTATTGAGAGACACTTGCACAAATTACAGGAAGTGTTAGCTATAGTGCCAAATAAAACTAAGCTAATGAAGCAATTGTGAACTAAAGGAAAATGAAAAGGTATAGAAGACGGGAGATGTAATCATTGAAACTACTCTGCTCAACAGTGGACACTAAGTACGCAGTCATTGAAATGAACACACAGAATATGAATTTAACCCTAACTGAGATGTGAATATATTGGTAAGATAGCAAATGAGCAGGACCTAAAACTCTCACCTCCACAAGAAATCAATGGATAATGTCGAAAAAAACTGGGCCAAGAAAATAATATGTACATATTATTGAGAAATGTAGAGGTTAATATCAGAAAAAACAGCTACATATGTTGGAAGTGGTTACCACCTCTGGGGTGCAGGCAAAGTCAAAAGACTGCTGCTTTTTGTTACAAGCCTTTTGGCATCGACTCTTTAAACACTCTGCATGTGTTACTTTGACAAAGCTAGAGATTAGAACAATAACCACACACATACACACAAATGAGATAAAAATGTCAGTGGTATTGAGTTGTCAACATTAACTATGATATCATGGCTGTCCAAGTCCAGGCATAGTCCTGGGGATTTAGAAATACACAATCAATACTAGTTTTTCTACCCCAGATTCCATGATCAGAAGCCAACCCATTTCTCACCACATCCTTCCAAAAACACGCCAGCAGCAGAGACCCACCCACCATTTCCTAAACTAGCTGTGCTGAGCCAGACTCCCTCCTTCAGTGGCCTCCGAAGCAGGCTGTGCCAGATAACCCTTTGCAGGATGAAAAGAAAACATAATTTCCACTTATTTTATATCTTATTATTTTTAAAGTTTCTATTTGCTGTATATGTTTTACTTTTTCTATTTTTAAACTATCCACTGGTATAATTTCAGACATTAAAAAGTAGCAAAAATAGTACAAAAGACTCCTATATACCCCTCACCCAGATTCTCTGTTAGCATCTTACATTACCATTGTGTAAGTATCAAAATCTGGAAATTTACATTGACACAATAATATTTTATAATCTATGGATCTTATTCATATTTCTCCAATCATCCCATTAATATCCTTTTCTGGCCCAAATCCAACTCAAAATCACATGTTGCAGTTCACTGTGATGTGTCTTGGGCTACTTTAAGCTGGATCAGTTGCTCATTCTTTCTTTGTCTTTCGTAATTTTGACACTTCAGAATACTATTAGCCAGTTATTTCGTAGAATGTCCCTCAGTAGTTTTTCAGATGTTTACTAGTGATTTAATTCAGGTTAGGCAAGAGTACCACAGAAATGATGTTGTGTCCTTTTTGGTGTATTACATCAGGGGGTGCATACTGTCTATTTTTCCCATTAGTGATGATGTTAACTTTGCGCTCTTGGTTAAGCTGATAACTACCAGGTTTCTCCATTGTAAAGTTACTATTTTTCCTTTAGTATATACCTTTTCCTTTAGTATGTATTAGGTATGTGTGTGTATTCATATATATCACTCCAATGAGTATCTTTGGGGGAGATACTTCGAAATTATGCAAATATCTTATTTCTCATCACATTTTGCCTACTTGATATTAGTATTCTTCAATGATTCTTGCCTGAAACTAGTACTGTGGTGTTTGCCAGATGGTGATTTTTCTATTTCCATCATACTTTCTACATTTTTTAGCTGGCATTCTACTGTAAGGAAGAGATTTCCCTTCTCCCTTAGTTATTCAGTTATTTAATAATTTTATTCAGTTATTTATATCAGTATGAACTCATGGATTCTTATTTTTTCCAATGATTTATGATTCATTGCTATCATTATTTTGTTGCTACAGTTATCCCCAACATGGCCATTTGAAGCATCTTTGACAGGTCTTTTGTGTTCTTTTGGCATGTCTCCATCGGGTTTTTTTTAAGGACTTAATTTGCTTCCCAGCACAAGGTGTTCCAAGCTCACCTGTGCTTTCCCCAGCCCTGTAATCAGCCATTTCTCTAAGGAGCCTTGGTTCCTTTTAATTGAAGCCAAGATGTGGGTGCCATTATATATATTTTATAACGTATTAGCTTGGTAGTACAGGTACTTACTTTACATATTAACCAATGTATCTTTGTTTAATTGATTGGAAAGCATAATAAATATTTTTGAAAAGCAGTGCTCTTTGTTTAAAAAACACTGCTCATTGCTTCCTTAGCCTGGGAAGCCGTGGTGGGATTAACAGCTCTCCCTTTTCACCTGTACAGCACGAGGCCTCTTTCTCTATTTAGCGCTTACCTTTTCCTGCCTTATGTAGTAGACGGTAGTTCACTCAATCGTCTGTGTCTATCCTTCAACTTCCTATATTGAAGGAGGTTCATATGTAAAAGTTGAATGGCAATGAAAGCCAAGCAGGGAAGAGAGACTGTCCATAGTGTTGCCGTGCCCCAGAGGAGCACCAGGTGGTCACACACACACTGGGCAGCCACCCATACAAAGAGCATGCTCTCAGAAAACAGAGAAAGCTTTCTGTGGTTCCCAAAGGAGCCCTGTAGTTAGCATTTAACTTCATAAATGTAACTGTGATGCTCTATCACAGCTTCCGGGTCCACCTTGCTGGATACAAGTCTGTCATTTATAACTTGCCGAAGTGTTCTCTGTGGTTAAAAGCAGAGGAGAGGGACTTCCCTGGTGGCGCAGTGGTTAAGAATCCGCTTGCCAATGCAGGGGACACGGGTTCGAGCCCTGGTCCGGGAAGATCCCACATGCCACGGAGCAACTAAGCCTGTGCGCCACAACTACTGACCCTGTGCTCTAGAGCCCACGCACCACAACTGCTGAAGCCCACGTGCCTAGAGCCCATGCTCTGCAACAAGAGAAGCCACCACGATGAGAAGCCCGTGCACCGAAATGAAGAGTAACCCCCGCTCGCCACAACTAGGGAAAGCCCGTGCGCAGCAACAAAGACCCAGCGCAGCCAAAAATAAATAAATAAATTTATTTAAAAAAAAGCAGAGGAGAGCCAGATTGCTTACTTTCAAATCCTGACCCTGACACTTACTAGCTGGGTAACCTTGAGTAATTTACTCCCCTTTGTTGTGCCTCAGTTTCCTCATGTGCAAAACAAGATAATAACAACAACAGACCTATGCTATAATAAGATTGTTGTGCAGATTAAATGAGTTAATATACATAAAGTGTTCAGAACAAAACCAAGTACATTATACGTGCTAAATTAGTGTAAATTATTGTCATTAATACTCCAGAAGACAGAAGACCTTTATGTCTATGTGAGGGAGCCTCATAAAATGTGGCATGGAAATATATAAAAGTTCAGGGCATAACAAGGGCTCTGTGTCTAATTAATGACCATTCCCCAAGAGGGACAACTCATTCCACCTTTTCAGTCACTGAGCCCCTCTCCCTGCTCTTTGCCTCACAGCCAGGCATGCATTTCCCCTGAGGCACAGGAAATGTACTGTGTGTGGATAAGGTGGCTATGGGTGGCTGAGGGGAGTCGGCCAAAAGCCACAGAGTAGACAGGAGACTGTTTCCTTTCATGGCAGTCTTACTCAAAGATTTATAAAGAAAAATATTATTGTTTTAAAGCAAATGCTTTATTACAGTATAAAATAGAGATTTGCATAAATTTCTATGCTAAAGCCAAGCCTTCTAATAACATATGCTTTTGTGTCCACTTTAGTGGGTCACATGATAGGAATGTTTAAGAAGCACCATCTTACCGTGAAACACCTTGATAAATCTTCCCTCAGCATAAAATTCTAATGGAGAAAATACGAAGAAACAGCCTACCTTGGGTGGGGAGGGTGGAGAAGAACCTCAGAAATGGGAAAGGCCCCCCCAAAAGAAGAGATTAAGAGTCCTAGATACAAGCAGACAACTGTGGAACAGTGAAGTAGGTACTAGGAAAAGAAGGTGGGTGTCCCTGTGGACAGGGCAGCCTCCTCTGCAGTGGCTCTTGCAGTGAATGTTGCCTAGCCACTACTGGGCCTGCCTTACATTTGAACATAACAGAGCAGAAGGTGCCTCATTTTAAAATATTAACAGAGTGAGTAGCTCCTCTTTTTACCAAGTAGTTCACTGTTGAAAAGCTGAGAAAATCATTCCACTCCACCATGTCAAGTTTAAAGTTGCCTTTTGTTTAGTTACCAGGTACCTGGCAAATACAGATAAGAGCTGTGGAGCCAAAATGGATTTGGGGCTGCCAGTGAGTTGCATCTGCTGTAGGGTAGAGGTTTTAATATCATTAAGATTAAGACAGCATCTCCTTCCAGACGCCTCCCATGGTAGAACCAGGAAGTAAAGCCAGCTCTACACTTTCAAAGAAGCAATAAAGATTGCCTCCTGTTAAAGCATGAAACTGGATTTGCCAGTAGAAAATCTCATTAGGGTAAATATTTTTTACTCCTATCAATCCTCTGCCAAGTTGGCTTGCTTTATTCTTTCCTCCAGAAGATAGAATTCCTTTCAAAATAAAGCCTGTCCCAAGAAGCTGATACACACTTGTATAAATGAAAAGCTCCAGATAGTATAATAGAATAAGAAGCTACATGTCAACTTTCCACATCTGTCTGTCTGACCAATGAGGATGACAGTCACACGGTTTAAAAGATCAGAAATTCGAGGCTTGAGTCAGGTAATCTACAATGCAATGACAGATGCTCCCAAATATAAAAACAACCACTGATAATAGATACAGAAATATTAGGCACCATGTAGAATGGGTGGATTTGGGTTAAATTTATGTTTTAGTATCTCAGTGAACGTTTAGAAAACTATTCTTTATCGAGTGTTTTGCATAATACATTTCCTTTTGATATGTCTATATAATTTATGTACTCAAATAGCAGAATCAAAAGAGTGGGCATAAAATATACAAATATGGATGAAAAAGGGAAAAAGATATTCTGCTTTATTTTGTTTGAGCATGGGGCTGGTTTTAGAGGAAATGTGCAAACCTGGCTTCATCAAGTTTTTAATCTCTTTGAGCTTCAATTGCCTCAAATGTAAAATGGAAATGTAATAATACTGCCGCATAGGACTGCAGTAAAACTCGAATGCAGTAATGTTGGTAAAATGCCCAGCACGGAGCCCAGCACATAGTAGGCACTCAGTAGTTAGGTCTCTCCCTGGGCCCTCTGTTGTTGGTGTGCCCAGCAAGAGCCTGTCTGAGCATAGTGAAAATTGTTGGTTGTCTGCGCAGCAGACATCCCTTCTCAGGTATCCACATTTTCATGTGGGTGATGACCCTTCCCCAGACTGCCAATTGACCCAGAGGAAGGCTGCTTCCTTTCCTTTTGTTGGACCTCGTTCCAAGGTGGGCTCTGCATTGTGTTAAACCTATCAGCCCATCTTTTCCTTAGCTAGAGTCACTGGTTCGTGTGACCAAAGCAGCCTAATTAGAGTGAATCTCAGGGGTCGTGGAATACTGAGGCAAAAGGGCCCTGCTCAGTATGGATAAAAAAACCACATGGCCATAAATACTACTGAGAGCCACCCTAATGTGACAAGGGAAACCAGTCTGGGGATAGCAGAGTGGAGAGTTAGAAAAAAGCTGATCCTCAACAACTTGGTTCTCTTTTATAATTTAAGGACTTTCAACTGAGTTTTCAATAACTTACTCCATAAGAAAAGCCCTGAAACTTAATTGATACACCAAGAAGTTTGAAACATCCTCATTTCTCAGTGAGGAAAGCTACAACCCACAGCTCAAGAGGATTGCAAAATAAAAAGCTAGTAATTCTCAAATCTTCAGACCTTTTATATATTATAGCTGACTGAAGGGTATCTGTAACTTCTATCATATCTTTCTATGTGTTGCCGATATGTTTTATTGTCATATACCAGAATTAACTTCTACCATAATTGTTTCTGATACATAAGAATCACTTCACTTAGCTATTCTAAAGTTAGAATAAATTGGTTCTATCAAATAAATCTACAAGGCAGATTAATTTCCTTGTTTATTTCTGCATACATTTTGTAGATCATTCATCCTGGTACATTCACTGGAAAAAAATCAGATGTTCACGGGAATGTCATCTATGGAAAGGATGAGCAGCTGGTAACAACTGCTTTGAGACTTTCCTAGGACATTGCCATAGCCTGAATGTTTGTGTCCCCGCAAAATCCATATGTTGAAACTTAACCCCCAAAATGATGCTATTAAGAGGTGGGGCCTTGGTAAGTGACTAGCTCATGAGGGTGGAGCCCTCATGAAAGGGATTAGTGCCCTTATAAAAGAGACCCCAGACAGCTCCCTCACCCCTTCCACCATGTGACAACAAAGTGAGAAGGTGGCTGTCTATGAACCAGGAGGAGAGCTCTCACCAGATAACAAATCTGCCAGAGTCTTGATCTTGGACTTCTCAGGCTCCAGACTGTGAGAAATGAATGTTTGCTGTTTAAGCCATCTATGGTATTTTTGTATTTTTGTTACATGTCTATGGTATATTTGTTACTGCAGCCCAAATGTACTAAGACAGCCATATTCTATGATAAAATTTGTGGGACTTAATTGACAAGAGCAAAACGTTAAAAATTTTAGAAAAAGAATCTTTTTCCAAATTTTAATTTTTTAAATTTATGTCGGAGGGATATAAATTAAGTGTGGGATATCCCACATTTGAATATGGGGAATGCTCATATTCAAACTACTAAACAGCCCTTTTTAAAGGTTGGCTAATAAGATTGTCAAAGGAAATCCCAGATGTCAAAGGAAATCCCAGATGTCAAAGGAAACAAACCATTGATGATATAACTTTTAGCTTCACAGATGAATATATAAGTCAGGTATCTAGGAAATATGCTCAAGCCTGGAGTTTTGTAGTTCATTTAGATTTGTTTCTTTAAATTTGTTTGTTGCCTTGCTCCAGACAAAATTTAAGGCAACAGGTTTACTTATTCTCATTTTGAATGTTTTTAAATGAATTGGAATGCATTCCCCTGTTCACAAATCCTATAGAATTTGACCTATGCAGGAAGAGCACTGTACTCTCTGCTCCTCATAAATGCTGCCTCCCTTTCATCAGGACAGAAATCACCTCTTTGATTACTATTTAGTATTAACCAACAGAAGAATTACAAACTGATAGTTTGGAATCACCAGGTTTTAGCAGGAAATAGTGGGCACCATGTTTAGATTATGTTGAGGAAAGAGGTGCAAATTTTTTTTAACATCTTTATTGGAGTATAATTGCTTTACAATGGTATGTTAGTTTCTGCTTTATAACAAAGTGAATCAGCTATACATATACATATATCCCCATATCCCCTCCCTCTGCGTCTCCCTCCCACCCTCCCTATCCCACCCCTCTAGGTGGTCGCAAAGCACCAAGCTGATCTCCCTGTGCTGTACGGCTGCTTCCCACTAGCTAGCTATTTTACGTTTGGTAGTGTATATATGTCCATGCCACTCTCTCACTTTGTCCCAGCTTACCCTTCCTCCTCCTTGTGTCCTCAAGTTCATTCTCTACGTCTGTGTCTTTATTACTGTCCTGCCCCTAGGTTCTTCAGAACCATTTTTTTTTTTTAGAATCCATATATATGTGTTAGCGTATGGTATTTGTTTTTCTTTCTGACTTACTTCACTCTGTATGACAGACTCTAGGTCCATCCACCTCACTACAAATAACTCAATTTCGTTTCTTTTTATGGCTGAGTAATATTCTATTGTATATATGTGCCACATCTTCTTTATCCATTCATCTGTCGATGGACACTTAGGTTGCTTGCATGCCCTGGCTATTGTAAATAGTGCTGCAATGACTCTTTTTGAATTATGGTTTTCTCTGGGTATATGCCCAGTAGTGGATTGCTGGGTCGTATGGTAGTTCTATTTTTATTTTTTTAATGAATCTCCATACTGTTCTCCATAGTGGCTGTATCAATTTACATTCCCACCAACAGTGGGTTGTTTTTCTCCACACCCTCTCCAACATTTATTGTTTGTAGACATTTTCATGATGGCCAATCTGACCGGTGTGAGGTGATACCTCATTGTAGGTATTTTTTGTTTGTTTGTTTTTTTTTTAACGGCCGATTATCAATTTATTAGAGCCGCTGGCTCAAGCATCTGCAATGGTGACTTCCACCTCGACTCCGGGCTCAATGCTGATGGAAGCGATCTGCTTGATGATCTCGGAAGGGCTGTGCAGGTCAATGAGGCACTTGTGGATCCTCATCTGGAAACGGTCCCAAGTCTTAGAACCTTCCCCGCAGGGGGTTTTCCTCGTCGTTATTCTCAGGGTCTTGGTGGGTATCCGCACTGGCCCCTTCACCTTGAGATTCTTCTCCTTCGTGCCTCTGATCAGGTTGGCACACACCTTCTCCAGAGACTTCACGTTGCGGCTGGTGAGAGTGATCCTAATCCGGTGGATCGCCACCTCGGGCTCCACGGGAGTCTTTCCGGTGTCCTTAAAAGCCATGGCTGCAGTGCGGCCTCCTGACCAACTTGTTCCTCCGCGAGAGCGAACAGCGGTGAGTCAGGAGTGGGGGCGGGAGCGGGAAACCCGAAACTCCGCAGCAGCTGCTACCGCTTCTTCCTCCAAGAGTCTCACTGTAGTTTTGATTTGCATGTCTCTAATGATTAGTGAAGTTGAGCATCCTTTCATGTGTTTGTTGGCAGTCTGTATATCTTCTTTGGAGAAATATCTGTTTAGGTCTTCTGCCCATTCTTGGATTGGGTTGTTTTTTTGATATTGAGCTGCATGAGCTGCTTGTATGTTTTGGTAATTAATCCTTTGTTAGTTCCTTCGTTTGCAAATATTTTTTCCCATTCTGCGGATTGTCTTTTCATCTTGTTTATGGTTTCCTTTGCCGTGCAAAAGCTTTTAAGTTTCATTAGGTCCCATTTGTTTATTTTTGTTTTTATTTCCATTTCTCTAAGAGGTGGGTAAAAAGGATCTTGCTGTGATTTATGTCATAGAGTGTTCTGCCTATGTTTTCCTCTAAGAGTTTGATAGTGTCTGGCCTTATATTTAGGTCTTTAATCCATTTTGAGTTTATTTTTGTGTATGGTGTTAGGAAGTGTTCTAATTTCATTCTTTTAAATGTAGCCGTCCAGTTTCCCCAGCACCACTTATTGAAGAGCCTGCCTTTTCTCCATTGTATACTCTTTCCTCCTTTATCAAACATAACGTGACCATATATGTGTGGGTTTACCACTGCATTTTCTATCCTGTTCCATTGATCTATATTTCTGTTTTTGTGCCAGTACCATGCTGTCTCGAATACTGTAGGTTTGTAGTATTGTCTGAAGTCCGGGAGCCGGATTCCTCCAGCTCTGTTTTTCTTTCTCAAGATTGCTTTGGCTATTCGGGGTCTTTTGTGTTTCCATACAAATTGTGAAATTTTTTGTTCTAGTTCTGTGAAAAATTCCGTTGGTAATTGGATAGGGATTGCATTGAATCTGTAGATTGCTTTGGGTAGTATAGGCATTTTTACAATGTTGATTCTTCCAATCCAGGAACATGGTATATCTCTCCATCTGTTTGTATCATCTTTAATTTCTTTCATCAGTGTCTTATAGTTTTCTGCATACAGGTCTTTTGTCTCCTTAGGCAGGCTTATTCCTAGGTATTTTATTCTTTTTGTTGCAATGGTAAATGGGAGTGTTTCCTTCATTTCTCTTTCAGATTTTTCATCATTAGTGTATAGGAATGCAAGAGATTTCTGTGCATTAATTTTGTATCCTGCTACTTTACCAAATTCATTGATTAGCTCTAGTAGTTTTCTGGTAGCATCTTTAGGATTCTCTGTGTATAGTATCATGTCATCTGCAAACAGTGACAGCTTTACTTCTTCTTTTCCGATTTGGATTCCTTTCATTTCTTTCTCTTCTCTGATTACTGTGGCTAAAACTTCCAAAACTATGTTGAATAAGAATGGTGAGAGTGGGCAACCTTGTCTTGTTCCTGATCTTAGTGGAAATGCTTTCAGTTTTTCACCATTGAGAACGATGTTGGCTGTGGGTTTGTCATATATGGCCTTTATTATGTTGAGGAAAGTTCCCTCTATGCCTACTTTCTGGAGGGTTTTTTATCATAAATGGCTGTTGAATCTTGTTGATAGCTTTTTCTGCATCTATTGAGATGATCATATGGTTTTTCTCCTTCAGTTTGTTAATATGGTGTATCACATTGATTGATTTGTTTATCTTGAAGAATCCTTGCATTCCTGGGATAAACCCCACTTGATCATGGTGTTTGATCCTTTTAATGTGCTGTTGGATTCTGTTTGCTAGTATTTTGTTGAAGATTATTGCATCTATGTTCATCAGTGATACTGGCCTGTAGTTTTCTTTTGTGTGACATCTTTGTCTGGTTTTGGTATCAGCGTGATGGTGGCCTCGTAGAATGAGTATGGGAGTGTTCCTCCCTCTGCTATATTTTGGAAGAATTTGAGAAGGATAGGTGTTAGCTCTTCTCTAAATGTTTGATAGAATTCGCCTGTGAAGCCATCTGGTCCTGGGCTTTTGTTTGTTGGAAGATTTTTAATCACAGTTTCAATTTCAGTGCTTGTGATTGGTCTGTTCATATTTTCTATTTCTTCCTGGTTCAGTCTTGAAGGTTGTGCCTTTCTAAGAATGTGTCCATTTCTTCCAGGTTGTCCATTTTATTGGCATATAATTGCTTGTAGTAATCTCTCATGATCCTTTGTATTTCTGCAGTGTCAGTTGTTACTTCTCCTTTTTCATTTCTAATTCTATTGATTTGAGTCTTCTCCCTTTTTTTCTTGATGAGTCTGGCTAAAGGTTTATCAATTTTGTTTATCTTCTCAAAGAACCAGCTTTTAGTCTTATTGATCTTTGCTAGCATTTCCTTCATTTCTTTTTCATTTATTGCTGATCTAATCTTTATGATTTCTTTCCTTCTGCTAACTTCGGGGTTTTTTTGTTCTTTCTCTAATTGCTTTAGGTTGTTTGAGATGTTTCTTGTTTCTTGAGGTAGGATTGTATTGCTGTAAACTTCCCTGTTAGACCTGCTTTTGCTGCATCCCATAGGTTTTGGGTGGTCGTGTTTTCATTGTCATTTGTTTCTAGGTATTTTTTGATTTCCTCTTTTTTTTTTTTTTTTTTTTTTTGCGATACGCCAGCCTCTCACTGTTGTGGCCTCTCCCGTTGCGGAGCACAGGCTCCGGACGTGCAGGCTCAGTGGCCACGGCTCACGGGCCTAGCCACTCCGCGGCATGTGGGATCTTCCCAAACCGGGGCACGAACCTGTGTCCCCTGCTTCGGCAGGCAGACTCTCAACCACTGCGCTACCAGGGAAGCCCTGATTTCCTCTTTGATTTCTTCAGTGATCTCTTGGTTATTTAGTAGTGTATTGTTTAGCTTCCATGTTTTTTTTCCTGTAATTGATATCTAGTCTTACAGTGTTGTGGTCGAAAAAGATACTTGATACGATTTCAATTTTCTTAAATTTACCAAGGCTTGATTTGTGACCCAAGATATGATCTATCCTGGAGAATGTCCCATGAGCACTTGAGAAGAGAGTGTATTCTGTTTTTTTTTGTCCTATATGTATCAATTAAGTCCATTTTGTTTAATGTATCATTTAAAGCTTGTGTTTCCTTACTTATTTTCATTTTGGATGATCTGTCCATTGGTGAAAGTGGGGTGTTTTTAATGTCCCCTGCTATTATTGTGTTACTGTCGATTTCCCCTTTTATGGCTGTTAGCACTTGCCTTATGTATTGAGGTGCTCCTATGTTGGATGCATAAATATTTACAATTGTTATATCTTCTTCTTGGATTGATCCCTTGATCATTATATAGTGTCCATGTTTGTCTCTTGTAATAATCTTTATTTTAAAGTCTATTTTGTCTGATATGAGAATTGCTACTCCAGCTTTCTTGTGATTTCCATTTGCATGGAATATCTTTTTCCATCCCCTCACTTTCAGTCTGTATGGGTCCCTAGGTCTGAAGTGGGTCTCCTGTAGACAGCATATATACGGGTCTGGTTTTTTTATCCATTCAGCCAGTCTATATCTGTTGGTTGGAGCATTTAATCCATTTACATCTAAGGTAATTATCAATATGTATGTTCCTATTACCATTTTCATAATTGTTTTGGGTTTGTTATTGTAGGTCATTTCCTCCTCTTGTGTTTCCTGCCTAGAGAAGTTCCTTTAGTATTTGTTGTAAATCTGGTTTGGTGGTGCTGAATTCTCTTAGCTTTTGCTTGTCCACAAAGGTTTTAATTTCTCCCTTGAATCTCAGTGAGATCCTTGCTGGGTAGAATAATCTTGATTGTAGGTGTTTCCCTCTCATCATTTTAGGTATGTCCTGCCACTCCCTTCTGGCTTGCAGAGTTTCTGCTGAAAGATCAGCTGTGAACCTTTTGGGGATTCCCTTGTATGTTATTTGTTGCTTTTCCCTTGCTGCTTTTAATATTTTTTCCTTGTATTTAATTTTTGATAGTTTGATTAATATGTGTCTTGGAATGTCTCTCCTTGGATTTATCCTATATAAACTATTTATACTTAATTAACTATTTCCTCTCCCATATTAGGGAAGTTTTCAACTATAATCTCTTCAAATATTTTCTCAGTCCCTTTCTTTTTCTCTTCTTCTTCTGGGACCCCATAATTTGAATGTTGGTGTGTTTAATGTTGTCCCAGAGGACTGTCCTCAATTCTTTTCATTCTTTTTTCTTTATTCTGCTCCGCGGTAGTTATTTCCACTGTTTTATCTTCCAGGTTATTTATCCATCCTTCTGCCTCAGTTATTCTGCTACTGATTCCTTCTAGAGAATTTTTAATTTCATTTATTATGTTGTTCATCATTGTTTGTTTGCTCTTTAGTTCTTCTAGGTCCTTGTTAAACGTTTCTTGTATTTTCTTCATTCTCTTTCCAAGATTTTGGATCATCTTTACTATCATTACTCTGATTCTTTTCCAGGTAGACTGCCTATTTCTCTTCATTTGTTTGGTCTGGTGGGTTTTTACCTTGCTCCCTCATCTGCTGTGTGTTTCTCTGTCTTCTCATTTTGCTTAACTTACTGTGTTTGGGGTCTCCTTTTCACAGGCTGCAGGTTCGTAGTTCCTGTTGTTTTTGATGTCTTCCCCCAGTGGGTAAGGTTGGTTCAGTGGGTTGTATAGGCTTCCTGGTGGAGGGTACTTGTGCCTGTGTTCTGATGGATGAGGCTGGATCTTGTCTTTCTGGTGGGCAGGACTATGTCTGGTGCTGTGTTTTGGGTTGTCTGTGAACTTAGTGTTATTTTAGGCAGCCTCTCTGCTAATGGGTGGGGTTGTGTTCCTGTCTTGCTAGTTGTTTGGCATGGGGTGTCCAGCACTGGAGTTTGCTGGTCGTTGAGTGGAGCTGGGTCTTAGCATTGAGATGGAGATCTCTGGGAGAGCTTTCGACAGTTGATATTACGAGGGGCCGAGAGGTTTCTGTGGACCAATGTCCTGAACTTGGCTCTCCCACTGCAGAGACTGAGGCCTGGCACCCAGCCGGAGCACCAAGACCCTATTAGCCACATGGCCAGGTACATGGGGAGTTTCTTGCCTTTTGGGAAGTCTGGGGTCTTCTGCCAGCGTTCAGTAGGTGTTCTGTAGGAGTTGTTCCACATGTAGATGTATTTTTGATATATTTGTGGGGAGGAAGGTGATCTCCACATCTTACTCCTCCGCCATCTTGAAGGTCCTCTCTCCAAACTCCGGAATTGCACACTCCAGAGGCCCTCCTTTCAACGTGCTGCCTCTCCACTTCTGCCTAAACGACGAATCTTTATTTACTTTGCCACTCTGTTCTGACAGCATGTTACAATTGGAGTGGGTACTGAGGGGTGTAGCTGGACCCCCAAAATCCCAGCATTCCCTTCGGGACTCCACCAACATTGCGGCACCCATGTTGCAGTCCTTTACCTCAGGCAGGTGGTTTGGTGCCCCAGGACTTTCAGGAGTCTTGCCCCTGCGGCTGCGTGAGGCCCACTCTCAAGAGGTGCAATTTTATGATCCATATTCTACATTATTTCTTGGAGTGTCAGCAGGTAAGAAGCTGGAAAGACTTCATGTAGTGATAAGAGGATTACAGAGAAATAATGAGGATAGAGAAGTATTGAAAGATAAGAAAGCTATTCATTGCCTGAAGCAAGTCACTTGGCCATTCTTATCTAAATGCAAAGTGAACATTTGCTGTCTTGCCAGGATTAAAGAGCACATGTCTGGTGCAGGAAGAAATA
Source organism: Hyperoodon ampullatus (assembly GCF_949752795.1). Taxonomy (NCBI): domain Eukaryota; kingdom Metazoa; phylum Chordata; class Mammalia; order Artiodactyla; family Ziphiidae; genus Hyperoodon; species Hyperoodon ampullatus. The sequence goes on along the minus strand of NC_136918.1, from coordinate 71,515,023 downwards.
ATATTAAAAGTATACAGCATCATGTAGCCTCCCCCTCTGTAGTGGGGAGCTGAACAAGGAATGAGCAGAATCCCCAGAACAGCCTGTGTTTGCCTGTTGGAAAAAAAAGCACAGCATTCAGATCCTTACTGCAGGGAGCTGTCCTTCTTTGCAAGTTCTGCAAATGGGATTTTTAGTTTCTGGAGTTTTATTCAGTTTGAGACAAGGTGAAAGATGGAGGGGGGAGGGTGGCATCACAGGGGAAGGTAGGAAAATGTCACAGAACTCAAACAAGTCCAAATAAATGGTCTCTCAACCCTCACCTCCACCCACTGATTCTTTTAAGGTAGGGATTGACCTAAAGACGGCCAAACCTTTTTTAACCAGTCCCACACAGGTGGCCTAGTACCTCACTTCGGAACTTAGGGGTACTTACCAACTACTGCTTTTGTTCAGGACCTTTGGTCTTTAGGTAAAAGTGAGGCTAAAAATGTCCCACTTCAATAACCTTTTCTATATTTCAGGAAAAGTTTCAGAAATCACATCTGGGCAATTTCAAAGGCTCAGTTCAAACTGTCGGGGTCAGGGAAAACCAGTGTGTCAGAGCAGAGAGGCTGAGGACCCTGTGCCCTTAGAGAGGGTGTTCTGGGAAGCTTCAGGGTGAGGACGGTGTATTGTCCTTGGAGACACACAGCTCTATTCTGGGGTGAGAATTTGGAACAAGGTTTACTTTCTCCAGATAGTAGAGGTTTTACTGACTTGGCTTGGTGTGTGTAATCCTTTCTAGTCTCTTGAATCTGGTCTGTTCTGATAGAGAATCAGTTTGGCCCTGGCCCTGATCCAGAAAGCTTATTCCTCGCAAACTATCTTGTGAAGACCACTCTGTTTCTAAGCTCCAACAGGTCACACACAGACTCAAACCCATTTTTTGGTTCTTTTTTCAAAGAATCATCAGATTTGAGGTCTTTCTTCAAGGAAGCAAAAAGATAGCTCACATTTCCCAAGTCATTCATATACATCATGAACTATAAGTCATCGGCGTATGAAATGCAAAGGGACGGATAGACCCACACACAAGGCATCGTACATTCACAAATACGCAATGAGGTCAATTAAGTAAATGCCCTGTTATTTTTTTGTCCCCAACCCACCTTCTCCCACAGTGTACTATCAAAGCCTTCCAGGATGGCCACTTCTAGCTTCAAAGCTAGAAGTGGCCTTACTGACTATCTGCTGAGAAGCTGCCCAAGTGACTACCTTTTTGAGTCTCAGGTTCCTCATCAATAAAATAAGGATTAAGATATTACCCACCTAAACAGTTATTATAAAGATTACCTATATGCTCAATTAATATCAGTCTGTTCATTTGTGTTGAAGAAACTGAGATTCAGCAAGGTTGAAGAACATGTCCAAGTTCATGACAGTGATGGGACAAAAACCAGAGTCTCCCGTGTGGTCTGGAAGGCAAATGGAGCCAGGCTGTCTTCAGACAGTCGGCAAACCTTTAAGGGTAAACATGGCATGACTCCATTTATGGTTATGAGTTTCCATTCCAGTGAGAAAAGGTGGTCCTCTATCTCCAGATAGAGGAGCACTGAGAGAGGATTCTCCACAGCCATGATGGTAAATGACTGATGAATATCCAAGAGGAATCCTCTAAGCCACAAAAAGGCATGATTATAAACCACCACAAGCTTCTGAAGTTAAAGTAAATAAACAGCTGAAGTTAGATAAATAACAAACAAACAGCTGGTCTGGAGTAAAAATTGTGCCCGTGTCTAGACCTGTTTTTATTAGTGTTTACGACTCCTCTGTTGAAACCAAGTCTCTGCGTTCTACCAGTGCCCCAGCCTCCACATGGTCCCCTCCCAGTAAAAAGATCAACCATTTTTGGCCTTTAAAAGTGGAAATTGTGTTTAGTTAAACCTAATATTTGTGAATGAACCTATAACATGTTAGTGTGTTAAAGTGGTGCTTTGCTGTGTTAGGGAATCTTCTTTCTTTTTTAAATTATGAAAGTATGATAACACATTTACAGGGGGCTTGAAAAATATAGAACAAAGTTACATACAGTTCCACTACATATTACAATTATTATTTTGTATATTTACTCTCAGCATTTTGTAAGCATATCTGAAATATTTATAATTGTTAACAATATTCAAGCTTTTAATTATTCCTTAAAACAATGAACTCCTAGCCTGTTTCCTTATCTAGAGTAAGAGGAAACTACACTGAATTATCTCTAAGGTTTCTTTTGTTTTCATCATTTTGTGTCCATGTGGCCAGATTAACTTGAGGACATTTGATCTGATAAAAACACTAATTTCTGCATATTTGTATCTTTAGTCCCTATGATTTATTGTTCATGCAGTAAAGCCACTTGCGTACAACTTTCAAAGTTCTAGGGAACATCTCACATGAAAAAGACTTAATGTGAGCAGCCATTTTTTTGTATGAGGGCCAATTGAAAAAATAAACATCTCTATCAACAAATTTCTTTCACTCAAAATAAACAGTTTTATTAAGTCCTTTCACATAAAATACATATTTTTAAACAGATGACCTATGTTACTGAAAAGAATATCAACTTTTTTTTTTTTTTGGTAACTAAAATGTTAGAATCTGAGCTTATTTGAGAATAAACAACCAGGGCCACATCCTGCTTACTTGTTACTCAGTTTGTGTTACTCTTTCAGATTCACAAATTGGTCTACACGTATCATCTCATGTCAAGCTTTGAAAGAATTACACAGGATCAATACAGACTCACTTTACAGATGGGAAATTGGGATACTCAGAGAAACAAAGTTGACTTGCAGCTTTTATAGAGGCCAGCTTTCTGACAAGAGTCCAGGGAATAAGAGAGTGCTGCCTGTGGCCTGTGGGTTATATAATAATGATTTCAACCTGGAAAGGAGTGCACAGGAAGGATTTAACAAAGTTTTCCCATAGTTTAGAAGTGTTTCTCAAACACTGAGATTTGAGAGCTAATGAACATAATACAAAGGCCCAGGCTCATTGAAGTAGACTAGAACTTGGACCTCTGCATTTTCTTCAAATTCCTCTAATTCATGCTAAAGTGTGTATGTGCTTGTGTGTGTGTGTACATGCATGCATGCATGTCACAGTGACTGTTTGCATGTGTACTAAAGCAAATAAAGGTTAAAGTATAGCATGAATCACTAAGATTAGATGACAGAGCGGAAGAGGAAATATGGGAGGAAGTTGATACTCACTGACATGGCTTACTTGGGGATGGTATAAAGCATGCTTAAAACAGAATGCTGGGCCCTACCCACGTCCAGAATTTGTAATTCAGTACATCTGGAGTAAGACCCTAGGATATGCATTTCTACCGGGTTCCAGGGGTTGCTGCTGGTGGTCCAGGGGCCACACTTCAGGACCAGCCGTGTAGACAAGCACAGCAAGCAGCCCTGAACCCTGGCTGCACACTGGAATCATCTGGGATGAGACTAATGCCCAGCCTCACCCCCAGAGATTCTGATATAATAGAACTTCCGTGGAGCCTGGATAGTGTAGTTTTCAAAGCTCCCCAGGTGTTTTAATGTGCAGTCAGGGTTGAGAACCACTGGTGCCAAGGCTTCCTGGAAAAGTGGGCGAGTCTGGGCTCCAGGAGCCACATTCAGTCCTGAGTTGCCGGATTTAATCAGTTTGTTTGTCTGCATGTCCTTTCCCAGGGGCAGGTGAAAGCAATGCACTAAATGATCTTCTTAAGGGCCTTTTCCCCACTCAGTATCGAGGCTCTGACTAGGATGCTTTAAAAACGCGTTTCCGTGATGTACAAGTAAAACAAGCATTTAGATTCAGTTGATTTTTTTTCTTAACAATGCTGCCCTCTAGTGTCCTTTTGGTAGAATTATGTTAAAAACCCACCTCAGCTATCAGTAGTTATTTCCTGTTATGTTAGATAGCTAAAAACTTGGGGGATTTTTCTCTGACATAAAAAAAAAAAAAAAAAAAAAATGAAGTGGGAATTCCCTGGCTGTCCAGTGGTTAGGGCTTCGCGCTTCCACTGCAGGGGGCACAGGTTCAATCCCTGGTCGGGGAACTAAGACTCCGCATGCTTGTGTGGGAAAAAAAAAAAAATTGAATATGCATTAAATTCAGTTTTACTTTGTGGCAACGTGAATCTCTAACTGTGGCCTCTACATTCTCTGCATTCCTCCCTGCATTCCGTGCGGCAGCCTCCTCCTCCCAGACTCCTTTCTGCATTCCACCAGCCCTTTCCTGCAGAGTCAGTAGCCAAACAAATCACGGAGCAAAGAAATTAACCCTCAACTAAAGTACCTGGGGCATAAGGGCATCTTGCACAGGCTCTTCCACACTCAGAACTGTTCCTTCTCACCTCTTCCTCACTTCCCACCTCTTTTTCACTTGATTGATAGTTTATTGAGAATTGAATTCATCAAACAGGGGCTCCCCTGTCTTCCTATGATGAGTTCTCCAAACCTCCTGAGGTCCCACCATCTTGCCAGAAGTGTCCTTCCCACCCCCAGGAGTGTTGTTCTCCTCCATCTCCCTGTGTCAAGTCTCTCCCCCTCCATACTCCCCAGCCCTCTAGCCCACATCCTCAGTAACTCCCGTATCTAGATCACTCCCAGTGGCATACAGGCTTACTCTTACATCTTCCAATTTTAAAATAAAACTCTCCTTTGACTCTAAGTACCCCTTCAGCTGCTGCCCTCTTTCTCTGCTCCATTCATTTCCTAACTTGAGTCTACCCAGGTTGTCTCTAATGCCTTCCCTTCCCCACGCCCATTCTACCACTGGCTCCAGCCTGGTCTTGGTCCCAACGCACCACAGACACTGACAGCACTCTTTTCATGGTCTGCAGTGACCTCCCTGTCACACAGCCAAATCCTGTAGACGCTGTTTTGTGCCCTTTTGACTCGAATGCTCGTGTGTTCCAGTCCTCGGGCACAGCTCCTTCTGCAAGCACTCCCTATTCTTGATTCTGAACTGTCCCCCCATCTGGCTTCCTTCCTGCCCCTCTGGCTGCAGTGACCTCTCCCCGACTCCTGCTCTGGCTCTTTTCTCTGGGCAGACTTCCCTTTTATAGTCTCATCCACTTCCATGGATTTAAATACAGTTAAAGACTGGTAATTAATAAATAGCTCGCTTCCAGCCCAGGTTGTTCACCGTGTCATTATCCAGTTATCTCCACTCGACATCTCCCCTCAGTCTCTCACAGTCATCTCCATTTTTGGCATGTCCAAGGGGAGACCCTGGCTCTTCCTCCCAAACCTGTTCCTCGCTCAGTCCCCTGCATCTTGGTGAATGGCCAGTTATCTGGGAGATTGTCTTGATTCCTCCTCGTCCTCACTTGCCACGTTCAGTCCATCTGAAAGTCTAGGGGATACTACACCCCAAACAGATTTTGATCCATTCATGCCTCTGTCTTTGCTACCACCTCCCGATTCCAAGCCCCCTCAATTCCTGCCTGGGGTACTGCAATACCTTCCTAAAGATCTTTCTGCTTCCTCCAGCCCCCCCGTACCCCCACAGCACGGTCAGATAGTGTTCTGAAATGTTCACTGCATCGTCATTTCCTTACCTAAAAATGTTAATGATTTCCCATCAAGCCCTGAATAACAGACAAATAACACGGTTTGCCCTCTGCCAACTTTATCTTGTAGCCCTGTCCTCCTTCCTGACTCAGCTTCCATGGCTTCCTGATGGCGGGAACTCACCAAGCTCTGTCCAGCCTCAGGGCCTTTGCACATGCTGCTCCAGTGGCCTAGAATCCTCCTCCACTGTTCTTCGCCTGACTGGTCCCTATTTATTTTCTGTGCCTAAACACTACTCCTCAGGGAGACCTTCCTTGACCAACTAAAATTGGTCTTCCCTCTTATTCCCTATCTCAGCCCCCTATTGGTTTTCTTCATAACATGTCACATTTTGTAATTACCTACTTGTTTACATCTCCATGTTCCCCACGCAAGTCAAAACTCAAGGAGCTTTGTATCTGTTTTACTCACAGATGAACCCAGTACCTGGCAAATATTAAGCTCTTAATACGTGTGTGTGAAATAAGGGAATGAAGGTACAGGAGGAGTACCACCTCCACTCCACCTTACCTGCTCTTGCCAAGGCCTCAGTAACTGCCGCATGGCCAAGCCACTGGCCAGTCCTGTGCTCATCTTACATGATTACAGAATGGAGGCAGGGGAGGCTCTCGGGCTCACTTTATTCTGTTAACCTCCTCAGTGTTTACCAACGTGTTTGATCTGCCACAATATCCCCAACCCCCAGCATAGCAGACGCCTCATAAGTCCTGTTGACTGGATGAACATCTCAGCTCTGGATGAAACAGGATGTGAAAGGAAAGGGGACTAGCACAACGATGGAGATCTCCAAAGAGAGAATACTTTGGGGCAGAGATTTAAATAATGGCTTTAGACTTCCAGAAATTTTAGCACAGGTACTTATTTCCATTTGTATAATAAAAGGAAAGAAAAGGTTTCATATAACTTTTTGTATCTCATTTGCTTTATAAATCTTCATAGATTTAGTTGCTGAGTAATAAACTGATATTTAGGAGTCTTTCTCCAAGAAAGAAAAATATTTTCCTTATAAGCCAAGTTCTACCTCTGTTGGGACTCTGGTGAGTAAAAGCATTCCCATCTTCCAAACAAAGAAACCAAGGGCAATTTAAAATGGTTTACATAAGCCAAACAAGCAAGCAAGCTAAGACCCTAACCCTCGCTGTCTCGTTCCAAATCCTGTCCCTGATCAATTAAGACAGTGCTTGCTGGTGAGAAATAAAAGAAGAACACATCTACTCAACTCGAGTTTGAGAAAGGATTTGATTCTTCTGAAGGACACGTAACCTACCAGATATTAGTGGGGCAAGAAAAGCCCGTGGCCTGCAACCCCTTGAAAATGTCAAATGACCTAGCATCCTGGGTATTTGGCTGACCTGCTTTGTAGAAGAAATCCAACCATGTCTGTGACTCATCACTCAATTGAACTTGAGGTTCTCCATGCTCCCTGATTCTGCATCACATCGGCTGGTGCCAAGAAGATTAGCTCAGCTCCACCCCTCTGGGAAGGGGTTCATTCTCCTATTTAGGAAATATGATGTCAAGCTGAAAGAGGCTGATGAGCAAGCGGGGCGGGGCCACACACAGGCACCGGTGAAATGCATGACATGGGTGTCTTAGAATGAACTTTGGTCCAAAGTGGTCAAGGGCAGAGTATGCCAGTGTGGGCTGGGAGCCACTGTGGCTTTGGCTGTTTGTTCAGCATTTAATATGTTTATCTTTCTGCCAAACACATTGTTGTTGAGTCATCTCTATTAAACAGCCACCCTGAGTGAGTCTTAGCTCTGCAGATCCCACACACAGAGGCAGGCCTTCTATCCCCAATGACCCTCCATTCTACAAAGTCAAAACAAATGCTTTCTCTCACTTCTCACTTTAGTAAGCCCTTAAGGTCCCCACGTTCTGAAAGAGGTGAATCATGTGTTCTTTTATCCAGCCAGGAACCCTGAAGCAATAAAAGTAAAGGAAGAACTTAAAGTGATCATTCTGTTTTTAATATCATTTCGTGTTGTTGCTGCAATCTGAAAATGGAATGTCAGTTTACCCAAAAGTACCAACCACCTCCAAACTATCAATATTTTATGTTAGACTATTATGTTATCACCAGTGTCAAAGTAATTATATTAATCCAACAAATAATTGCATTAAATATCTAAGCTTTGGGCAGGAAAAAAAAAAAGACTATATAACTTTGAAAGGTACATGTAATGCTAACTATTTGGCTTTCCATAGAAATCGTTCGAGCCATGACACATGTGATAAACCAAGGAATGGCAATGTACTGGGGAACCTCCCGCTGGAGTGCCATGGAGATCATGGTAATTTCATTTCTATTTTTAAATGGCCATTGAGTACCTATTACTGTTTGTTAGATATCATATGTAAGTTGTAAGATCTTTTGCAAACTTTCTTCACAATCACAATGGCACTAGAATTCTATGATCAATTCCATCAGTAATAGAGATGGATATGGGGGGTGGATCTCTTCAGCTCAGAATACAATAGGGAGGGTGCAGGTATCTAACAGGAATTGTGCTTTAGCATGTTCTCTGGTAGTAAGAGAGTAAATTTCTCAGCTAACAAGACATATGAACACAATATTCCAGGTTTTTTTTAATGTATTAAATAATGGTACTGTTCATAACATGCTAATTACAGATCATTTTTATATTATATATTAGTTAAGTTTTATTTCTTTAGGAACCTAGAAATAGTCAAACTACGTTTTCTTTGTAATAGTCCATAATTCATACTTCGACTAATTTTCCCTGGACCTTACTCATTCCAAAATCTCTCAAAGAATAATAAGGATTTCCTGCATTGGTATTTCTTAGTGAAATTGATGGTCATAACTTTGCTTACTATTTGGCCATCTACATTTTTCTTGGTTTGTATTGATTTCACCAAAATGAAATTTTTTCATGCGTACAGCCTTATTTCTCATCAGCTATAAATTCAGTTGCACTTTTATTTCTCCCTAGGAAGCCTACTCTGTAGCAAGACAATTCAACATGATCCCACCAGTCTGTGAACAAGCTGAGTACCATCTTTTCCAGAGAGAGAAAGTGGAGGTTCAGCTACCAGAGCTCTACCATAAAATAGGTAATCTTCACAATCAAATTTGCTGATTATTTTTAACAACAGGATGATCAGTGATCCAGAAAAAAAAATGTTACTGAAATGCTTTCCTAAATGTTCCTAATTAACCTAGGGGTTGTCAGCACTATGCATTCCAGAGACTGGAAGAATCAAAAGTGCCTGTATGTAGCCTCCAGAGTATCACTCATGAAAGCCAAGCAGAGCTGTAAATTGTGACTGGTGTACAAGCTGTACTCAGTAGGTGTGCAAAAAATGCATATAGAATGAAGGGAAGAAACAATGAATAAACGTATTTTTCATAGGGTAGTTGCTCTAGCCAAGAATGCATCTCTGAGTGGATTATGACTGCCTTTCCCCAAAATTATGGATTTATACATCTGTATCTCCTACTTTGCCTAGAACTGAGTCAGAATGGGAATTCAGGAACGGCTGACAAGCCAGGGACACATGTTTTTGTAGGTAGACATAATGACAAAGAGAGGGAAAAAATATATACACAACATGTACACGAGAATTTTGGACATCAGAAAAACTTATGTAAGCCACATTTTCAGGCGTACTTATTAAAACAGCTTCCAGAGATAATTTTCTTCATAAGAAATGGGGGTTTACACAAGTGGGAAAATGCTGGGTAAGAAAAAAAGGATAAAAAAGTTCAACAGGGCTTCCCTGGTGGCGCAGTGGTTGAGACTCCGCCTGCCGATGCAGGAGACGTGAGTTCGTGCACCGGTCCGGGAGGATCCCACATGCCGCGGAGCGGCTGGGCCCGTGAGCCATGGCCGCTGGGCCTGCGCGTCCAGAGCCTGTGCTCCACAACGTGAGAGGCCACAACAGTGAGAGGCCCGTGTACCACAAAAACAAACAAACAAACAAACAAGCAAAAAAGTTCAACAACAGCAATAACAATGGTTGTTATTGCTATCACTGCGTGTTTACTGTGCAGGGGGCATTGTGCTCCTGCTTTGCACCAGGCATTATTAAGGCACTGAGTGAACAAGCGAAGAGCTGGGTTTCTGTGCAAGCAAAAGTGTTTATCTCTGAGTGTAAAAAGAAACATAAATTTTGGTCATCCAAAAACTATGGATAAGCCACATTTTCAGGCTTGATTATGTGGCCTGTTCCCCATAACCAACAGTGCACGTTTGATAGGTTTATAAAAATGAAGCACGATTTGTAGACGCCTAAACTGTAATAGAAAGATTTATGCTGATATTAGCTCATGTATCTGGCCAGTTTTCCCCACAACTAACCAAGTCCTTTCTAAACACCCCAACACTTTTGATCCCAGTTTGCAGAAGTAACTTTTTAAGGTTTTTTCTTCTGTAGGCGTTGGAGCGATGACATGGTCTCCACTGGCCTGTGGCATCATCTCAGGAAAATATGGAAATGGGGTGCCTGAAAGTTCCAGGGCTTCACTGAAGGTATTTTCCTCCACCTCTAGGAAAGAGTCTGGGGATAGGAGCAAGGGGAAAAAGGAGATCAAACAGAACAGTTCTGCAGCAGCCTGTGGCTCCCTGGCTCAGGCCGAGTGTGGCCTTGGGCTGGCCGGTGTTCTCTGGCCAGCTCCCCAAGCCCTCTGGAGGTCTCTACTTCTGGTCAGGCATCAGTGCAGAAAGTCCTCCTCCTCTGGGGACCGGGGGAGATGCCCAATGACCTGGTTGGATTTGTAGACTCGAATTCGTACACTTATTCTTATATTCAAGAAGGCGTTTCATTCCTCCTTCGAAACTTAGGAAACGTAAAATCCCTTTTCTATATAAGAGGATCTAATTTTACTTTTCTTGACAAAACAAAACTTAAGCCACAGAGGTTTAATCCACATGTGGCAAACCGGTTGTAGTTGAATAGGTTTGAGGTCGGTTGACGTTTTTTAATATGTGAGGATGGGGAGTAAGGAGGGAGGGTTTGGGAAGCAGTTACAGAGCCAAGCCTCTGTCCCGGGGGCTCAGGGCTGGCATTTGCAGAGATCAACTTCGGCTGCTCAGTCTTGCAGCTTAATTTCTTCTCTGAAGCATAAAGATATTTAAGATCATTGACATAAAGTTACCTCCATTCAGAAGATCTTGATGGGGGCTTCCCTGGTGGCGCAGTGGTTGAGAGTCCGCCTGCCGATGCAGGGGACACGGGTTCGTGCCCCGGTCCGGGAAGATCCCACATGCCGCGGAGCGGCTAGACCCGTGAGCCATGGCCGCTGAGCCTGCACGTCCGGAGCCTGTGCTCCGCAACGGGAGAGACCACAAGAGTGAGAGGCCCGCGTACCACAAAAAAAAAAAAAAAAAAAAAAAAAGAAGATCTTGATGATTAATTTACTGGAGAGTACTCCAAAATCTCTCCTTGTTAATAACAACATGTCTGTTTTTAAAAACTTGAGAGAATGTGTAATAACATTAGAATCACAAATTACTCTGTAATGTCTAGGGAGAGAGCATAGGCATTTTCAAAATTCACACATGCCAAAAGCCCCAAAGAGGAAGTAGAAGTCTGACACAGCCTCTTGTCTCCATCAGCACAAAGTCAGCACAAGGACAACTCAAGTTAAGCCCAAACCAGCAACCCTTTAATCCGTGTGGCTGGAACCCCACCGTGTGCTTCCCTAATCAGGACCTTCTCCAGACTCTAGGTCTATCACTTTTCTCTCTGCTGTACCAGTTGACCTATTAGCTTGTTTGTTCTCTAAGATAATACAACATAAATATTTCCTAAAACATGGTGACATGGTCCTGCTTCTAGTTTTGCATTATTACAGTAATTATCCTAGAATATTATATAGGGTCTTGTTTCTGAAAAATGGAAGGTTTTGAATAAGTCAGCAGAGAAAAATGAAAAGCATCTTAGGAAAGAAAGGATAAAAGGTGGATGGCAAGAAAAGAGTGAAGAAAGAAAAGCATTGAAAATTGTGATTTTGCTGAGCACCTACTATGTGCCAAGCACCGGGCTAAGTGTTTTTATTCATCTCCTTTTTTCCTCGCAAAGATAAATGGATACAGATGGCTTTTAGTCAGTTGTAGCCAAGCATGTTGTCTTACATTCTTTCAGAGACTTTCTGAAAACTCAGAGTGCTTCCATATATACCAGGTGTTTGTTCCAGACTATCCTTATAAGAGGGTAAACCTTTTCCAGATGCAGAAACTGAGCACAAAGAGATTAGATACAATCCAAGAGCATAAACTCATAATAGAAAAAGTTAATAGTAGAACCCAGGGTTCCTGGCTCTCAGTGCATCTCCCTAAAGGCATTTTTGTTTCCCTTCAAACTCAGGTTTTTAAAGGAGGAAGAAGTAGCTACTACACTGTATTTGGAGTATATGATTGGCTGATCTCCATCACTGTTTGAGAAAAGCTTACAAACAGCTGAAAAGCTTTTAAAAATGCACAACGAAAAGAGGAAAAAAAAAAGAGATGCAAAATATTTGAAGGTGACTAAGCCCAAGAGCAACCCCCAAAATATTTCTGTTGTTGACTTTTCAGCATCTATTGAAACATCCTTAGCAATAAATAAGGACTCTCAACAGGTGAAAGGCAGCCAGTCACAAAGCGTGCTTCTTTAGAGCTCCGCAGACCCTCAAGGCTTCTTAATTCATCAGTCCAAGTGCTTTCTGGACTAATATATGTACACTTAGAAAAGCCACTTGAGTAGAGTAACTAAAGCAAAAAATACTACTACTACTAATTATATACATATATATGTGTGTATATATATATATGTATATATATATATATATATATATATATATATATTTCAACCTTAAGATTGAATGAGAATTCTAATAGTAAAAACATTAAAAAAAAAATAAAGACCTAGGCAAATAGATAAATAAGATGGCAACTTTCACCTTCCCCCAAAATAGAATAAATGGTTGGTATTTCACACTGGTTGTTTTAAGTTACACCAATAAAATAAGGATGCTAATACTTTGTTTCTACTATAAATATTGAACTAGATTTGAAGGATAAACTAACTGAGTGTGAAAAAATACCTATCTTTTAGAAAGTAGTACTGCCCAGCGGGTTTTCTGGGAGGCTGCATCTGGCCCACCACTGTTACAAAGACTTCTAAATCAGTGTCATCAGCACTGACTCACCGCTGAGCTAAACACCACTACTTCTTCGTGTCTTTCGGACATCTCCATGTGGCTGTCCCACGGGCATCTGTCATGCCTAATGGAATCTGTCCTCACTCCCCAGAATCTACTCTTCCTTCTCATTTAACAATGCCTCCACCCATCCATCTGGTCATCCCAGTCAGAAGCCAAGGCATTATCTCAGCTGCCTCTTCTCCTCTGTGTCTTATCCATCAGGGCACCAACTCCTCCAGTCCACATCCTGACGCTCTGTGGTCCATTCCTTGTACCACCCTTGTTCAGATCTTCATCATTGCTTACTTGGTTTGTTGCATTAACCTCCCATCTGGACTCTCTGATTCCCCCCCTGTCTTTTTCAGCTACCCACCAATTTTCTATTATCTATCTCAACTATGTGACCAATTATCTTTCTAAAAGATTAATCTGACTATATCATAACCCTGCTTAAAATCCTTTAATGACTTCCCAATCACTGATTATAGGACAAAACCTAAAACCCACAGAAAAAGCATTGAAGGAAATACTCTTGAACCCGTTTTTCATTCTTGTCTCTCCCCAAATCATATTACTTCATTTTTCACCCAAATGCACTGTACTCTTTTTTGCCTCCCAAAAATGCCCTTCTTTACATCCTGCTGTGGAAGCTCTCCTCATCTCTAAAGACGAATCTTGGTTGTCTTCACTCTGTGAAACCTGTCCTCACTTTATAAAAACTCAGTTATTGGTACTTTCTTCTATCATTCCATAAACACTTCTTACAGAGTCTTAGAATCCTCTGGCTGCAAGCAATAGAATACAGTTCAACCTAATTTAATCAAAGAAGGGAACACATAGACAGACACTCCCTGGGAAGGGTGGAGTGGGATGGCCTCAGGGGTGACTCCATCCATAGATTTGCACATCGTCAGGACTCTCCATCTCCTCTATTTCTCCCTGCATGTGAGTGTCATTTTCTTCTACTACAAGTGGGTCTTCTCCACGAGGCCAGGAGCAGGAATGCTGGTGACTGCAGGCTTACATCCTTAAAGTCATATAACCTGAGAGAAAAGAGACTTTTTCTTTATCAGCTTCAGTCCAGAGAAGACTGGCCAAGCTTGGGTCATGTGCCAACCTGATAAACCAATGACAGTGGCCCAAAGGATAAGGTGCTGTGACCAGCTCATGTCATGCACCTATGGTGATCTATTTCCCATAAAGAGGCAGTACAAACAAGGCTTCTAAGGAAATCATTGAGGGGGCAATCCAACTAAAAACAACACTTCTCAAGTTACCAGACAATGATTTGTGAGTACCTATAGGACAGAAACTGAAACTCACGTTAACTCATCACAGAGCCTGGCACATGCTAGGTACTCAATAAATGGTTCTTGAATGAGTGCAATGAGCCATAACTGAGGATCAACAAAGGCTGATCAAGAGACCAGGTGAGCAGCTTTTAAATAGAAATTTTAAATAGAAATGAAAAGTGCAATAAAATTTATGGACAGCTCTTCCCTACTGTTGGGAAAATACCTTATAGAAAAATCATAAAAATATGTACCCTTCTGTCAAAGGTAAACAGGAAACATGCAAACTTATGTAGATCAAAGTGGGTGGAGAGGGGCAGTCCAAGTACCCCAGGTGTTCACATTAAGAAACTAAGGATATTGCACATTATGGTACAATTTCAGAAGGAAATTTTTTAGCTCCAGCATTTTACCTAGAGATTTTCACCTCAGTAGTGAAAACTTTGCTGCTCTTTTGAGCCAAAGACTTCTATGTTTAGATAGAAATAGTCAATGATCTTGAATGCTGAATTATTCTAGACAAGGCCCAGTAATGAAATGTGACTGATTCTGTCCATGGCTTTATAGTTGCTCCCTGAGTTCTAATCTACGATTAACTAACAGGCAAGTGAGGGATTTGGGGCTGATCTCACTATTCCCACCCTGTTATGGCTACCTGTAATATGGGTGTCACACAGATAATGGTGACAGCAATAGGAGATGGCAAAGAAACAGGCTTTAGGAAAATTTAAAGAATTTTGTGACATGTATAAAAGTAATAGCCCACTAATCTGTGGAGAAAAGCTCATTCAATTGTTCTTTTGGCAAATATTTACTGAGTGTCTACTCAGTGCCGGGCCCTGTGCTGAGGGCTGAGGATACAGGGACAGTCTCAGTGTAACTCAGGGACTTGCTGGAGACAGACATGAGAAGGGGTGAATTATGAAACTATGTGGAATCCACAAGCACTGTGGAAGCACGCAGGGCTGCCAGCTGAGTTGTACTTCTTTAAGGAGGAAGTGTCTGTGCTCAATCTGAAAAATTGAAGAGATCTATCTTTACCCTGTGGAGCCCTGGTTTCTCAGATCCCTTCCTCACCACCATATTGGCTGAGCCCCTTCTCTGGGCCAACCACTGTGTCAAGACTGGAGATGTTGAGATGAACGAGAAGCCATCCCTGCCTTCCACTTACTTAGAAAGAACAATCAACATGTAATCAAACCACTGCAGGAATAGGATTAAGCAAGTGGAATGGAAGATGAAATTTCATCTTCTGATTCGTGGATTATTATTATTATTATTGCATACAACCACAGCCACCACCAGCCTTCTTACCAAAAACACTGGTTCACTTCCATATTTAATTAATATTTTAGTTAAGCCTCATCTCCTCCGTATGCTAACATTTTCCCACTTGTAAAGCAGTTAAAGTTATGTATTTCCGAAACACATTTGTTTCCTTTGGTATGAGGAAAGCAGTAGAAATACTATGCATCTACTTTTTAAAAACCCTAACCTGCTTATGTTTTCCAGTGATTAGAGTGAGATTTATGTTGAGGGTGGGAAGAAAGGTACTCAATAAATGAATGTTTAGTATTTGTTACTTTTAGAAGTCTTCCTAAAGATTGATGAATCAGTCAATCTTTATGTGTGTGGTATATGTTGAAACCTCAGGAACTCTCCTAGTTCTAATAAAAAGCAAGTGTTCAAGAAGCATTTGGCTATGGGTTTTCAACCGTGGTTTTTTTTTTTTTTTTTTCATTTGAATAACATTCAGAGATACTCGTCCTCTGAAAAATGTTATGAAACTAAAGTGAGGATCGGTGATGTTTTTCCCCTTGAGGACAGTAGAAGTAGGTTCAGGGGCTCTGATGTACCTAGCATGCTGCCGGGACTGGGAAAACTCTTGGCCATCTCTCTAAGCAAACTTCATGTGAGGAGCCAGACCATAAGCCTCTGAGATCTAGGAGGAGAACAGAACTGGGGCCGCTTGTTCTTTTTTCTTTTCATATCTGCAAAATCATTCCAAAAATCATAACAAAACATAATGCGTTTTTTTCTTTGGAAATACTGTCTTAGAATGATGAAAAAATACTTAAAAAAAACAAAAGCCAGCAGCCCATTGAAATCATATGGGTGGAGATTTTGTGATGATTGCCCAGCTTTCCACTGCCTTTGAGAAGGTAAAGGTCTGTGGTGGTAATTATGTCATGAACGCATACAATGGAGAAAGTCCACGTTGCCACACAGGGAGATGGTTTTTATTATTGTCACTAAAACAGACTAACCGATTCTTACAAATATTCTTTTCCTTTGGGTGTTGCTGCATAATGCTAGCTTTGTACGTAAGAGTCTATTGTTCCTCGTTTCATAGTAAGAGCAGAACCTTCTGAAAAATAGGGCATTGAGAAATTCTAAAATATTCTTTTTCTTATATTTAGGAAATCAGGCTCACTTCATAGTCTACATCAGGGTCAGTCTCTTCTCAGAGGTTTTAAAGATTAGTTTCTCATTTACCTTTTTAAGTTCCCTTGCCTTTTTAAGTTTCAAACGTTATACAAAAGGTAATACACGTTTGGGAAAGTGTTTATCCACTTTAAAACTTTAAAATGGGACTTCTCTGGTGGTCCAGTGGTTAAGACTCTGCGCTTCCACTGCAGGGGGCACGGGTTCCATCCCTGGTCGGGGAAGTTCCAAATGCATCGTGGTGTGACTTTAAAATGTACTCGGTACCTATCAATTACACCATTCACATTTGCTTCTAGGAAGGAGCAGAGAAAGCTAACAATAAAACACTATTATAAGAATACTGAAGAGACTAGGAGTAAATTGAAGGCAAGAGGGAGAAAGATAGTTACAGCAGGAAATGTAAGATAATGACTTCCTTTGAGAAGAAAGCTTGGCACCCAACTTCCTTGACAAAAAGGAAACATAATAGACCCTGGTGAAATGTAAATGCTTTTTCCCCCTACATTCTAAAGGCTATTGCAATATGAAACATCATGTCCAGATGGGATCTAATTGATTATATGTTAGGATTTTAACAACTTTTGTGCATGTCGATGGATCTGAATGGTGAGTTTTAGTCAAAATCAATCTGTCTTGAATCAGTAAACAAGGAAGGAGACCCGTGGGGAACATTTCCTTGCATGAAGACATAGGCATCCTTGTCACCATGAAACAGAAAGGTCAGAGCCAAGAAGATTCAGGAATTCACCACGAGGCTCTTATATTTTATTGAATTAACAATCTTTGCATCAAACCCTTACCAGACATTAATATTTAAATGTTCTTCTTATCTCTAGTGCTACCAGTGGTTGAAGGAAAGGATTGTGAGTGAAGAAGGGAGAAAACAGCAAAACAAGCTGAAAGACCTTTCGCCGATTGCGGAGCGTCTGGGATGCACGCTACCTCAGCTAGCCGTGGGTGAGAAAGTCACTTGGGAGGGGAAGCCTTGCTGGATCATGGAAAATGAAATCATTCTCTACTGTTGATCCACATCTCTTGCATGATAACATACCTATTGCAGGGGCAGATGATCTCTGAAGCACAGACTCCTGGTTCATACTATCTAAAACGAGAGATAGTATTAGATAGGTTTTTCAGAGTTCCCTAGAGTAGTTCCACATGCTGGAACACTTTTCTTACTCCCTTCTCCTTTCCCTTATAACACAGTTTAAACAAGAACACATCAGTGAAAACGCACACATCCTCACAGTGTCAAGGGTGAGCACCCCTGAGCTGTGTAGTGACATCCACTGCTTCTGGCTCAATTTACCATCCCCGTCGAAGGTCAGGCGGGGTTGGTGAGAGGCTGAGGAGCAGGGCTGCGACCGTGGCCAAGGCTACTGCCACATGGAAGGCCTATCCCATGGGAGCAGCGTCACCGCGAAACTTCCAGAGCCACGACGATGGCTCTTCCGACATTGTGGAGTCAATGAAAGGTCACGGTCACGGGTAACAATTGAAAGCCACGTTGCACCAGAACAGTCCTGTAGAAATATAATGTGCACCATGCGTTAAATCTTTAAATTTCCAGTGGCCATATTAAAATAGTAAAATGGAAATAGGTGGAATTAATTTTTAAATGGATTTTATTTAACCCAATATAGCCAACATATTATCATTTTTAACATGTAGTAAATATAAAAAGTTACTGAGATATATCACACTCTATTTTTCATACTAAGTCTTCAAAATCCAGAGTGTATTTTACACCTACAGCACATGTCAATTCAGGCTAAACACATCTCCCGGGTTCAATAGCCACCAGTGGCTAGAGACTAGGGATTAGACAGAAAAGCATTTAAACTTTCAGTTCCCTTGCTGGAGAGTATCTGCCAGGCTCTGTGATGAGCTCTTTAATGCTCATCTTCTTGTCTCCTTAATCGTGGGTCCCGCGAGGTGTATACTAATCGAGGTGTATACTAATCGTAGCCCTATCTTACAGATGTTAATGGAGTTTTGCTACTATTATCTCCACTTTACAAATGAAGAAGAGGCTGAAGAGAAAAGAATTCATGTGGTAGCTAGGAGAAAAGAATAAAATGGGTATAGAGTCTAGAAAAAACTCCTAAGGATTAAGAAATAGCAGGAATTGGGACAAATCAGATACAGTGAGCCAACGAGATAAAAAGCTCAAGATAAGTTCTATGCAAATAAAATAAAAGAATATTTGTTAGATGCTTGACTCTTCTGAGGCTGGAAGGCAGGAAAATGGTAGCTGCAGTTAATAGTCACAGAAAGATGGAAATGGGAGACGGTTTTAGGAGAGAAATACCAGTTACCTAAGTATATGTGTAACTATTGCTGTAATCCTTAATCCAAAAAACAAAAAAACAAAGATTATATTTAATGTGATTAGTTAGCATCGCTACTAATGAGCCCAGTAAAAGGTATTAGCTATCGACCATTAGCGAGTTATTTAACCTGATTATCAATTTTCTCATCTGTAAAACGGGTATAGTAGTATATATCTTACAAACTTGTTGAGCAAAAGGAAATTATGTATGTTAAGAAAAGAGTAGGTGCTCAGTAACTGGTGAAGATGAGGATGAAGATGATGATGTTTTTGCAAAGAATTAGACACCCTCTGCTGAAACTCTGTCCACTCCTAGCCGTCATATATGGTCAGAGGCACAAGCACAAAGAGGAGCACCTATTCTTAAATCATAGCCATAAATACAATCTTTAGGTGGTAACAAGAAAGCAAGTATTGAATCTAGCTCTGAAAGAGATAGAAGAACACTGTCTTTGTAAAGAGAAAATCTTTACAACATTTAGACTTTCACTGGATGTCAGATGTACATGACTCTTTACAGAGTCTGAGTTTAAATTAAAACATGCTTTGTTTCTCCTTTTCCTCCCTCTGTGCCCCCAGATGTCTTTCTCGCCTGTCATTTTTTTCTTTTCTTTGTAAACAGGTAGTTTTGTTTTTAACCACAGAACTCTCAAACCAAGAGGGAGATTATTTCCAGGCATATTACCTTTGATCTGCTAGAAGCGTGTTGGGGGAGGGGAGATCCTCTGGCAGGAAACAAACTACTTCAGCCCAGCTGTGGGCTGGTGCCCGTGTCTCACGCCTGCACAGGAGCCAGCATTCACACCTTGCTCATAGACACTCTGGATGTGCCTGTGGGGGACACTTGAGAAGATGCTAATTATCTGGAATCATCTACGTTACGTCTGGCATTGGCCAGCTCTGCCCAGTGGGTTCTCCTACATGGCCCAGCAGCCCATGGGGGAATCATCTGTTGCTGGCATCAGGTAGTTTATGGGCAATAATTTTCTCAGTGCCCTGCTTTGCCCTCAGAACTTCCACTAGTGCCAAAAAAGAGTTCTAAGTGCAAAGTAGGAAATAAGGCAGCCAAAAAAAGAAAATAGAAAGAAAGAAAAAGCCCAGGATCACTTGGCTTGTTGCCTTCATAGAGCATTATTTTTCCTACGTGGAACGATTTAGTGATTGCCTTAAAAGGTCTGAGTGTGGTAACAGCTTAACAGTATCAGTTGACAGCATGGCCTGACCAAATGGGGGCAGAAGAAGAGGTGTTCAGGGATGTCTGTCAATCATCCATGTCTCCGTTTATTCAACAAACATCTAATGAGCACCTACTATGTGCAGGTGCTGGGCTAGGTGCTGAGCATCCAACTGCAAATAACACACATCTCACAGTCTGGTGGGCAAGTCAAGAAATTAACAGATAATTTTAATGCAGTGTGAGAGTAAAATAATTGAGAAGGGCAGGGTGGGCCGGGGGTGGGGGTGGGGGCGGTTTGGAAGTAAAATGTAGGAGCTCCCAACCCGGCCTGGGACTCAGAGAAGGACTTTAGGAGAAGGCAGTGCCCACAAGGAATCCCAGATGATGAGTAGATATTAGTGAGGCAAAGGAAGGGAAGAGGCAAAGGGACATTCCAGACCCAGGGAACCGCTTGAGCCAAGGGCTTGGGGAGGAGAAACACAGCATGATATTTGGGGATGGAGAGGATTTACAAATAGTGCTGCTGGAGCACTAAGTTCAAGGAAGGGAGTGAGGAGACCGGAAGCTGGAGTGGAGGGCTTTCTAGTAAGGTTTGTCAGGGTGAGAAGTGAGACCTTCACCTCATAGGACCAGGATCCCATCAGGCACACGTTGAAGAACGTTTAGCAGGCAAGTGACTTGAACAGATTTGTGTCTGGAGAAGCTACTGCTGGATGTGTGCGGGGTAGGCAGGGACAATCCAAACAAGATGTAGGAAAACCATTTGTGCAGGAGAGATGGTGAGGGCCCGAGGGAGGGAGTGGACAGTTGAACCAGAGCAGTGATTCTCCAAGTGTGTTCCCATATCCACACACTGGAATACTGTTCATCAATAAAAGAAATGATATACTGACCCATGCTATAACATGGATGAACCGCACAGACATTATGCTAAGTGAAAGAAGTCAGACACAAAAGACGTACTCCATGATTCCATTTAGGTGAAATGTCCAGAAATAATAAATCCATAGGGGCACAAAGTAGATGAGTGGTTTCCTTGGGTTGGGGGTAGAAATGGGATTAACTGTGAATGGGTATGAAGGATCTTATTGGGATGATGGGAATGTTCTAAAACTGGATTTTAAATGGTGATGATTGCACACATGATAAATTTATGAAAAATTATTGAATTGTACACCTAAAATGGGTACATTTTACCTCAGTAAAGTTGTTTAAAAAAAAAAAAGAGTACCTGTACCGGCAGCATCAGCATCACCTGGGAACTTGTCAGAAATGCAGATCCTCAGGCCCCACTCCAGACTTTCTGGGTCAGAAACTCGAGGTGAAGCACTGAGTAATCAATGTTTCACAGGCCCTCCGGGTGACTGAGGCATGCTAAAATTTGAGAACTACTGGATTAGAGAAATATTTAGGAAGGACAATCAGCTAGATGACAATTAAAAAGGAATGTGGGATCAGAAAAGGACAGTGCCCAAGGATAGCTCCCAGGTTTCTGGTTTGGGAGGCCAAGTTGCTGGTGATGCCACCAGATGAGATTGGTAACCCAAGAGGGACAGGCTTAGTTAAGTAGCAAGAAGTTCGCAGTGTCTGTGGGGCGTCTAGCAGGGACATCCAGCAGACACTGCATCCCTGGGCCTAGAGCAATATCTAGTTCCAGGCAGCTACAAACTGCAAAGTCTACTTGAACCACAGGGAGTTTCCTGGGGACCCTGGCTTCTGACATGGTGAGAAGGGGACTGGGATGTGAGGGGGATGCAGGGAGTCTCAACTGGCCTTTTACAAGTTTAAGAAGAGGAGAAGGGTAGGGTGGCAGCTACACAGGTATGAAGGGCCTGAGGAGGCTTATTTTAGAATGGGAGAAATTTGATTATGCCTTCTTGATAAAGAGAAAGAGGATAGTAAGAAATCAAACATCCAGGAGAGCAAGAGAGGGAGAGAAATAATGGATGAATCAAATCCAAGAAAAGGCAAAAGGAATGGGATCAGGGCAGTGTTTGGCTTTGAACAGACAGCACCCCATAGCCTCTGAAACTGGAGTATGTGTGTGTCTACTTGTGTCCATAGGTGAGTGGGAAATTAAGGAATATGCTACCTGAGGGACTCAATTTTCTACATAAAGTAGGCAGCTAGGCCATCTCCTGAGAGGGAGGAGGCCTGGGTTGAAGAGAGTTTAAGTGTAGAGGTTGCTAGAGGTGGAGGAGGGTGAGGGGTTTGAGGGCTGGTGAGAGAGACGGTCTCCCCAGAATGAACCTCGCGTCAGGAAGAAAGGCAGGTCCAGAGAGGGCTGACAGGTCAGTGGAGACAGAGGACCCAGGTACCCAGAGTCTACACGGACTCTACGTAACAGATGAGGGGAAAGTGAGAGCATGAATGAGATGGAAAAGACAGATGCAAACAGGAATCCAGACGTTCGCCCATGAGCAGTGTCACGTGTCTTCAGGAACAAGACAGTGTTTCTGGGCTGGGCAGCTAGACTGGATGCCCCAGTTGTGGGGCAGAGGAGCCCTAAGCCCACAGTTCACAGGCACGGGTTCTACCGAGTCCTCCACACAACAGGGGTTGCTGCTGAGGTTTTTAATCCTGGAGCGTGCTGTCCATCCTCCCCCAAGGTTAATATGTTTTGGTTGCGACAACGGAAGCTACAAATGGTGTTTGCAAACTCATCAACAGTCAGAAGTACTTTGACTTCCTGACCCACTGCTCTCTCTTCCCAGCGTGGTGCCTGAGAAACGAGGGTGTGAGTTCCGTGCTCCTGGGATCATCCACTCCTGAACAACTCATTGAAAACCTCGGTGCCATCCAGGCAAGTACTGCAGCCCTTTCCAACCAACTCCAGGGAATTTCCTGGTGCCTTTGAAGATGCCCCCAGGCAGTGTCCCGTCTCCCCACCTCTGTCCTTCATTGTGTCACAGCTGAGTGGCATGAAAGCCCCTAATATAGGGAATAGGCTACCTGTTCGTAGATAGGGGAAGAAGGGAAATGGGGACAAAGGCAAAAGAAGCAACAGAACTTTCACAGTATGTGGATCCAGGGATGTCCTCTTCTGATTAACAGGCAGCCTCCTCCGGGATCATTTCTCAGGATGGCTTGTGTCTGTGGGACAGTGTATTCTATGACCCAAGCAATGTTACACCTGACGACTGGGTTCCCAGGTCGAACCACACAAGCCTGCCTAATAACCAGCTTGAAATGTAGTAGCCATAGGACAATATCCACACATCATGTATTTACTTTTTTCCCCCACAAATATTTATTGCCAACCTACAGTGTGCCAAGCCCCTCCTTTCTGCTCTCCTAGGATCCTGGATCCCTCTCCCCATCACAGCACTTACGATAACGTAGTATAACCGCCTGTCTCGTTGAGGTCAGAGACTTGTGTCTTTCTTGCTTCTCCACTGATTTTCCAGTTCCTAGACTCTATGGCCCTTAGCCAACACTCAAGAAATACCTATTGAATGAATGAATGTTTGCCACTTTTAAGACAAATAAGCTCAGAATTCCAGGATCACATCTCCCTAACAGCAATTTCAGGAGCGCCCACCCCCATTCCCTCCCCTGCAGGGACTGCTAGGCCTGGAGGGAGCCTGCAGCTGTACCTGGGAAGCCTGTAAGGCAGCAGGAGGGGAAGTGGGAGAGAGATGTTCCTGGGAGTTCTGAGGAGAGGGTGGAGGTTGGTGGCTGTGGTGACCATCCCCTGCCCCCAAAGGTCACATCTCAGTCCTGAGCCTGCCCCACTCTCAGCCCAGCCAGAGGCCGCAGGAACGAGCTCGTCCACAGCTCTTGCCGTAGCTGTATCACCTGCACAAACAGAAGTGCCTCACAGCTTCTCCCCCGTCCATCTGTCCCCGAAACCAGCACTTAGCCCTGTTACCTCTCCCAGAAGGAAGTAGGTGGAGGTGGGGACAAGCTTGATTAAACTTAAAACTTTTTAAAATCCTTTTGAAGAATAGCCTCGAATATGCTGGGAGATCAACGGTGCAGACCTCCTTCTCTACCATCACCTTTCTTAGGGCCATGCAGCTGGGTAATCATCTCTGGCTCTCAGCTTCTGAGAATTCCTCCCAGATTGTGGGGTTCCCTGTCCCTGCCTGGGGAATGCTCTTTTAAGAAAGCCTTCCCAACTTCTCTTATTTTCACTTGTGCTCTGGCAACAGATAAAGGCTCCACAATGACGAGGAGGAAATGGGAACAGTCTATACACAAAAGAACTGAAATGCAAACCAGTGATTTCAATTCCACTAATGCTTATTGAGTACTTATTCTGTGTCTGGCACCATGCTAGGCAGAGAGTGTTCTGAGATAAGCACAGGACGGTGCCCTCAGGAGCTCACGGGCTGCCTGAGAAAGAGGGAATTAAGATTCACTCTAGCCCGTGGTTCATTCAGGAGATCTTTGAGAGCTTACTCTGTACCCAGCACTGGGGACACCACAGGAAACCAGAAACATATTACCCAACCGTCAAGGAGCTTACATTCGAGTGGCAGAGGCACATAATAAAGAAACATATAAAATAATTTCAAGTGAGAACGTTTACTAAGTAAATAAAGATGGTATTGTAATAGAGACTAACTGGGAAATGAGTGAGCCCACTTCAGAGAATGTCCTTGCCAAAAGCCCCTCTGGGATATGTGTATTCTGAAGCCTGGAAGTGGAGGACGCAGCACGTGAAAAGCCCTGGAATGAGCAGACACACAGAAGAGCAGTGCAAAGGCCCTGAGACGCAGACGCACTTGGCTTTTTCCAGGAAGCACCAGCCTAAGGCGAATGTGGTCAACATGCATTGAGCATAAAGGATGGTGGGCGCAGGCAGGGGACAGGTCACACGGAACACTAGAGAAGTCAGAATTTTGTTCTACTCACAGCAAATCCTTTGGAGGGTTTTAAGAGGAGGGACACGCTGTTATTTGAATTTTTAAAGATTTCTTTGGCTGTTGTGTGAAAAGCAGAATGAAGAAAGGCAAGAACAGGTTGTCCAGGTGACGGGTGATGGTGGCTTGGACTAGCGAGGATCGTGGCCATGAAGGTCAAGGAATCCGTAGGTTTTGGAAAGAGAGGCATGACTTGCAGATGGCTTGGCAAGAAAAGGGAGCAGCCAAGGATTCCTGTCATGCTAACAGAGTGATCACTGCCATTCCAAGGGGGAACTCATACTGCCTGGGACGGTAAAAAAAAAAAAGGTAGCTCCTGGGCTTGGCAATACTCCAGGTAGCCAAAGATAACATTTCAGAGGAAAACTGAGGCAGTCATCTTCCCAAAGCACTTCCTCCCTAGCAAAGCTCTGGCTGGTAGCAGGATGGGGCTTCCATGCTCAACGCATAAGAGAAAAGGGACGTTGTCCAAGCAGGGAGGCTGCTACCAGGAGGGTTTACCTTCCCTTTTCCCTTTCTACTCCACCTCCCATGGGCCCAGCGCCACAGATTCCACCCTTGGCAAGCTGTAACTGGGCCCCTTGATGTGGTGAGAGTAGATTGTGTAGCTGGGGGCTCCCTGCAGCGGTTGGTGGGACTGGATAGAGAGCAGTGCCAGCAGCTATAAGGAAAAGAAGTTTCTAATGGGCAAAGGAAGGCAGCTGCTCCAAGGAATGAATGTGCCTAAGGTGAGCATAAACTGGAGGGGCATTTATAAATCAGAGCCTCAAGAGATGAGAGACTGGAGAGAAGCCACAGCTGCAGGCAGCCCATCACCTGCACAGGTCCCCATCCTCCAGCCTTCAAGCCCTTCTGAGGCTCCCCACCATCCACTCAGAAAAGTCCAGGCTCCTCAGCAGTCGGGCCTTCCCATCCACGGCTCATCTCCCCTCCCCCACCTTCCCTGGGATCCCAATCCCCAGAATAGTGGTCCTCCTCCTGCAAAGTGTCCACCACCCCAGGCTGGCCAAATCCGGCTCCATCCCCAAGGTCCATCTTGACAGTGACCCAGTCCTGGGAGAGCTTCCCTAATGCCTGCCAGGCGGCAACGCTGGCCAGACCTCCCCTCACCTGCCAATTACTGCACTCAGGATACTACTACGCCTGCAGTTTGCTAGCTCATGGGATGTTTGTGTGACCTGCAGGGACGAAAATGTTTTAAAACAGTTGCCAACATTAAAAAATTGGGCAACTTCACATAAAATTCTTAATGTATGGCTTCTCTTGAACATTTAGGTCTTGTAACTATATTTTTTTTCATGTTTTATTCAGGTACTTTTATGGTTTCATTTTTCTAATGTTTAGATCTTTCTTATTGGTGTAGTGAATGAAGAATTTTTTTCCTCACATGGCTAACCCACTATATTCTAGACACAAAACTTCCAACCAACTTCTAGATTTGAGTCTCATTGTTGCAGTCTCACATTTAAATAGCACAGTAGCTGAGATCCTCTGATGCTCCAAGGCTAGTGGGAAACCCAATCTGCTTTAGCTTCATTCGGAGAGGAAAATGTTACCAGACCAGTGAGGAAGGAACTCTACTACCCTGCCAAACCCTGAGGCTTCTGGGGAGAGCATATGAGTGGAGACAAGGTCATGCTGGCCAACATGACTGCAGCAGAGGAAGGGTGAGGTGGAAACCTCAGAATCAGTCATCATGAATGTATTTCACCAGACTCCACACAGGCTCAGACTATTCCTGCAAGAAGCCTGCCTCTGTCCCTTGTCTTATGGTGTAATGTGTGCCCTTGGCCCACTTCTCGCAATAAATGCTAGCTGGCCCTAGATGATCTCATCCTTCCCCAGGGCTTCAATGAGCATGACCGTGCAAATGACTTGCAAATTCTCAACTCCAGTCCTTCCACTACCACTAAGCGCCACAGCTGCACTTCTGGCTGCCTGCAAGTCACTTCTACATGGGATCCCAAAGGCACCTTCACCTCAACATATCCTACCCCAAACTTAGGCTCCAAACTTCTCCTCCTGGGGTCTCTCAATAATTAATTACCTACACCAGTATCTTCCTAGTTACCCAGTCTTGAGATCACCATCAGCCTCCAAAATGTCTCTCCGAGGCACTCTCCTTTTCTCCTCTACCGCCACTGTCTAGTTAAGGTTCTTAGTGTCTGGCTAGGACTGCAATAAATTTCTAACATCTGTGTCCCCTTTCAATCTCCTTCCAACTCTTCCTTCAGAATACCTCCAGGTGTCTGATGGAGTCACTCCCAGCTGAGAAGTCCTGAGAGGTTCCCCACCACCTTCAGCATAAAGTCCCAACTCCAAAAAATGGCATTCAAGGCCTTCCGCCGTTTACCTCAACTTCCCTTTTCCCTATTCCCACCATCCCCACCCCTCCCGCACTCACTCTACACTTGTATCACCCCATTTCACGGACTTTTCACTTCTTCATGCTATTCCATCTACCTGGGATGCCTGTTAACCTGTAGCCATCCTTCACCAGGGTTCTGTCCACCAGGTGGGCTGAATCTCTCCTTAGTCTCTAGACCTGTGCTATCCACTACTGTAGCCCCTGGCCACCTGTGGCTATTAAAGCTAATCCAAATGGAGATGTGCTCCAAGTGTAAAATGTACCCTGGATTTCAAAGATTTAGTACTTAAAAACATGTAAAGCATCTAATAATATTCTATACTGACTACATGTTCAAATGATGTTTCGAATATAATGGAGTAAAACATGTATTAATTTCACCTGCTTCTTTCCACTTTCATTACTGTGGCCACTAGAAAATCTAAAATTACATATATGGCTCTCATTTCTATTGGACAGAGCTGCTCTAGATGTTCTATATTTCTATGAGCCTTCATTTACTGTCAACCAATAATTATGAGCACCTACTATGGGCCAAGTACTCTTACAGGCTCTGGAGATGCAGTGTGAACAAAACAAGGTCCCTGACCTTAGGGAGCTTCCTGTCTGCTGGGGAGGTAGCATTCTGGTGGTGGTTTATAATTGTATCCAATTCTAGATGACTTTGCTTAATATTGAGCACAAAGAACAAGTACCAAGTACTAACCACATCCTTTGTTCTTCTCATGCTCTCAGGTTCTCCCAAAGATGACATCACACGTGGTAAATGAGATCGATAACATATTGCGCAACAAGCCCTACAGCAAAAAGGACTATAGATCATAAGGCAATGCATGAGCCGCAGGAGCTGCATGGGTAAAGCAGCAGTCTATACAGGTACAGAACGGTGTTACTAGCCAGTGTTCTGAATCATTTAGCAGCCCACTGCTCAACCTCTAGTGTCCCCGGATTCTGAGGTTTCTGCTGTCGCTACCACTGTGCACCTGAATTATGAACACATCTGAAAACTCACAACCAGGAAAATCCATTCTATTTTCTTATCTGGGACTGCAGTCACCTATTCTTACATTGCTCTGTACATCTCATGTTTATGCAGAGGAAAGCATGTGGCGGGGGAAAGACATATTACCTTCAGGCATTTAGTAACTTAAAGAAGGTTGTACAGATATATTTTTTCAAATGAACAACATACACAGATGCAATGTGCATTGCATCAGAAGGAGTAGGCTCTGTTCACTCAGAAGTCTTGCTTGAAAAATCAGCTGAAACAATTGTACATTTTTTTTCTATTATCACATTCATGTTAGCAAGAGTTGTTTTCACTTGTCATTCAACAGAAGTGAAATGCCTAGGTATTTGCTTTCATTACCTTTTAAATATTTAGTGTTGCTTGGCCTCAAAAATGGCCCTGTATAGCAATTCCTCCAAGATGGTCTATTAGGATTCTAATAATGTTATGTCCATTTACATGGAGAGATGGTAAAAGGATGAAGACCCTAGTCTTTAACCAGAGACAGTCTGGTTAATTTATGAAAGGGAGAATTACACTACTACGGAAGGCTCGCTTTGAATAAAATGTATCTGCAATGAAGTGTTCATTTTTACCTACATTTTCCTAAAACCTGCTTTATACTTCTGACTGCTTGTAGGCACAGCTTCTGCAAGTTTAAATATTTGAGCTTTAAAAATACATATACACATGCTCAGTTTTGTAAGTAAATCTGTAAAATACCCAGAAAGGCAAATGTTTGCTGTTTAATTAGCACTGGGATTTTACATGCTTGGTGTTTTTGAGAAGTTATTAACATGAAAGTGAATCATGGGCTTCGAGAAAAATGCTGTCACTACTCAGCATATGCTGGGTGAAGTAACTTGCCCAAAGAAAAGTAAATGTTAAAGAAAGAACTTCCTAATTCCATAATCACACTATGTGCATTAAACTATATGCATGAAAGTTCTTTGCATGGATTAATGGGGCCTAGCCTTGTAGCACTCAGAAGCTGAGGTATATCCCGCCCTGCCCCTACTGGCTACCTACTCTCATGAATATATCACTTGAGAAAAACTGACAGTATACTGCGTGTACCTGTAAGGAGGGAGAAACCTTTTTTTCCCCACTTTTAAGGTGTATGTAGAGGGGGGAGGGTCCTCTATCCCTATTTGGACACCTGAGCATGTACGAAATTCTAATTTAATTTTCTGGCCAACAGGACCCCATGTAGAAACTACTGAGACTTACAGAAGAAATGTACTATCAGCTTAAAATGCTATTTTCTGCCATCATTTCCAGATATGTATTTCATGATTAAGTTCCCAGTCTTAAAATGTTAGTGTGAAGTACCAACAAATTTTCTTTTTGATTACTATTACCTGTATTCTAATAGGGAAACAGTGCGTTTTTTACCCAAGAGTATCAGATGAATGATGGAAATGGATCATTTTTCAGTTGTTCATTGTGCATTCAATCAATCCAGTGAACTACTGTATGCATAAATGAGCTGAAGTTGTCTAATTGGAACTGCAGTTTATTTGCTTAGAGTAATAAAAGCATTTGTGCATTTAATCTCACAATTAGTTTTTATCTGATCTATCATTATAAAGCTATATCATAATACGAGATACACACACACACACACACACACACACATCTTCATAAAACAGGCAGTAAGAATCACTTAAATAAAAATAATGTTGGCAGGTAAGCTGCACTGAGTGATACCTAACAGAAACAACTTTACCGAAAGATTTAAATTGCAACCCAAACTTTTTTTCTCTTGTTAATGGAGAAAATGATTAGCTACTGAAGATATTTCTCCTTGGGTTTTAGAAATGTTCTGTACTAAGGTTAAAGCTTCTCAAACTCATTTAAAAGAACCTGCAAATTAAAATCATTGCTTGGCCGTGGGAACATCTAGTTTTATACAAATCATCTGCCATGGTAAATGTACTAGATAAATACATTTCACAGTTCTATCCTTAAGAAAAATTTCCAAGCACTCTCATTTTCTTTTCTTTTCTGGAAAGATTTCCTTGGCAGAGAACATACCATTCCAAAGGGTAACCTGGGTGGCAGCCAGCCACATACTGAAACCTCAGCCAAGGGAAATGAAAATTAGAAGCCCTGTGCCTGGCTTCCCACTTTAAGAACTGCCACTTCATCTTCATCCGTAGTGTGCACCAAGGGTCACCGGATAGATGTCAGGGCTTCAAGGGGCCTTCGCCATCTTTGAGACCACCCCACTCCCTGCAAATGAGGAACCCAGGCCTGAAGAGATTAAAGGACTCGCCCAAACTCATACTGCAAGTTGATGGCAGAACCAGGCCTGGAACCCAAGTATTTTGTGTTCCAGTCCAGTGCTCTTTTAGGGATGATTTTTTTTAGCTTTAAAGCTTTATGAAAAAGTAAGTGTGTGTGATTTTTTAAGTTAAAAAAACTTGGATATGAATCCAAATTCAGGATCAGTTAAGAAGAAGGAAAGGTCAAAGAAATGCAATGAAAACTCATGAAGGCCAATGAGAAGTTCATCTCTAACCCCCTCCATGAAAATCAAACCAACCACCCAAAAGACCCTCCTAATCTTCAATGAATCCCCCTACTTGGGAGTCCAAGGAGGTGGGAGATAACCCCTTACAGCCCTTACAAGCATTTGATCAGTAACTACAAAAATGTGCATTTACATGCATGGGAAATTAATGGTTAACGTGAAATAATGTAATAAAGATGATATACTTAATCACATGGTTCTTATAAAGAAGTCTAGGGAAAATATAAATTTTACAAAGCAAAACTTAACGATACTCAGTAAGCAAGACCTTTTGGGAATTCCCTGGCGGTCCAGCCGTTAGGACTCTGTGCTTTCACTGCTGAGGGCATGGGTTCAATCCCTGGTCAGGGAACTAAGATCCCACAAGCCATGCGGTGTGACCAAAAAACTGAAAAAATTAGCAAGACCTTTCATAAGGATTTTGGGTATAAATCCAACCTCCACATTTGTTAACTTCAAATTTGCTTCAAATTATTCTATCCAAGTTAGAATAATATACCATATAGGTCAACCAGTAGATTTTTACTGGCTAAGAATAATTTCAACCCAAGTATTAAGTTATAAATGAACTTCTAACTTATCACAAGGGGTGTAAAAACAGGAATTAAATCACTTTGAATCCCAATTACAGCAAAACCCCTTTTATTTTATTGGTGTTGGATAAGAGGTATTTTTAAGATAAAAATTCTCCAGCAGGCTTTTACTAACTAAGCCAGATCCAACACATCATAATTCTATGCGCTACACAGTCTTTCTAGGTGACACGGAGAGTGCTAGGGAAAAGGTTCCACAGCTCCTAAGAGTAAAGCACTGGTACAGTAAATCCTTAGTGAAAACTGCAGAACCATCAGAATATGTCTCATAAACTTATATGCCGGAATTTATCTGACAGTATAGAAAGTTAGAAACTATTATCAAGATTAAAAACAAAAAGTGCCACAGGAAAATTTCAGGACCAAAACCAAATTTTGCTTCCTCACTTTTCTACAAATTATTCAGTTTATTAACTCAAGAGGCACTCTGTTAAGAACGTCACACTGATGCCCCTATTTTGCCACCTCATCTCAGGTATACAGTATTATAAGAATTTTTTTCCCGTCTATACAGGCACTGCCATCTAGTGTCAATTTTTTACCTGCAAGTTAAAAATTACAGGTAAAAAATTACTTGACCCAGCTCTGGTAACAAACAGTAGACACTGATGGTTTGTCAAATAGTCATTTTGTCAAATAAGCAAGCGCAATTGGTACAAATGCCACACCACCAAACTACTGACCAGTTATTAATCAACAGAAAAAAAAAGTTAAAACATAATAAAAATAAACTTCTTATGTGCTTCACTAACTACTGTGCAGGGTCTCTCTTCTGACTTCCCCATTAACCCCATATTACCCCGTGGTGGCACATGGATAACAATGTACCAGAGAAAAGTAAAGAACTGCAGACTTCTAAAAGCAATGGTGAAATCGAATCCTCAGTTGAAGATAATGATGATCTGGGTCACTAGGCAAACGTACTCCTGGCCTGTCTTCCTTCCAGGTTCTTAGATGTGACTTCCCAAAACATCCAACAGCATGGAATTGGAAGATGGACTCCTGGTGAATATCTTTCTGTAGTTATAAACAGTGAATATTATTTGCAACATTCACCTTAAATTTAGAAGTGGAAACCAAACATTAAAGTTAAGATTAGCAACTGGGAATATATTTCCTTTAAGATATTGTTTGTAGAAAAGTACTGGATGTGGTCAAAAGCTGACAGGAATTATCACCTGTGAGTCCATAACCTTTTAAGTGATGTAGGTTCAAGAAGAGCTTCCCAAACTTTTTCAAATCATGGCACATAGAAAAAAATAATTACCTGTAAACACACTGGTTAAAAAATGCAAGAGACTGCTCTTGACTGGACCCACAAGTTCTAAAGAGATCAATATTTTGTTTACAATCGATAGGAACCTGTGGACTAAAGGGTCAAATTTACGAAAAGTCCTCATGGAAAAATGCTGACCAGCACGAAAACCACTGTAATTTCTTGGAGGGTTCTTAGAATTCCAGAACTAAGATCACAAAAATTACTTTGGTCTTTTACACAGCAATATTCAGGAAAGAGATTCTCTTACTGAACATTCCTCCAGTGATGTGAGACCCTGGTCAAGAGAAAACAATGGGGCTTCCCTGGTGGTGCAGTGGTTGAGAGTCCGCCTGCCGATGCAGGGAACACGGGTTCGTGCCCCGGTCCGGGAAGATCCCACATGCCACGGAGGCCCATGAGCCATGGCCGCTAAGCCTGCGCGTCTGGAGCCTGTGCTCCACAATGGGATAGGCCACAATAATGAGAGGCCCGCGTACCACAAAAGAAAAAAAAAAAGAGAGAAAACAATGATTCTGTTCTCTTAATAGGTCAAACCAACATGGTAGGGTCAAGCTAACCTCCCTGGACACCCAGGACCAAAGCTATAGAGCTGAACAGTGTGTACTTTAATAACCGCATAGGACAACTCTCATATGCCTAGGCACTATTTTTAGATTATTACCTTGGCTGCCTTTCTTCCTTTAAAAAAAAAAAAAGAACAACTTTTCCACAAGTTTCTTTTCTCCAAGTTGGAGAAACTAATGTTTTATTTAACTTTGAGTTATTTCAAATCACAAATTCAGAGACTTGCAAACATGAAGCTTCTGTTCAATCCCCCAGAGGGAGAGGACTCATTCTGATATTTATGGTTCAAAAAAAAGTTGTAATATTGTGCTTGGAACACACAGAACCAATTATTAACTTCTTGCTACTATTATAAATAATAACAGCTCAGTCCAGGTTACTGTGACCTCTGACAAGTCAAGGAAACAAGTTATTTTCTCCCCTTGTGATGATAACATATTGCAACACTTTTTGCCTTTTAATAAATGTCCTGGTACTCTGAGTTTCCCTTTCAATTCATTTAATTTCAACAATCTGTCAAAAAAAAAAAAGAGCCAATAAACAAATATTCAATTACATTTTGTTGGGTTTTTCAAACCCTCAAATTCCAGACTTACAAAAACAGCTTGTGTGTCTTCCACCCTGACCACCCTGCTACTTTTCCATATACCACAGGCCACCCATAGACACAAAGCCAGGGCGGTGGAGGGAAGCTGATGTGCTCTACTTGGAGCCAGTAGACAGGAGGGCGATGAGGCCCGAGGAAGCACTTATGGACAAAATGTAGTTCCTGTAAGAATTTAATGTTAAGGAAAAATCAACCCCAAATTGGTTTTCAACAAAACAAAAAGAACCCATCTCTTTGGAATGTACTGTTTCCCTCCTGACACTGTCTAATGACAATAATGTGCAGTCCCAATGTCTGCAAATGCAATTTACAAGAGAGGAGATTATAAAGAATGAAGAACATTCACAGAAAATGTGTTCCAATTTTAAAAAGAAAACACTTGAGACAGAAACCTAGAACACATGATCACAAATAAAACATCTGAATTCCATTTAACCTGCAGGAAACGAACTGATCAAAGAACATGGGGAGGAAGAAGGGATTTGATTTCCCCAACCCCCCAACCCCTCACATCAAGAGCAAAGGAAAAATAAGTCTTTCCTGTCTATCAGTGTTTTGGCTACAGCTAGCCTGTAAAAAGCAAGGAGGTTCTGAAAGTCTGCAGCTACTTTCAGCCTCAGGACTAGAGTGTTTGGGGCAAACCACTCCAGTATTCCCAGGAGATACAAGTTGGAGGGTGTCTGATATTTTATTACATCAAAATCTCCAACGGGGGCCTCCCTGGTGGCGCAGTGGTTGAGAGTCCGCCTGCTGATGCAGGGGATACGGGTTCGTGCCCCGGTCTGGGAGGATCCCATATGCCGCGGAGCGGCTGGGCCCGTGAGCCATGGCCGCTGAGCCTGCGCATCCAGAGCCTGTGCTCCGCAACGGGAGAGGCCACAACAGTGAGAGGCCCGCGTACCGCCAAAAAAAAAAAAAAAAAAAAAAAAAAATCTCCAACGGTTAAAAGTCTGGCTGCATATACCTGGATAATACCTTTAATAAATTACCTTAACAAGAGAAGACTGATTTTTGCCCAAAAGCTCAATTTAAGAGCAGCTTCAAACACCGTTAAGCTATTATGAAATGTGCCAATTTAACTCCACTGCCTATCCACCCAACCCCAAAGCCCCAAAGTACCAGCAGACACAGGGCTCATGCCAGGAGGTAGCAAAGAAGCCAAGTTTGCTTTGTCTCCTTAGAACTTTTTTTTAACTAGGCAGGTACACATCATCATATACGTAAGACTGCTTTGTAATACTTGTTACTTATCATGAAGTCTTAATCCATAAACTTAAAAGAACTTCAAATCAAACCAAAAGCCCTTATTTTAAATGTCCAGAAACTTGCCTATGGTCACAGTGTTTTTTAAAGGACTGACTCCCTGTGTAGTTTTTTGTTACCAGAAAATACTCAGACAAATCAAAACTAAAACGAACTGTTTCTAGACTTC
Organism: Hyperoodon ampullatus; assembly: GCF_949752795.1. Taxonomy (NCBI): domain Eukaryota; kingdom Metazoa; phylum Chordata; class Mammalia; order Artiodactyla; family Ziphiidae; genus Hyperoodon; species Hyperoodon ampullatus. The sequence goes on along the minus strand of NC_136918.1, from coordinate 71,479,798 downwards.
TAAAAAAGATAATCAACCTTTAAAAGGATACACTGTGGGGTTGAAGTTCTTCAATATAAAGAAGGAAGCAACAATGACCAAGACCAGAAATAGGGTGTTATTATAGAAGATGGAAAATGTTGTAGCTTCATAATCAGCAACTTCATTCTTCTTCCACAAGATTCTGTGGACACAAAACAAGTCATTTAAGTTTTTTAATAGGTACTAAAAATTTTAAATACCACATGGCTCTAGCTCATAGTAAGTTTTTCCTAAGTGTTCTGGGCAGAATCTGTTTTTAATATTAAATTCAGTCAGCATTGTCCCCTTTTTCCTACTGAAAAAGATATTTCACTTTACTGATGCTCAGGAATTTCCCTGGTGGTCCTGTGGTTAGGACTCGGTGCTTTCACTGCTGGGGTCCAAATTCAATGCCTGGTCATGGAACTAAGATCCCGCAAGCTGCACGATGCAGCCAAAAAAAAAACCCAAAAACTTTATCGATGCTCAAGAAACAGTTGCTGGGTATGTTACCTTTTTCCCCAGGCAGTTAGAGCTTTGCAGGAAGTGACTGATTAATTGAAATTAGCTTGGTTTCATCAGCAACTGAAATAGGCATCTTTCTCTAGGTACTCATCGAAAACAAACTTGACGATTAGCAGCCTCACAGGGCTTTCTCAGCTGTTTGAGGCCTGAGACTCTCTACAGTCTACAGATGTCAGCCTTCAATATTTCGCCTTAAGACAAGCCCATGGACAAAGCTAGCTGTGGCATCACAGAAGTGGACTTGTCTGCGACTCTCTTTAGCCATCTTTATTTAATTCAAACTAAGAATCTGCTTGATCATTAGGAGGAGTTTTTAACTTCTGTGAAACCCATTTACTTTTTATTTAATCTTCTTTACGCATTATGATATCGTATTAATTTACTAGTACTTTATCAACCTTTTCTTTTACTTCTTCACACAGGCAACAGGAAGTTCCAGGGTGCCTGTGAATAAGGGAGCCTTTATTTCCCTCAGTTAATTAACTTTGTAAAGCAATTTACAAAGTTAAAAGAGTAGGTAGGTTGTGACCCACTAGTGGGACATGAAATCAACTGAGTGGATCTGATGTTTGGGAAAAATCACTGGGTGAGTTGAGACCAGCACATTAAAAAAAAAGAGGAAAAAATAGAAAAGTATCAAGTGCATCACATACAGTAGGGTAATAATTATTGTTCTGTGAAACATTTACATGTGTGTATGTAAAAGTGTATTTGGTCAAAGAGTAAAATATATATATATTTTTTTACTGTAGGTCATTATCAAAAAGGCTGTAACTCATTGCCATAGATGTTTTCTCCCCCAGAAAGATACATTACTCTGGGGCCAGATAGTACCCCCAACTAATCCGAAGGACAGCACTATGGCTAACATCAGTAGTAACTGCCATGTTTTAGTCACCAAATGTTCTAATCCAAAGTCAAGAAGCATGGCTGTAAAGGAGCTAAATGGAAGGTATCAGCATCTTATCTTCATCAGAAGAAATTTGTGGTCTCTAATACATATGCCATATTTCCTTGATTCTGTAGATGCCATCAACTTAATAAATCTTCAATTTGCTGTAAACTTTGGAAGAAGTGAAGGACATTACATTAAATGCAGCTATCAACTATAAAACAGCTTCTGATTTCAGAGAAGTTTAAATGTAAATTTAAAAAATATACGTGACTCGGAATTAATACATTATACCATTCTAACAATGATCAAAGAAAACACCAGCCCAGAAATATCCATAGTCCCAACATGGTTTAATGCTACAAAACACTCAGAAAAATCGCCTCTGTTTTTAAGACTCCGGCACAAGACCCAGTGAAGACAGGTTCCTTAAGTAGGCCACTAGCATGCCTTTACTGCTGGTGATTAAATTATCACACCTCCACCACAGCACTTTTCCCTAACTCCCCATCGTGCCCTGAATCAGACCATCTTCAAGACATTTTTGATGAAAGAGTGGCTCAATCCTTTAGGTTATCCCAGCTCGCAAAGACCGTGTGTTACATCAGGGTATACACAGGACTGTCTGACAGCTCTCAACTTTTTCTAGTCCAGCCTGGTTTATTTTGAAAAAGTTTAGGACCCCCAATTGCCCTCATCAGCAATGGTTCTGCAAAAGCTTCACTGGTAGGAAATCTAGTTTGGGAGAACACTTCTCAAGCAGTCATTTTTCTAAGGAGCACTTCCTAAAGCAGGAGAAAAGTTGAGACCAAACTCAATAACTCTTACAATCTGATAATACTAAATGATGGACCATCAGTAAGTCAAGGAGAAAGAACATTCATACCTTGGGACAAATGTTAATGAATCTGATTCTCCTCTGCTAATTTCCTTGGATAGGTAGAAAAGTAGGTTCAAAAGTGGCATGTAGTCCATATTCCAAATGATTTTAGATAGAGCTTTGAAGATACCTATCTGGGCAGAAAGATGCCGATAAGCCTTCTCTTAAATCTCCTGGAAGTGACTAATCCTTTGAGGAAGAAAAATACTGGATCTTAAAGGGAGTCTTGGATCCAGTTATCAGCATCAATAATGAGTACAGACCTGGGTACAACTGTATCCAGCGTGGCCTTTGCGAGAGAATTACAAACAGCACAAATTTCTACTGGTGACAAGAATGAAAATTTTATAATCTTCTGACACTCTGCATTTTATATATCAATAAAACCTCCATTTTATCCTACTCTGAAATACCTGGTCCAGGAAACGGCAAAGAAGTTTCATTTCCAATTGCAACTCTGATCCACTAGCAGAGACTACCTGAATACCACACTGAGAAAGATTCTGAGACACATCCCAGGATCAAGAACAAGTGCCAGACCAAATCAGGCAAGTCTGTAGTGGGCAGAAGAGACCCATCTGCCATCTCTGATACAATTAATCACCTAAAACCTGTAAGACCTGTAAGAGCTTGTAACAAGCATTTTGAAATTTGGGTAACTATGATGTGCACTCCAGTTTAAGAACCAATGTTCTAATAAATATTATAATTCGATGAAAAGGTTAAAAGAAAGTGGTCTAGGGCTTCCCTGGTGGCGCAGTGGTTGAGAGTCCGCATGCTGATGCAGGGGACATGGGTTCGTGCCCCGGTCCAGGAAGATCCCACATGCCGTGGAGCGGCTGGGCCCGTGAGCCATGGCTGCTGAGCCTGCGCGTCCGGAGCCTGTGCTCCGCAACGGGAGAGGCCACAACAGTGACAGGCCTGCGTACGGCAAAAAAAAAACAACACGTGGTTTAGATTCTCTAATATCTATCCCTATGCAAAACTTTGCAATTAAAAAGCTATGCAGGGCTTCCCTGGTGGCAGTGGTTGAGAGTCCACCTGCCGTTGCAGGGGACACGGGTTCGTGCCCCGGTCCGGGAAGATCCCACGTGCCGCGGAGCAGCTGGGCCCGTGAGCCATGGCCGCTGAGCCTGCACGTCCAGAGCCTGTGCTCTGCAACGGGAGAGGCCACAACAGTGAGAGGCCTGTGTACTGCAAAAAAAAAAAAAAAGCTATGCAGAGGGAGGAGTTGAGTAGCAGAAACTTTAAAAAGGCAAAGTAACGATCTTGTCACATCTCTCCTCCTAGGTAACATATGCAATAGATTTTTGCCTAGCAATCCATTTGTATTGCAGTATGGCCCAGCATCCATTAGGAAATGCTTCTTTTTGTTTTGTAATATGTGTGTTCCCAGAGGTTGTCATGAATCAGCATGATATTCACAAGAGCTGTACATAAATGTTGAGCAATATTTGGAGATATTAATAAAAATTGTTTAAGGTAGAAATTTATTTCTTTGAAAGTATAATGAATTCTTGTTAATATTTTAAAATAAAAATAACTTTGCAATTCTAAAAAAAAAAAAAGCTATGCAGAGCCAGAGGTCTTTAAAGCTGCTCCCTAAAAAATAGGCCTTCACTGTCATGATTTTAATATTGTGCCTTCAGTTTTGTGAAGGATCCATAAGACATAATCATTTCAATAATGTTTTGGTGCCTGTCCAAAACCACTGTAGAAGACACTGTTCATTAAGTTACTCAGTGTCCCTTAAATAAGGATCCACTTGATAAAGTCCTTCCAAGGTTCAGTGCCAGGAAAGTTTCTTTTCAGAAGGACTTGCATGCTGCTTCTCATCCGACAATGAAAGCTGGATGACTTTGGATGCTTCCTCTGACACTTGGAAGCTCAGAGCTGAGTTTAGTGCCCAACTGCTGTAACTAATGCTGAGGTCCTTGTTCATCTACCTTTTCTTACTTTTAAACGGTTTCTGATCTTTTTAAATTGTATTGCTTTGTTTCACATGCAGTTTAATATTGCAAGTCCCCACAAAGTCTTTCTGGAGAAAAGTAGGATAAAAATTCCATTTCATAAAGCACCTCGTAGATACTAAAATTTAAGATCCATGAAAACAGCCTCGACTCATGACTCTATTAAACCATCTGGCACCTCTTAAGCACAAGTTTACTCAATCATTCAGAGACTTCTACTCAGATGTCAGACTGTTTATTAGCCTTCTAACAGCAGCTGGCAGGAAAGACTGGGGGTGGAACTAACAAATGTGGCACAGAATTCGGCGACAGGAGACAAACCTAATTCTTTTCTTTTTCCCAAACAATGCAGATAACCAAGAACCAGATGTCCCCAGCGAAGCTCAGGAGCAGAAATACCACCACCTAAAAATGCTAACACACAACACAATATAAACTCTTCAGACCCAGAGGGGTTAGGTGATAGCCTCAAGGTCACACAGCTACCAAGTGGCAGAGCCAGCACTGGACACAGCTCTTCAGGCTCCTAAATTCCAGCAGAGCAGTTGAATACAAGCTCTCAAGTCAGACTGGCTGCATTCTTATCCTGGTTTTACCACACACTAATCTATGGCCTTGGGCAAGGTACCTGAGCTTTCTGTACCTCAGATTCCTCAGGTGTAAAGTGGAGAAAACAACAGTACTTACCTCATGGAGCTCTTTGGAGGAATAAATGAACTGTGTACAGCACAAAGAAAAGTATCTGGTAGTAATAAAAACTCAAAAAGTCAGTTATTATTCTCATTACCATGACTTCTAATACCAACGTTTTCCTCAGATAATTCTAATATCCACATGCTCTAAGCAGAAACCAAAAACTTATTTTCTATAAATAACCCCCTTTTTGATTACCACAAACACTTTAAATAGGGAGCCAAACCTTTCATCTTTTTCCTTCCGAGACATCTTTCTGTTATCAGCTTCAGAAAGTTTTCGAGTCACTTCTTTGGAAACAGCATCCTCCCTCTTCTGTGCTACTCTGGAAGGAAAAGAAAAAAAGTTTCCACATGCTCCAGGAGTGAACATCACACTCTCTCAGAAACACTCTGTACTCATATCTTGTATTGGCAACTGTATACTTTACATTTCAAGAAAATAAGCTGGACAGAAAGTTCCAAGTTTATTACACTGTGCTAGCCAAAAGAGAGGGAGTTCAAGAAACTTCCAAGATGTGGTTTATTAGTGATGTGTTTTGATTTCTGCTTAAAAGGGAGAATTTTCCTAAGTTAGGTATTTAATATGGAAATAAAAGTCAAATGCTATTAACACAGTTTAGTTATGAATCATTATAGCTCCACTTTGTTTTAACTCAAAATTTAACTGTTCCACAAATAAATTTGTTAAGGCATTAGCAAATGATACATGATTTCAATTCCAATAAATAACAGGAGAGAAAACTAAGCTTAACAAAGAGAGAATTAATAGCTGTAATATCTTAAAGTAAAGCTTTTAACTTTACTCCAAAGGGGAATTTCACTAAAAAGAAATAATACCACATGGTTAAGGAGTGACCACAGCACTTTTAGTTAAAAAAACTGCTGGTTTGAGAGTTGCACCAAGAGATAATATGGAATCAGCCAGAAAAGGCTGGAAGGGTTATTCAAGAAATCAGATCAGAATGTTTAGTGATGAGTCAGATAAAGAAAAAAATGACATAATCCTAAAAAAATCTATTAGGTGAATTTTATCAGATGGGGTTGCTAGTTGAAAGAGAGGATAAAATTTAACCTGTGATGAAATACAAAAAGCCTCCCAAAGATTAGACATTTAAATTCAACATGATTTATTTTTCATAATATGGGAGAAACTGGTTAGCCATAAACATAGAAAAAGTAATAACCGATCACAAGCAAAATATAACAAAGTCCCACTAAGAAAACATTCAACACGATACTGAGATGTATTGAAAGCAACAGCATGTGCACCATAGAGATAGACATCTGTTCAATCTATGTTCAATTACTCAATCCCTCATTACTATGTATATTAAGTTCTGGTCAGTGGACCAAAGGAAACTGGGGGAAAATCAGGATGGATTCCTGAAAAGCCCAAGATCATTCAAGGCAATAGTTCTCAACCTTTCTTCAACTACATGATCTTCAGGGCTACAAATTAAGCACAAATTCAGGCTGGTTTTACCTATATCTCCATCTCTATCTCTCACTCAAGAATCAAGTTAGAAGTGACATTATTAAAAAGAAAACATTTAGTCAGCTTCAGCTGATGTATTTTTCCACAAATTGATAACTGGAGAGAGGAAAATCAGTTTGTCTAAAAAAAACAGGTAAAAGGAAATAAGTTCTGAAACCTAAAGAAAAAAGGCAGCTAAGAGAGCAGGTAGCTGCTTTAAGAGATACTTTAAGACACTATAATGTCCAACTTTCCCTGACTCATTTTATTATGTAAAAGTTCAGTTCCGCAGGGCAGAGACTCTCATCTCTTAATCTCTAGCAAATTCCAGGCACTTATTAAGTGTTTCCTGAACCTCACATAAGACTGCTTTTTTCTAGGAAAGGCCAGTTGATAAGAAATGGACATGGTTTACAGCAGAAACCTTTCTTAGCAGAACAGAGGGTAAAAAAAATACACACACACCACCACCCCCAACTGTCAGGGTGCTAGGACACAGGAATAAACTATTTTCAGAGGAGTTGGCTCTAAGCATCTCTTGGACAAATAGTCATCTGTCCACATGACAAATCTTCCTGAAGACACTGAACCAGATAACTAGTTAATTTCTCTTCTATGTCTACAATTCTATACTCGCCTAACAGAGACATTAACAACCACACTGTAGGCTTATTACAACTCAAGAAGCCCTACCCTCCATCTCAGTGCTCTTAGAAAACAAACCTCACTCAGCACTGAATGCTCTAAAACAAAACAGAGGTAAATCCAGGGGCCCAGTCTCAGCCAACTGAGATAAAAAAAAAAACATCTTTGCAAACATTTTAAAAATCATGCCACCTTAAAAAAAAATTCCTATGGGATCTCTCACCCCCAACCTCTCCAACACTGCACACAAACATTTATTACATGCCAGACACCATGGTTTACGTCGCACGTATCATATTTAATCCTCACCATCCAACGAGGTACCATTAGTACTCCCATTTTACAGCTCAAGAATCTGAAGTGTAGAAAGATGAAATGCATGCCCAAGGCTCTGCATTTAAGAGCAGCAGAGCTGGGACTGGAATCCAGACTGTTGACTCTGAAGCCATTCTCTCTACCACCAACACCTACCCACACTCAGAATCTTGCTGGCTCTTTAAGCCTTAACAATCTTGCCAATCTGTAGGAGTTTTGATGTCAGTAGCAATATTTAATATTACACCAAAACTATGACTAACAAATAATTCCATTCAGAGTGTATTAAGTCAGTAGGTCACTGAAATTTTACTGAACTAAATTAAACGTACCATTAACTATTGTAAGGGAAATTAATAAAAGACATGGCAGTTGCCCTCAAGAAGCCGAAAGGAGGAATGAGGGGAAGGAAAATGATTTTTGACTCCAACAAGGCAAATAAAAATGATATGCAGAACAAGTGAAAAAACACTAGGTCCCAAAGGGACTGAGTTCCAAGGGAATCACAAAGGATGGGTCATGCAAAACGCCCACTTCTGAGGGCTTCGCTATCCACAGATGGCCATGCCTCACAAGAAAGACAGCCCAGGACAGCAGAGGCCAAGACGGGCTGAATCCTGGAATGGCAGTTAGTGAAGAGGGGCTGTCAAGAAGGGAGACAACAAAGATGACCTGGATTTAGCCGTTCTAGCAACAGCCACGCACAACCTGGATTCCTAAGGGTCGAGAACGACAGTGAAGAGGCTGCTGAGGCCAGTTTCAGCTGCTGAGACCATTTCTGGCCTCCTTACAATAAATCCCTGTTAACTGAGATCATCAATGTATTTCTACTCCTCATCACTAGAAAGCTTAACACAGGAACAATAAGGACAGTTAAGATTTCTCTGGAAAAGATTCCTAAGTCTTGAAATACCAGACATGTAAGAATGGAAAGAAAGGGAGATGATTCTAAATGAGGGAGGGAACGAGTCATGTTCAAAGGATGACACAAAAGCTGAGTCAAAAGATCTAAGGCCCAATCCTAAAAGACAAGGCCCCACTGGTAGGAGGCAGAAGACTTGCATTCCGGGGCCTGGAAGAATCTGGATTTAATACATTTAGAAAAGAGAAGGCCATGAAGAGTTGTTAGGAGAGTGACACGATAAAATAAAGGTAGAAATAGAGGAAATATAGTAACCTTTTACATTTTCATATTCTCATAAGAAAAAATGCAATTAGCATTAAAAATGTCAGTGTTGAATATAAGAAAAAAAGACCACTTCTTTCACATCCAAAAATTCTACATGGTGAGCCCAGAACAATTCCTTCTAGAAAGAATTCCATTTGACTTCTAAAATGTTACTTTACTTGGTGGATTTGTTTTTCTGAACCCCATGATTAAGGATGGTACTTAAGTGTTTTAATTCCACCATCAATACCCACTTCCATAGCAGTGTTAGAATCACTGTCTCTGCTTTTCGGTTAGTTGCTACTCCTTCATACCATTAATGTGCCTCCCCCTCCAAATATACATACATATATATCTCAAAATAGTGCTTACTCTAACCCACACACACAAATGGTCTTTAAGAAGACCTCCTACTATATAAAAATGCAACAATATATACTTTCTCTTGAGAAATATACTTACTTGTGCTTGAGAACAAATTTCACATTTTTGTATGCAAAGGCTACCAAATAAGTGCTTACTAGGGTCATCACACTATACAGAACAGCAGACTGAATAAGATCCATATGCCATATTCGCCAATATAGCCCTGAATTAAGATAAAGGGGGGAGAGGGAGGTACAAAAAGAAACAAAAGATTACCAGCCAGTTACAAAAGCCTGCTGAATTAATTATAGCTAAACCTGGTAAAATACAGCTGATTGGGGAATCCAATACAGTATAAGGGGAACTTCAGAAGTGTGATATCCAGTAAAACGTTAGTCTCAAGTTTCCCTAGTCGAGAACACTTGAAAAACATAACCTTTCTATAACTAGTCCATTCTGAGATTTCTGCTTCTAAAATGAGAACCCTGGCTCAACAAAATCACAATTCAGACTTCAAATTTCATTCTAAAGGGTACTATCATGCTAACTACAGGCCATTCCAAAACGCCATGTGCAGCCCCAAACCAGAGTTTACACGCTGACGTGGCTGTTATCTGAAATCAAGGCAGTGCTCAGTGCAGCCAGTGAACCAAAAGGCTCCACACCACGTTAACTGCACGCTGGGTTTTATAAAGCCGAAAGAGAAAATATATCTGGATTTGACTGTCCAACAACAGTGCAGCAATGTGAGAGGAAATTCACATTCGGGAACCCTGCGCTCTAAAAACAACCTTGGCCAAAACTGTATAGTTTTTCCATCCAAGTAAGAATTCTAGGATTGCCCTAATAGGCTTATTTAAAGGGTTACTACACATTGTAGAGCGCGGGCCCTTGGCACTGGTCCAACTTCTCTCGTCAAACTAGAAAAATAATGTTCTGCGTGAAGCAGTTCTCTTAAAGCTACACTTCTAATTCAGTGCGGGTGTTAATGTCTCTCGTCTTAATTCATGAGTTTCTCCAAAATAAGTAATAAGTTTAAGATCTCGTAACAGCAAACGACAGTTGTAGGGGAAAAAAGCAAATAGCAGGCTATATGCCTAAATGTTAGCATCACAAGATCTTAACCCGAGCGTTAGTTTTAATACTGATTCGGGGCCGCCATCCCGGAACAAGTAACGCACAATCCGCAGGAGTGAGGCCCGGGAACGAGCTAGCGTACTTTTAAAACGCGCCACAGGTGACTCTCCTGGGATGCCACCCACCACTACCCTGGACCAGATCACGGAGGCCCACAGAGGCTACGTGCTGCCCCCGAGCCCAGGGCGCGCTGGGGAGAGCGCGGGCCGCGGCTCACGCCTCGCCGGTCCGCCCGGCCCTGCCACGTCCCCGCCCAGGCCGACCCGCCGGCGGCCTCCCCGCCCGCCTCTCTCCAAGTGCTCACAGATGGGGATGGCAGACACGATGAAGGCGTTCCCGAAGAAGAGCGCCGAGGACTTGGCCGAGAGGTTGCGGCTGAAATCCTGCAGGAGCAGGTCCTCCTCGGACTGCTGCTTGGAGCCGCCTTTGGGAGCCATGGTGGAACCGCAGCTGCAAGACGAGAGGGCCGAGTCAGGCTCCGAGCCGGGCGCCGAGCCGGGCAGAGGCCGCTGGCACCACCCCTGCGGCCACCGTATCCGCTAACGACCCGTCAGCGCCGCGCGCGGAAGAGGGACCCGGCGTTGCGCGGCGCGGGGCAAGCGTCCGCGGGATTGGCCAGTCTGGCGCCGCTACGTAGGTTTCTCGGCATGATTGGGCGAGCGGGCCAGACTTCCGGATTCCTGGCAAGCCACGTGACTCGTCAGTTTCTAGGAGAAAGCCGGGACTTGTAGTTTAGTGGGTGCTTTTTTTTTTTTTTTTTTTTTTTTAATTAACAAAACGTTATTGACATTACAGTTCACAGATGCTGGTAGACTCATGCTTTCCAAGCCGTCGAAATTCCAAAATAAGGAGCTCTGACTCATATGGTCACTCATTCAACGGGCGCATGGTTAGCCGGCTCTGTGGGTACCTACACTGGGGCGTTGGAAGAGGAAGAGGAGAAAGATAAGTATAGGTAGGTAGTATGTGTTGAGCCCCTTCTTTACACAGCCATTATTTCATTAAATATCCTCAAGAATCCTATGATATGCCCATTTTGAGGGTGAGAGACCAGCAATGCTGGTCTCCACGGAGTGGGATCTTTTCAACAAAGTAACAGCCTACCTTTGTACAAAAAAGGCACTCTTGCTTATAAGGAACTCATGGTCTCATTGCTGAAGATAATATTTAACATGTGTCCAATACATTTACAAATTACTACACTTTTATTACTTTAAAGATTTAGTTGAAATAATGTGGCCTCCAAAGCCATGCTAGGTAAAATAATACTAAGTAAGGATAATATGTTGGCTGGACAGGCCTCTGAAGTTCAGAAAATTGAATATGCTGATTAAAACAACTAAATACCATTAACTCGAGTTATCACTTTTTCTTCAAAAATTAATGCTCAACCACTTTACTCTCAGCAAAAGCTTCTTTCATCTACTGACATCAGGCAAAACTTCAACAACCAACTTAACAGATCTGTTAATAGAGATCTTTCTCACCTTCTCCAGTTGTAATTGACCTTCACAGCTTCCGTTCTAATGGAGCTTTCTGTCTTCAAGTTTTTTCAACCTATTCTCTTTTTTTTAAAAAATTATTTATATTTTTTAAATTTTTGGTTGCATTGGGCCTTTGTTGCTGCGCACAGGCTTTTCTCTGGTTGCGGCAAGAGCGGCGTCTACTCTTGGTTGCGGTGCGCGGGCTTCTCATTGCGTTGGCTTCTCTTACTGCGGAGCATGGGCTCTAGGCGCGGGGGCTTCAGAAGTTGTGGCTCACGGGCTTAGTTGCCCTGCGGCATGTGGGATCTTCACGGACCAGGGCTCGAACCCGTGTCCCCTGCATTGGCAGGCAGATTCTTAACTACTGCGCCACCAGGGAAGTCCTCAACCTATTTTCTGTATAGATACCACAATGAGTCTTCCTGAAATATAAATCCTTTCATCATCTACAGCAAGTATTCCCAAATGCCAGAAGTTTTCACCAATCACGGCAAAATAAGAAGAAAAAATGGACCATCTAGTGAATTTTTCAGAAAACAAACTATTCATTTAAAAATATCTACATTTATGTCTTCTTTTTTTTAATGTCTAAATGCACTTTCTTTTATTATGTGGTGGTGGTGATAGTGAAGAAACTCGTATTTTTCTCTTCCAAAATATTCCTCTCTGTTTTTCCTACCTTAATAAATCACATCCTTTTTCACCATTTGCTAGGGCTAAAATATTAAGTTTCAACACTTAATTCCTTCCTTTTGCTCTCCATTTGTGACCAATTTATCAGCAAAACCTTTTGGATCTGTCTCTTTAACTAGATTTCTTGCTTGCTATTTATAAATCAATGATATAAAAAGAAGATAACAGATAAAATCAGAAGCTGTAAGATCAAAATCAACAAGCTAGTTAAAAGTAAAAGAGGAAGAAAATAAGAAACAATGATGAGGTTAAAAATAATTACACCTGAGAAAAATATCTAAACAATTAAAAAAAGATAAAAGTTTGAAATGTTAGTAGATAAAAATTAGTGCACTTTGTAAACCAAGAATATAAACTAAAGGTAATAAATTTAAACAGAAGAGAATCTAAAATAGTAGGAATTTATCATTTATGGGGTAAGTATAAGAACTATGATAAGCAATGATGCTTATGACAGAGGTTTTTTCATTATGTTAACAATGAAAATCATGAAGGTAGTAGCACACCTGAAGTACTGGAGCAGTGCTTTTTGTTGTTGTTGTTGTTGTTGTTGTTGTTGTTGTTTTATTTTTGGCTGTGTTGGGTTTTCATTGCTGTGCACGGACTTTCTCTAGTTGTGGTGAGCAGGGGCTACTCTTCATTGAGGTGTGCAGCCTTCTCATTGTGGTGGCTTCTCTTGTTGTGGAGCATGGCTCTAGGTGCATGGGCTGCAGTAGTTGTGGTGCGCAGGCTCAGTAGTTGTGGTGCACGGGCTTAGTTGTTCCGCGGCATGTGGGACCTTCCTGGACCAGGGCTCGAACCCGTGTCTCCTGCATTGGCAGGTGGATTCTTAACCACTGCGCCACCAGGGATGCCCAGGAGCAGTGTCTTTTTATACCAAATGCTATCTAGTACCTTTGGGAGACTAGCAAGGTCTAAGGATCATCTATAAATGGCACATATGTCTATGGCACATTGGACAGCAGAGATAACAATCTGCTAAAAAACGAAAAGAAGGGTGGGCAATAGATTCTATCCAAACAAAGATCTGCAATATATTTTTCCTATTTCAATATAGTTCAATTCTATGAAGGAGACAGATAGATGGACTTGATTCCATACCAGCCGGCTTCTAATCTGTGAATTTCAAGCTTAACATTTTCATTATATCACTTCACATTATCAGAATGAAAAAAAAAAAAGAAAAAGAAAAAATTTAAAGCAGTAATATTTATTGCTGGCAGGGATATGGATCACAAATTTCTCTCATCCACTGCTATTGGCTTTGTGGAAGAAAATCTGGCAAGTTAAAATTTAATATATCTTTCTGTGGCAGACACTGCAAGTTGCCTAGCCAATAAAGAAAACTACTGCTAGCTTTGCACTGGGACATCATGAAGATTAACAAATGGATCATCTAGTACTACTCTAGGGACTGTGGGGTGGGGAAGCTCTCTGTTAAAAAGCCCATTTGCTATGCAACTCTCATTATGGAAATAATTTTTGAAAGAAGAGATGAAATACTTATATTAGTCTCTAGGTACAATATTTTAAAGTCCCACCTGGGAGACAATTTACTCAGCCAAACTACATATTTCAGGCACTGTTCTGTGATTAATTCATTGCTTCATGAATTCATTCAGCAAGTATTTTTTAAAAGCTACTATGTGAAAGGCACTGTGCTAGACCTTTGGAAGTATCCAAATAACAGCCATGATAATTATGATTATGATAACAAACATTTATTGAGTCTTTCTGTTTTATGTCCAGCTCTATGCTAGACCCTTCACATACATCATTTAATTTAATCCTTACAGCAACACTATGAGATGTGTGTTATTATTATCCCCATTTGTCAGATGAAGAAACTGAGGCACAGATTAGTACAGTAACTCATCTAAGATCCCACAACTAGTAAGTGGTAGAGTCAAGCTATGAACCCCAGGCAATATGACTCCAGGACGTATGCTCTTAACTGCAATTGAGTTCTGGTCTCCTCTGTACCAGTGACGTCTCAGATTCTAAGTGCTTGCCCCCAAAAGTTCTATTTTGGACAAGCAGCCAAGGGTAGTTTCTTGTGTACCAGTTGCCTTTCAGAGTCATGTCACACACAGCAGCGCTGGCCAGCACATCCTTGGACAGACAGGATTCTGCATCTTATCCATAGGGAAACCTCAGTGAGCAAGCCTGGGGTCTCCATAGTGGATTCTCTGTCTCAGTGGGTTTGAACATAAAATCCCGGAAAGCGACACAATTAATAGAGGTGTACAGAAACAGGACAGACTGAGAAGAGGTGGAAAGCACAAACCATAACTCACCAGCAGCCATATATTAGAGAAAGGGTGATTGGAGAAATGCTCAAGGCTTCCTCATTTCCCTCTGTAAGCCCGAAAGAGACCCCCATCACCTGCAATAAAGCAAAAATGCTCCAAAAATGAAAACAAAACAGATGTGAAGTACAGTAAAAATAATATAAACAGATATAAAAATAATATAAAATAATATAAACATAAATAATATAAACAAAAACATAGATGAATGATTTTGCTCAATGTAATTTATCAATTTATATATCACCCCTCCCCCAATATGTTTAAGGCAAAAGTAACGAAATCAAATGCATACAAGATTCAAGCAAGTACTCTGTGACATAATATGAATTACATATTTGGTCTCTGCCCCGCTTCCTAACAGAGCTCCTAAAATCCTTGGAATTACCTGAGTAACGGGGGTGAGAAAAGCATCTCTGGTTTTTCTTCATAAACCCCTTTCAGCCATCTCTGAGTTTGTGCTAACGAGCTGGCCCGGGGAGAATGGGGGCTGATTGCTGGAGGAACCAACCATGTGAGGGTTGGAACTTTCAGCCCCATTCCACCCGCCACTACCCTGGGGAGCGGAAGAAGATAAGGGCCTGGAGATCACTTAATCACCAGTGGCCAATGATTTAATCAGTCATACCTGCATAATGAGCCTCCATAAAACCCTTAAACAATGGGGTTCAGAGAGCCTCTGGGTTGGTGCTGGGAGGGTGCCCGGAGATCACAGGGTATCTTCATGCACCTTCCCACATAATTTGCCCCCATGCATCTCTTCCATTTGGCTGTTCCTGAGTTGTAAACTTTGTCATAAACCAGTAATCATAAGTAAAGCACTTTCCTGAGTTCTCTGATCCATTCTCACAAATTATCAAACCTGAGGAGGGAATTGTGGGAACCCTCGATGTATAGTCATTTAGTCAGAAGCACAGGCAACAACCTGGGACTTGAGATTGGCATCTGAAGTGGGGGGCAGTCTTGTGGGACTAAGCCCTTAACCTACGAGGTTTGCACTCACTCCGGGTAGTTCGTGTCAGAATTGAGTTAAATTGTAGGACACCCAGTCGGTGTCCACCAAAAATTAGAGGCTAGCTTAGGGTGGAGAAACCCACACCTTCAGTGTCAGAAATGTTGGGAGTAGTGTAGAAGGAAATAGGTTTTTTCCTTTTATAACTCCAGTGAGTGAATTGTGCCAGGTATAGAACATAAGACATAAGGGATCTTGTAAAGCAACCATACTCCAATAAAATTTTTTTAAAAAAAGAAAAAAAGACAGTGGCGGGATCAATATAACTGAAAAGCTCACTTTGCCAAAGGCCATCAAACTGAGATAGACAGAATCAACAACCAATGTGATGTAGGCCGAATACAACATGTCTGGGGTTGAATCTGCACCATAAACTCCCCGATTAATGGAGACTTAACTGTACACAAAAAAGAAAAAAATTAAGGTGTTACGATGTGTTTTTTCCCATACCTCTAACCAATTAACTCAATTCCCTGAAACTCTGACCAGTTGTCCCACAGATTGAACTCAATTCTGGCACTATATACCTGACCTGTCAGATCCCACAGGTTAAGGGCTCAGTCCCTCAAAACTGCCCCCCAAGTCAGACACCAATTGCAAGTCCAGGTTGTCACCCACACTTCTGACTGACTGGCTATAAACTGGAGGTTCCCGCGACCCCCTCCTAGGGTTGAATTAATTTGCTAGAGCAGCTCACAGAACTCAGGAAATCAGCTTACTCCCTAGTTTATCTTTTTTTTTTTTTTTTTACAAAAGATATTAAAGGATAAGAATTGAACAGCCAGATAAAGAGACACAGAGATCGAAGTCTAGCACACAGGAGCTTCTATCCCAATAGACTCTGGGACCCAGCACGTGAAAGCATTCTGGTTCACCAACCTGGAAGCTTTTCCAACCTTTTGGGTTTTTATGGAGGCTCCATTGTACAGGCATAGTTGATTAAATCATTGGCCACTGGTGATTGATTCAACTTCCAGCCCCTCTTCCCTCCCCAGAGGTCAGGGGGGTGGGAATGAAAGGTCCAACCCTCTAATCAGGCTTGGTTCCCCTGGCAACCAGCCCCCATCCTTACATTACCAAGGGGCTTTCCAAAAGTAATCTCATTAACATAACAAAGGGCACCCTTATTACTCTCAACACTTTAGGAAATCGCGTGGGTTTTAGGAGCTGCCTGCAGGAACAATGGACAAAGACCAAATATATATTTCTCATTAAAGTCACAGTGTCACAGGTGTAATGAAAAAAGCCTTACCATTCAGAAAGAAAGGTGCCCTTCTGTAGAGAATGCTGGGGAACGTTGGCCCTTAGACTTGTTCAGGCCCCTTCTCCCACCCACCAAACACACACCTTGACATTGACGGATGTTTTCCAGCTGTTTTGTTTTGGTTTTTTTTAATATAAAGATAAGGTCTTGAGAATTCTAAATTCACACTTTACTGCAGAATTGATTTTGAAACCAATTGAGACATTAAAATACTTGAAGGACAAGAATTTGTCTTAGAGCTTGAAGCTTATATTTTCCAAGATAAATATTTCCCTTTTTTAGGAAATGCTGATTAGCCTGTGTAAGTCGGAGACTATTTCTGAAGCAGACAGAAAATCCTGTTTCTCTTGTGCCTAAGGGAATTTATAAAGTCACTCACTTCTTTAAGAAAATGATACACATCTCCAGAAAATATATTATCTTAATATCCGCTGATAGAGGCCATAATACTTTAACTCTCAAAACTCCTCCTGGAATTTTCTAAATGTGAGACTTATCACACATGCATCATCCATGCAGCACTGCAGGGCACAATAAAAATTAAGATCTGCACTGGAAATCAGTTTTCTTTAGTTACACATTTAACCTAAGCTCTATGGCAACAGAATATAAGATAAAGTAGGTCACGAATTTCAATTGGAATGGCTTAGTTGATAGAAAAGCTCAGTTGTAATTTGTTGCTCATTTTTTAGGAGTCTTTACTTAAAAATTCTTCTATTTCACACACCCCTGTCACTGTAATCTAACAACAACCTCGTAGATAAAAATCATAAGACCAAATTCTTGAATGGGACTCATTCAATCTCAGTAGTTATTTGGTTTGCCAGTTAACTAGTAGTGTCCATCTCCATACTCATAAATAGATGAGGAAGGGAATTCCAGGTAAAAGGAATAGCTTTATGAGTGCACAGTCATGCAAGTGTACAGTATACAACTTGAGATCATTTGGAGGATGATCAAAACCAGACACGATAAGAGGATTTTAAAAAAGGATATGGGGCTTCCCTGGTGGCGCAGTGGTTGAGAGTCCGCCTGCCGATGCAGGGGACGCGGGTTCGTGCCCCGGTCCGGGAGGATCCCACGTGCCATGGAGCGGCTGGGCCCGTGAGCCATGGCCTCTGGGCCTGCGCGTCCGGAGCCTGTGCTCCGCAATGGGAGAGGCCACAGCAGTGAGAGGCCCGTGTACCGCAAAAAAAAAAAAAAGATATGTTTCTGTCACTGTAAGCCTAATGGAATCATAGGTGGTCTCCTAGGAACCTAGCTGGACACCTACACCAGCTACATAGGCTATTTTTATCCAAGAAATAAGATGAAATTAAGTTCTAATCTCTTTTATAGTATTTTCTGATTCCATCTTTCTTTGCTTCTGGGGTAAATATGTCCCTTGGTCTTACTGACCCATATTTTAAAATTCCAACTCCTCTAGGACCTTTCTGGACTAAATATTCTTTCTGCACTAAATATTCTTTCTGCTTTTCCATCTCTTCCATGCATAGTGCTTATAGGTCTCTAGAGTACGAAAGATCCGTCTGTTTAATCTGCCAGAATAATACCTGTGTGATCTTGGGCAAATTACTTACCTTCTCTAATCCTCACTTTCCTCCCAAGTTTGCCATGTGCATTAAATGTAACAATATGAAGCCCTAGCTGGAACAGAGTAAGCTCTCAGTGGCAGTAGTTATTCTTCTTCGTCTTCTCTTCTGTCTTGACGTGTTGCTTCCTACTCTACTTATAATGTGCTCAGCAGCTTTCTCACCTCCTGCACACACACACACTCACACGTGCACTCTGGCAAGCACACACTCTCCCTCAACTCTTTCACATGCTTAAACTCTCCACCTGCTCTTCACCGCCAAAGAAAGACTTCCCACTCATTCCTAACCACACTGCAACTTGAATTATACCTCTGCCTTTCTTCCATATCTGCTCCAGCAACAGTCTACTAAATTGCCAAAGCCAAACAATGTTCCTCAGCTTTTAACCACCTCACCTATCTTCAGCATTTAGTACCACTGGACATCTCATCTTCTCGAAAGTTTCTCTTCTCTAGTCCCCAGTCAGCTGCCCTGACTACACTGACCCTCCCTGCTTCTTGGGTAGGTTTGCCCACTCAGGCAGCTATGAGTGAGTCAAGGGGTAAAATCACAGTGGCTCTGATCAGAGGCCTCAAAAAGTAGAACCACGCTGGCAATAATTCTGGCAAAATGGAGCTAACTTTTCCAGTTAAGTCTTAAACTCAGTGTTGCTCCCTAATCAACAAAAACTGAGGAGATTTTTAAACTGCTTCATACCCCAGCAACACAGAACAAAGTGAAGGGAAACCAGCAAATGTGCCCAGAGCTTTACAGTAAGCACATCAGAGAATATCCTTCCTCGTCTTTTCCTACACAGATCTATGCATTAGCTGGCAGGAGCAGAAATATCTAAAACTACATGCACAACTACTGAACTGCGTGTGTTTGAAGTCTGAGCTGCAATCAGTTACAGATAGTTGAGATTCTTCTACAATTATTTTTAAATTCCTTGATCCAAAGAGGTCTTCATTTTGCTGTATATCAGTTGTGAATCTCACACAGATGAATGTCAAGAAATGGTGCAGAATCAGATAATTTACAAAGGAACTAAAACAAGGAACTGAAACTTTTCCCTTACCACCTTTTGCAAGGGTTTCACAGATTCTCAGCTAAGAAGTCATTAGAGTTAATGCAGAAATCATGATGTATATTACCTCAGTGTGTCGTATACATATTGGTTAACAGCACAGGTCCTAGAATAAGATTGACTGGGTTCAAATCCCACTTCCACCACTTATTGGTTGTGTGAAGGTGAAGTTATCGCATATCTCTTTCTAAGATTTTGTTTTGCTAATCTATTAATCAGGGGAAATGATGATACTTTTTTCAGAGGGATTTTGAAAAGATTAAATGACAAAAACGTTTGTAAATTATTTAGCTTGCATTCAAAATATGTAAATCTTCCTCTTTCTTTTGCTACATTTTCTGCTTTAGCGCCTCTCTTTCTGAGAAATTCTGCTTTAATTATTTGTAAATGAACAAGCGTGTGTGTGTGTGTGTGTGTGTGTGTGTGTGTGTGTTGTATAGCTAAATTGGAAGATAAAGCGGGGGAAAATTGACCTCAAGAAGACAGTCACCCCTGGT
This sequence comes from Hyperoodon ampullatus, assembly GCF_949752795.1. Lineage (NCBI taxonomy): Eukaryota > Metazoa > Chordata > Mammalia > Artiodactyla > Ziphiidae > Hyperoodon > Hyperoodon ampullatus. The sequence goes on along the minus strand of NC_136918.1, from coordinate 71,459,811 downwards.
GGAAGATTACAAGGCCTGTCTCCACCCAGCGTAGAAATCGACCGCAATCCACTTCTTCTTTAAACAGAGGCAGAGGGGACTTCAGCCCCTGACCTGGAGAAAGGAGGAAAGGTGTGGGGCATCCTACATCAGAGGGGTAGGAGAGAGGGCAAGTTGCCTTCTCAAACCTATTCTCCACCAGAGTAACATTTTACTGTTTTATTATGATTATAAAAGAATTCTGATTCTGAAAGCTGGAAAGCACAAACACACATTAAAGAAGAAACCAAAAATGAACCCTGATCTCATAGGTCAGAGATAAGTTCTATTAATATTTTGAAACAATTTCTTTAGTCATTTCCTATGCATCTATTTGCACATCTATAATTAACATAATTGAGATCAGTGATATATATAGTTTTGTCTACCTTTCCAATTGTTCCATTATGAGCATTTTTCAATGTTACTGAAATATCTTCAAAACATTCTTTCCAATGACTACAAAATTGTCCTTTGGATGAATGTACTACAATTTATGTATTTATTTTAATAACTTATTATTTTCTAATGACAAAATAATTGCATGTTCATTTATAAACTCAGAAAATATAATATATAAATCACCCATAATCTTATTGCTCAGATATAACCACTGTTAATATTTTGATAAATTTCTTTCTAGTAGTTTTCTATAACTAGCTGTTATTACATACTTAACTAATTGAGGTCATATATTACAAGTATTTTCCCATGTCATTAAAAATGCTCTGGAAATTTTTAGTGCCTATAAATAATAAATGATATATATCTGATCTCACTCTCTTACTGGTAGGGAGGGAAGAAACTTCCAGCCAACAAGGACAGAAAATGTCCACAAATAGAGGGAAAAGGATTGTCTAGGGCCATGCCCTCTAAGTCAACAGTTTCTCTAGAAAGAGTCCAGACTTCCTTGGCATGTGAAGGCTGAATAGTTGCTTCCAAAAACCAAGCTGCCAAATCCAGCGTAGGGTAACTGCTTGAGTCAGAACTCCTTCGGTTTCAAGCGACAGAGCCCTTTCTCAAACAAGCTTAAGAAAAAATCAACAACAGAAACAAACAAACAAACAATAGGGATAAGGGGAAAAGGAAGGGAGGGAGGAAGGGGAGAAGTTTATTAACTGAGGAAGATAAAAAGTTCTGTCACTGCTGAATTCAGAGGCTCAAACAATGTCTTTAGAACTTATGTGTCATCTCTCATCTCTCTTCACCTGTGTTGGTATCATTCTCTCCAATATGGACAATATGGACATTTTCCTGAGAGAAAGCTATCCATATGACTGTCTGGCTTTTATCTTTATAGCTCTTGATCCCAGAGGAGGAGATAGCAGTTTTCCTGATGGCTTCTGAAGAAAACTATCAGTGGGGCTCGTGGTTGCCTAAGCTGAATGACTCAGTGGGTCAGAGAGATGGAGTATCCATTGGCAAAGCTGGTGTCTGGGAACCACACTTAGCGGGATGCAGGAGGGCCAGTTCTACTGAACTGCATGGTAGGAGGAGTCGGGTTCTCTCAACAAGAAAGAAATGCCAGCAGAGTCATGTCCAAGCTAGTAAGAGGTCGATGGTCACATCATCACAGGCAGCAGGATCAGGAGGAGGCTGGGGTGAGTCGGGGCCTGACCGGCCAGGTGCCCTCCACCCACTCAGGGGGAGGTGAGGCCCTCAGCAGTGACGGGACACATGGATGCACTTCCATGTATTTAACCATTCGCATGTTGTTAACCGTTTAGCTTGTTCCAGTTCTTTTTTTCATTAGTTACTCTGCTAAGAAATACTTTCTTTTTACATTTACTTCACAACAACATTTATTCACCTACGACTGTAAAATAAACATATGTTCATGATAAAATGCAGAAGGCTAAATAAATACCTATATTTCTACTACCCAGGGGGCAACCAAATTATGTGTGTGTTGTGTGTGTATACACATGCACATGCAAACATATATATACACATATACACAATTGATGGCATACTTGAAATAGAATTTTCATTCCTGATTTTTAGTTAACACTGAATTAGAAACATTTTATGTTATTAAATATTCTTTGATATCAGAATTCTGATAGTATATGATATTTCATCATATAAATTATCAAAAAATTTTAGCCATTTCTTGGTTTGGGGACACTTAGGTCATACCTATTTTTTCACTCTTATAAGTAAACCTATATTTGGTATAAATATGTGTCTGCATCTCTGATTATTTCTTTGGTGTAGAGTCCTAGAAGTGGAGACACAGGGCTACACTATGTGAACACCCTTATGAGTACAGTCACACAGACTGGCCTAGGGTCGGCTATATCAAGTTTGAAGGAGAGGGGAAACAGAGGGCATTCTGTGTGGCCCAAGACAGTCAGAATGGGGATGGTGGGATGCCGAGAAGACCTAAGCTGACCGTGAGGGCTGTAACTCTGACCTCATGGGGAAAAAAACAAGGTTTGTTTACATTGCCGTTTCACAAGATCAAATCTTAACATAGACGCATTGGGGGTTTCACATGTTAACTTACACAGCTGTTCCTAGTGGACTGACCCACAGAAAAAACAAGCCCTGCTTTACCCCTGACCTCCACTTCACTTCTACTCTGAGTTGAGCCTATCTGCTTCCAGCCCCTCAAGCCGTCCCAGAGAGAATGATCTCCACCCAGGAATGCGGGTAGAACAAACTGGGGAAGCTTATTTGCCAGAAATGGGCCACACAAGAGTTTTTTTCACAAAAGCGTCAGAGGGAGGGGCTCCACTTCCCAGAGGACTCTACAAACTCTGCTCTGTGCAAAGCGAGGGGGAGCAGGGTGGGGGAGGAACAGAGAATTCTCCAGCATCCTGGAGCAGCCTGGCAGGGCTGGCAGTTAGAGGCGGGAGTCCTGACAGCCAACTGCAACTGTGAAAGGAGCACGGAGGTGGAGAAGGACCACTTCATGGACCAGGGTGAGTAGCAGTCATTTTATTTTTACGGGCCGCCATGAATACAGATTTTTGGAGAAAAGAACTATGGCCAGGGAGAATTTCTGGGATGCTTTCTGCAAGGTGCCGTGTATTTGGTCTGGTTCTTTAAAAAAACACCCACAACAAAGATATGAGTTCATCTTTAAGGCTGCCAGACAGAGTCATGTTTCTTTTGAGTGTGACTGTACAGATGCTGGGCCACACGAAACCTGGGAAGAAACTTTAAAAAGCAACCAAAATATGAACCACCATATCCTCCTTAGAGGCACTCACCACGTTTTATACAGGGTCTGTAAAATTCATTCACTCTACTCTTTTCCTCTCTGATCCTCCACCCAAATGTTTGATACCTTTCTATTTTATGATGGTATTGACACGGCATGTGGTTGTTTAAGAGGTATTCTGAGGTAAGTTCTGGTCTTCTCTGCTCTGTAATTTTCTCTCCTCACCTTACCACATTCTCCTAACTGATCACAGCTTATTATTATTGCAAGGGCCTTGCTTTACTTGCCCTTGTGTACTCCGTAGCCTGGATCCAGAGCTTTACACCTCGTGTTGTAAAATGCATACTCGCTAAGTTACAGTGAAGGCAAGGAGTAACTCTTCCATGATTAAAGAAATCTGCTTTGTCTTCATTTATTCATCAAATCAACACACATGGATTAAGGATTTAATAGAGGAAAACCTCCTTTCTTCACTCTATTATGCAAACTGCTTTTCTGTTCTCCTTCAAGAATGTGACTTTTCATCTGTGGATGATTTTAAAATGGGCTCTAAGCAAAGCACATCCTGGAATGAAAAAGAAGGTTTCTTTTTGATAAAGACATGGCTTCTATTGTCAAAGGGCAGAAGAGGTCAGGCACTATCCTCCCTTTCTAAAGAGCAAGGCACCTTTTTTGTATTGAGATGTTTAAAATTCTTTAATCAAGAAGTGCTTTGGCCTGATAATTAAGGTATGTGTTTGGCTTAGTTTATCTTTTCTGAGGATGAAAGGAGAAAAGAACTGTGGTTTGGGAAGAGGGAGGAGGCCACAAGACAGAAAACAGTCTCAGGACCAAGATAGGCCAGAACGGCCTCATCAAAGCGACAGGGGTGGCAAAGGAAAACGGACAGGGGTTTTAGGAGTTAACCACGCGTGGGTGCTCCGCTACCCCACGCTGAGAAGCCAGATGGAGCAGAAGGAAGGGAAGAGAGGAGTTTGTGGTCTCCAAGTAATTCTTAGTCCCCTTTCACCACATCTGCTTCTGGCCTGGAAACTGGCTTGCAGACATTTTCTCTGCTGGTCTCTCAGGCACGTGTCACCAGCGAGCAAGGGAGGGATGGTTGTAGGGGGGAGAGTGTCGAGTGACCAACCCTCCGGGTTTGCCCGGGACACTCTAGGTTTTGTGCTGACAGTCTTGCATCCCGGGAAACCCTTCAGTTCCTTGCAAAGCTGGACACTTGGTTATCCTACTCACCGACCTGGAGTTGTCTCATGGAAAAATCAGGTATTCACGGATTCACGAAAACTTACTTTTTTTTCACAATTTCAAAATGTTCAGATTGCATGTCCACAAATACCGAGTCACTCAGTCATAAAACCAGAAAGCCAGCGAGTATTGGATTAGACCGAATGTGGGAAGTGGGGAGATTTGTGGAACAGATTTGTAAACAACTCACTGCGAATGTAGGGGAGGGAGATGCTAATGATTTTAAGAAGCAAACAATGGTAAAAATGTAGAGGATTTAATTTTTACTCATTTGAAATATGTAGAAATGCTGGTGATTTTCTCTTTATTATTAATATGTTTTATATCAATATAAGAGTTTTGTTTGTTCTTTGTTTTGGATTCAGAGAATGTAACTATTCACAAGGGATGTCATTGGTTAACTTCCAACCACGCCCCCGCCCCCTGCCCCAGTGCTTCCTATGGTCTTAGCTGTTTAACTTTGAATCCTCCCAACAACGGGGTTTGAAGAACGTAAACCTCATGCTTAGGGAGGTACTGTTTTCACATTTCTTAATGTTCTGCTGAAAACCATCCGCTTCACGTACCGCTGACGGTACAAGTCAGGGTCGCTAACCTAAAGCAGGCACTCAACCTGGCGAGTCCTCTCCATGCTCCAAATGCTGATCTCGCCACCCACCCACCCCCTTCTTTTTCCTCTTACTGATTCACAAAGAGCACGGGCTTCATAAGAAGCTTCCATCCTGCCAGCGAACCTCAACCCTGACCCCGTCCACATTTCTTTCTCTCCCTTTCTCCTGCCATAAAAAGGAATTGCTCTATATCTAAGTCACGGCCTCTACTTTGCTGACTCCTTCCTCACCTCCCTCCCAGGAGCTCCCACGTCAATCACCATCACCTCTGCTTCCATATCTTCAGCTGCCCCTTCTCTATGGCTCCATCCTTCAGCGTTTCACATGCTGAATTTACTCCCATCTTTCAAAGAAATTATTTTCCTATCCCAATTGTTCTCAGCGCTAGCTACTCATTAGAATCACCTGGGAAGTTTTAAAAACTTTACGGTGCCCAGGCTGCACCTCAGAACAATTAAGTCAGAATTGGCAGGGGTGGGACCCAGGTGTCAGAATTTATTTTGAAAGCTCCCCAGGTGATTCCAGTGTGCAGCCAGGATTAACAAACACTGATCCAACCTGCCTATCCGTCCAGCCGCCCCCAGCTGTCCTCATTCACTGTCAAACTCCACTTGCTACTCGTTTCCCTGACCCCTCGTTCATGCCTCTGCCAGTGTGACCCTGCACGCCCCCTTCACCCGCCAAGACATCAAGGTCACTGAAGGACTTCTCATGGCTAAATCCCACACTCTGACCCAGCCGCCTTGACCTGTTGACCATCCCTTCCTTCTTGAAGCATTCCTGTCCCCTGGTTCCCACACTGCCCTCTCCTATCTTTCTCCTTATCCCCTTTGCCTTCCAATTTCCTGGGCTCCCTCTCCTCAGATTCCTTCCTTATCCCTTTCTCTGCCCGCTCTTTTTGGGCGGTCTCATCCACTCTCTTGGCTTTTATTGCCACCCAATGTCGAGGACTCCCAAAGAGCCTACCCAGCTTTCTGGACACCCCTATCCTACCTCCTGCTGCCTCCTGCACAGCTCCACCCAGAGCTCTCAGGAGCACCCTCCAATTAAATGCCAAGACTGAACGCTTCTTCTCACCCCGTACTCCCAAACATGTTCTTTCTTCATTGTTTCCTACGTCGATTTACATCCAGTTGCCCCAGTAATGTGGGCATTGCCCTTGCTCTTGGAAACCTCTCATGCAGTCATTCAATTCCAGTTTGTGCTACCTCCTAAGTCATTTTCATTCAGCTGTCTTTTAAAATGCTACTCCTCTAGGAGGGCTTCTCTGATGCCTAGACTAGGTTTGGCTCCCTGCTATGTGCTTTGAGAGCACGTGATCCTTGTCCTAGCATAACACTCAGCAAAACCTATAGGAACTGCTTAATGCCTGACTTCCACTGAGGACAGGAAGGTGCTAGGGACTCAGCAACACAGTCTTGACCCACCAGCATCTTAGAGTCTAGAGAAGAAAATGGACCATTGTAATAGACACAGAAAAATGCCCAAGTATGTGTAGGGCTCTCAACAGTCTGTATAAGGATTGCTTGACTATTCATAGATGGCTTGAGGGGTCCAGCTGAAGAGGGGCTGTGGAGCAGGTGGGGCCCCTCCCTGTTTCAGTCTAGCACCTCACTGATAAGTAGGTCTACTGAATTGATTCCAAGTGAGTTCTTTTGGAAAGAATAGAATAAATTACATGTATATTCATTTAGAAATGCTGACTCTAATGGTTAAGAATATTGTATTGTATATTTGAAAGTTGCTGAGAGAGTAGATCTTAAAATTTCTTATCACGAGAAAAAATTGTTATGTGGGGTGATGGATGTTAACTAAATTTATTGCGGTCATCATTTCCCAATATATACATAAATCATTATGTTGTACACCTAGAATTAATACAGTGTTATGCTAACTAATTCTGAAGCTCTTAGACCTAAGTATGGTCTGAAAATCTAAGCATTTTAATTCTCTAAACTATTCTGAAATAAACAATCTTACTAAAAAGGCTTGGTATACCTTTGCAAAATCTATTATGTATTTATAAATACGATGGGCATATTAAATATTTGAAAATGTATTATAAGTTATTGTATGGTACCCCAAATTCAACCTACTTTCCCTTCCTAAAAAGAATCATGCAGCTGTTAGTTCATTTAAGGAAGCCTATCCTCCAGTTCTCTTGCACCATATGCACTAAGGAGGCGTGATTCATGTGTGGTGATAGCTGTGGAGAAAAGATCAAATTTGGTCATCTTGCAGCTGATTGAAATTTTGTGACCTTTCAGGTGTTTGTTTTCAAAGAGAGCAATGCCAAAAAAAAATAAAGTTCTAAAGTCTGTTTTTCTTAACGCTTTTTATTAAACTACAGTTTCTGAAATCTAAAATAAGTTCCAATTACCAGTTCTCCACAGGGCTCCTATGTGGCTTTTAGGAATTCCCAGGGTTAATAATTTGTCTTCGCGCCAAACCCCTGGCTTCATTTTCCTTTGCCCATCTGCACATTTTGCATGCATACAGGCTGTTGGTGTGCATATGTATCCAAGCCTTTGCATATGGAATGAGTATGCTTTCAAAAAGCAGGCCCATAAAAGTTCTAAAGCAGGCAGTGAGTTACTTGGAGGCGGTCCAGCCGCACGCTGCAGATGGCGCTACTGCGATGGGGTAGGGGGAGTTCGCAGCTCGGATCAAACCTCTCCAACGAACCTCTGCACTCTCCAACGGGAGGTGCGGGCTCTGCGCGCTTACGCTTTGTGAGGGGCTTCCGCGCGGCACTAAGTATGAAATTAATGGAGGAAAATGCAAGGCTCTTTGTAATGAATGCAGAACAACGTCTGCACGCCTTTGTTTGCAACTTGGAGGGAAAAAAAATGGTCTAAAGGCTGAAACCAGTGTCAGTATTTGATAATAATGAGGAATAGTTACAGTGATCATCAAACTCTCTAACTTGCCATAAAAGAGGAAACCACAGTGGGCTGGTTATGATCTTGGGAGTGTCTCAGTATCTTTTTCACTTAGTTCCACAGAAAGCCAATTGTCTAGTGAAAGTAATGGTTTATATAGATTTAAGTCATGTTACTGCCCGAGGAGGCTGCTAGATGGGAGAGAAGAGCGGAAAGAGTATATTTGATCTAAGAAAGAATATTTAAAACATGAGGTCAGAATAGCTGGGGAGCGTTTGGAATGTCTAATTCTGAATTCAGGGTGTTTTACACCTAAGTTTGTACTAAGTTTAAGTTTGCAATAAAGGTTGTGATCGAGAACACAATAAACAACACCAGGGCTTCCCTGGTGGTGCAGTGGTTGAGAGTCCGCCTGCCGATGCAGGGGACACGTGTTCGTGCCCCGGTCCGGGAAGATCCCACATGCCGCGGAGCGGCTGGGCCCGTGAGCCATGGCCGCTGAGACTGCGCGTCCGGAGCCTGTGCTCTGCAATGGGAGAGGCCACAACAGTGAGAGGCCCGCGTACCGCAAAAAAAAAACAAAAAAAAAACAGCACCAGCCCCTGACTGGTTTTGACCCTGAGCTCCAACCACAAAGCCCTTGTATCTGGGGATAGTGGCTGACAGCTCAGCTCAGGCCTGAAAGCTAGAGGAAAGGGACAGAAGTGATTTACTTTTGAAGATTCTTGTTCCATTATCTTGCTCTCCACAGTGCCTGGCACAGCTCTTCGCACGTAGTTGGCACCCCAAATATTTGTTGAGCTGAAATGATTGGCTACCAACTGAGCAAGCACAATAAGGGCAGGGTGTGCAGGACAGGACAATACTGACTGAGCTTGTGCAGTTGCGAGAGAATTGCCTTAAAGAGTTCGGAGGGGAGGGGGGACTTCCCTGGTGGTCTACTGGTTAAGACTTAGCGCTCCACTGTAGGAGGTGGCGGTTGGAACTAAGATCCCACGTGCCCTGAGGTGTGGCCAAAAGGGAAAAAAAAAAGAGTTCAGGGGAACCTCTGAGGGAGGGAAAGAGGAAGGGGAAGTGGCTGATGTGCCTTATCATAAATCTTTTGATGGGCTGAAAACACAAATGCCTTGATTCTCAGACAATGCAAAGCAATGAAAATCAAACACTATGTAAACCATTTACAAGGAAAGGTGGAGTTTGCTTAGGAAGGACAATTTGGGAGTTATCATGTTTTCCATTTATACAGAAATTCATTCCTGGAATAGCTATTCTGCTTAGCAGGTGTCCCTCATTAGGCATGGCCAGTGGGTGGGCCATGAAGTGGCTGTGTACCCTGAATGCCTTCTTCAACATGTGACTTCCTCAAGTGAATTTTTCAAAGTACTATGTTGACTGGACAATGGTTAAAACTATGGTGAAATAACTTCAGAGGAAGCACATTGAACACAAGAGACGATCTAGTCACCCTCACTCTGAAACATCAGCAGTCAGACAGACTGGTAGAAAAGTAATCAAAAGATAACACATATACACTGTTCTTTGACAACCATTTTGGAGAGTCATCTGTTATTTAAAAATGAAGGCTAGGGTTTCCCCGGTGGCGCGGTGGTTAAGAATCTGCCTGCCAATGCAGGGGACACAGGTTCGAGCCCTGGTCTGGGAAGATCCCACATGCCGCAGAGCAGCTAAGCCCGTGCGCCACAGCTACTGAACCTGTGCGCTAGAGCCCCCGAGCCACAACTACTGAGCCCGGGTGCCATAACTACTGAAGCCCGCACGCCTGGAGCCCGTGCTCTGCAACAAGAGAAGCCACCGCGATGAGAAGCCCATGCACCACAACAAAGAGTAGCCCCTGCTTGCCACAACTAGAGAAAGCCCATGTGCAACAACGAAGACCCAACACAGCCAAAAATAAATAAATAAAATAATTTTTAAAAAAAGAAATGAAGGCTAATGAAAACGTTTATATTAAACCTATTTCTAAGTTATTAATACCAGCTTTTAGGGGCTGTTAGAGGCTGACTGCTATTCAGAGGGCAGCAAGAGCTGAGGGAGTAGATGAGGTTGTCCAGGCGAGGGTGTAGGGAGAGGAGCTGAGGGCCTGGAGAGACAAGGTGAGCGTGTAGATTTCGGAGAAGTGCAAAGTGGAGAGCCTCACAGGAGACAGAAGAACCAGCCAGAGATGATGGGAGGAAAACCAGGAGACATCGCTGGGTGATGTAGACACCGAGAGAGTGTTTCCAGAAAGAAGGAGTGACTGTTAATAAATTATATTAATGAGCTTTGTAGATTGACTCCATGATAGAATTTGTGCTTGCTACTCAAGCTTCAGAGTTCTGCGCCTCCCTAGATACTTCTGGGACTAGCGATCCAGAAACATATGTACTGGTACTTTATAAATATATAAGTTTTGAATAAGTTTCCCATGGTCATGCTTCCTGAACCAAATACTGAATCACATGAGCTGACAGAGGGGCAAAATATTTGATGTCAGGTTGCTCTGGAAAACTGTGAGTGAGGACAGCCACGGGTGTCTCCTCCCGGCCTTTCCTTTGAGCACTGAGGAATCACAATTAGAATGTCTTCATGTGAAGCCTCTCCACCCCTCAGTAATTTTTACTATCTAAATAAAGATGTTTTCCAAGATCTTTACACCTTTTTCAAAATAAAGATTATCAGGAGTATTTCTGCTCTAAAAGTAGTACTCATTAGAGAACATTCTCATTACATAAAATACAAGAAATTACAGAAAATCACCCATTATACAGGGATCCTAGTCTCTTAACATTTTTAAGCATGTTTTTTCTCCATCTTTTTTTCTACACCTTTAAAATTTTCTTTTTGACAGTTCTGAATAATTTTTGTACCCTTATGTGTTGTTTTTTCTCCATTTGATATAATAGAGTTTCCCACTTTAAAGTCCTCATAAAGATTATTTATAATAGTTACATTACATAATTTAATTAACGAGGCCCCTATGGTTAAACATTTGTATGAATTTCTAATTTTATTATTATTAAAAACTCTGCCTCTAACACATTTATTCTTAATGCTTTTACAATTTTTCACAACATTTGTTATGTGTGGTAGAACAGAATATTTAATTTAACAGATTAAGAAATATAGGTGTTCTTGAGGCTACTGATTTAATTTGCTAAATTGCGTTCTAAGTTGGGTCCCAGTAGTCTTTATTGTAAGTACAGACTTTAGAGTCGGATCTGGGTTGAATCTTGACTCCAGGGGCTGCAGCGAGACCCTTAGAGACACTCACCAATGGCAAGGGTGCCAATAGCCCAAGCCCCCAACAAGTAACTCAAAATAAATTCAATACCCAGCTGAAAATATATTGTGAGGAAGGCTAAGGAATAGATATTTCCCTGTGATGACTACCTTTAATGCTTTTATTTTTTTTGACTATCAAACTTCAAACTCTACTGTATGTTTTCCCTCTTTTTTCATGCCCCTATTTTGCCAGTCCCCTTGGCACATGTTGTTTCACTTTGTAGAGTGATGGGGCCCCAGAGAACCACCCTTTGTGCCTGTGAGAACTCAGCAAGGTCAGCAGGTCTCTCCAAACCTTATCTTTAAACTGAGGATAATAATATCTATTTTATGACCTTGTTTTAAGACTTAAATCAAGTTTGCTCGCTTTGTATAGTGTCTGTCATGTATTGATAGTAAGCACTCAATAAATGATAGATGCTGTTGTTATTTTTGAGGAGATGTGATGGTTTACCTTCTTAAACACCAGCAAAGTATGACAATACTTACCATTAAAATTTTTTTAATCATGTAATAATTTTAAAAAATGGAGTCTCAGTCTTGTTTAGTTTACTTTTCTTTGCTTGTTAAGGAGGTTAAACTTTTTTTCCGTGTGTTAATAGGTTATATTTTCATTTAGAATTGTGTGTATGGGTTCAAATCTCAGTGCTTCCACTCACTTGTTGTTACAAGACCTTTGGTGGCAAGCAACAGAAGACCCAGGCTCAATGTGACTAAATAAGAAATGTACTATCTCCCACATAATAGAGCCCCAAATAGAGCCTCTGGCAGGCCAGGTGGGGTGGGGGGCGGAGTATGATTAGGATTCTGGCCTTTTTCCCTGCGAAGACTTGGCTCTGACCCACCTCCAATGATCACGACGTCTATAGCATCTCCAGGTATCACATCCACACACAACCCTAAAAGTGTAGATGAATTTTCTTCTGTTTTCTCATTGGGAAAGAACTTTGTAATCTAAAAAAAACAGTGGGAAATTAGTACATAAAAAGATCAATACAAAAAAAAAGATCAATACATTTAAATTCACAAGCATTGTTAATTTCTTTAGGATATTTATTGCATTAGGTATTGCTTGTTTGGTTTTGCATTACTCAGAGAAATGCAAATTAAAATCACAACAAAACACCACTACACATCTATTAGATTTGCTAAAATATGAAACAAACCCAGAGACAAACAAACAATAAACTGGCAATACCAAGGGCCAGCAAAGATGTGGAGCAGCCCATTAAATTTTCATATAAGCCTGGTAGGAATACAAAATGGTAGAGTGAAAAAGGCAAAGGAGGCACTGTCTGTTTATAAGAGCGAGAAATCATTTCCCACAAGCCCGTGAGAAGATTTCTCCCTGTCATTTTATTAGCCAGAATTTGGCACTTGTCCACTCCTAAACGTAATCACTTGGCAAGAGGAATGGGTCCACACCTTCAATAACTGAGACTATTCAGGACCCATCTCCTGGGCCAGGAGCAGGGCCATGAAAGAAATCAAGGTGTAAATATGAGCCAGGGGCTGGGAGGGAACACATGACCGATAGGCAGAAACAGCACATGACCCTGGAGGTGAGTGACTACGCAAGAACCTTCACACCTCTGACCCTCAGGTTTCTCCTGGACCAACAGGGGATGGCCACCTTAACTGAATGTTTACAAGCTATCCAGCACAGACTTGACCTGGGCTAGGTGCTCAGAAATTGTATTTCTGCTGATTTCAATTTATCTGAATGAGCATTTTATATAATACAGTTGGCCCTTGAACAACACAGAGGGAGAGGAGGGTTAATCCTCATGTAATTTATAGTCAGCCCTCCATATCGGCATTTCCTCTGAATCCCCAGATTCAACCAACCTCAGACTGTGTAGCACTGTAATAGTTACCATTGAAAAATATCTGCATCTAAGTGGACCCTCGCAGTGCAAGCCGGCATTTGTTCAAGGGTCAAGTGTAATATGTTGTCTTTCATATTGATGCAAGATTTTTTTCTAAGGATATTGAGGATATATTAACTGGGAGAGTAAGACATCTATGGAAATGTGTAATGACTGTGTGGTCCAGCTTATTTAATCTCTTCTTTTAAAAAATTTCTTGTAACACTTTCAAGCTTAGAAAGTACTTCCAAACCCTTTTGCACTTCTCTTCACTGATACCTAACACAAAGTCGTATTTTTGCTTCTAGTCTTTTTCTGATGTGATTTGTTACATTCTGCTCTCTTTAATCCATATTGGATTTGGTATGGTCTAGCTGTCAAATGAGAATCTACACTGATTTCTTTCCTAAAACTATAACCAACTGTTTCACTATCACTTATTAAATAATGCTCTCCCACATTGATCACATTGATCGTGATACCTTTGTTACAACGAATTATATTCTTATACAATTTGAAGCTAGAGACCAGGAAAATCTCTCCTCGTGAAAACCAAAGGAGCAGGGAAGACACGGCCTAATAGCCACTCCCTGCACACACTGCAACCAAACCTATAAGTTTAAGAATTGGCAGTTGCATAAAAGTTCAGTTTTTCTCCCTAGTCAATCGCTCTTCCTCTCAAACCTTCATTAAGACATTTGGTTGACTTTCTGTAGTTTTCCTTATATCAAATCCTCACAATGCTGATTAAGATCATTATAGGTGGACTTCCCTGGTGGCACGGTGGTTGAGAGTCCGCCTGCTGGTGCAGGGGACACGGGTTCGTGCCCCGGTCCGGGAGGATCCCACATGCCGCGGAGCGGCTGGGCCCGTGAGCCATAGCTGCTGAGCCTGCGCGTCCAGAACCTGTGTTCCACAACGGGAGAGGCCACAACAGTGAGAGGCCCGCGTACGGCAAAAAAAAAAAAAGATCATTATAGGTATAGTTATTTTTCCTGAATGTTTGACATGTTGGAAATAACCTAATAGATAAAGATATGTAAATTCAATAGAATGTTATATCCTAACCAAAAATGAACAGAAATGAAGACAATAAATAAGAAGAGGAGGAGGAGGGGGGAAATGTTTACTAAAATATATATAAATGAATTGTATGAGCAACTTAATTATAAGTAGGCATATTGGTCAGTGTTTGATTAGATGACAGAAGGGCTACTGGAACTAGGGCAGCTGTGGAGAGGTCGGAGCCTGAATCCTAATATTTGTCTTTGCTAGAACTGTCTCTCTGTCCCTGTCCCTCCCTGTCTTTCTCCCCCACACCCTGCCCCACACCTCTCTCTCTCTCTCTCTCTCTCTCTCTCCCCCTCCCTCCCTCCCTCCCTCCCTCTTTCCTCCCCTTTCTCACTGTTACTTTTTCCTATTTAACTTAATTCTCTTGCACCACACTTAGGCTTTCTCCTTGGGGGTGGCGGACACAATGCAGACAATGACTACCAAAATCTACAACTCTGTGAGCCAGTTTGAAAATTTTAAAATCCTGGGAAGGACACTGACAGGTATGGATTGACTCACAGGCTCACCTTAGGCCAATCGGCGCGATCATAGGAATGTCTACCTTGATGGTCAGACTTGGAACAAGACTGTCCCTGGCATCAGGGAGAAGGGCTAGTGTGACTGGCAGTCTCATCAAGATCGTTTGATTCGAATGGAGAAGCAGCAGCTCCCCAAAGGGAATGTGGGTGTGTTGGGGGGAAGAGCAGAGGGGAAGATCCAGGGAGAAGCAGCCAAGGTGCTGAGTAGACAGATAAACAACAGCTGCAGTCTTCGAATTGGCATGCAAGGTCATTTGTGACTCTCCCCTGACCTGGCCACAGTGTCCTTTTTCCTCCTTTTCCCTCACTCCATACTCCTCATCCCGTGTTAAGGACCTTGAACTAATTAGAGCACTGCATCTCCTGGGCTCCACTTTGCACATGCTGTTCTTTCTCCATCTGAGCTCTCCTACCCCTCCTGTCTCCACCTGGCTAATTCCAGCTCACTCTTCAGCTCATTGCAGCTGTCACCTGCTCTAGGAAGTCCACCAGGATTCCACACTTCCCCCATCAGAGATAGAATCCCGTTAAGTGCTGGTTGTACTCAGGGCTTACGTCTAGCATAGCAGGTATCACATCAACTTGTGATACACTCCCACTAGTTTAAGCAGAAAGGGACTTATTACAGGGTAGAAGGTAGCTTACAGAATTTCAGAGAGGCTAGGGAGCCAAGCTTGGGTGTTAACCCAGCCTGTGAGCTGCACAGCCAGGAGAAATATCCAACATCCTATAGAAACCCCACAGCCAGCCACTGCCCGCCACTTGGCCTCTCCAGTGCTATAGAGACAGGACTTGAGAACCCTTCCAACAACGGTCACCAAAGAACCAAGCCCCTCCACCACCCTTCCTGCCTGAAGGAGGTCGTGGCCACCACTTCACAGTGTTTTCTTTTACCAGCCACATCTCTGGTTGGCAGAAGCCTGATCACAGAGAGAAAGGAAACTGGGAAATGTAGTCTTTACCCCAATAAACAGAGGGTAGAGTAGCGTTGCATGAGCCAGTCTTCAGTATCTTCCACACAAACTCTGTCGTTAAAGGCATGCAAATTTATGTTTTTTATACTATCTTGGTGAATAGTTTCGTAATCTGTATAAAATCTTTGTGCCCAGAAATACTTTAAATTTAGCATCCACTTTACCTGATATTAGTATCGCTAAGCCAGCTTTCTTCTGGGTATTAATTTCCTGGTATTGTATATCTTTTTTTCCCATCCCTTTATTTGCAATCTTTCTATGTTATTTTGTTTGTGGTGTATAAGTTGCAAGTAGTGTGGATAACTGGATTTTTTAAAAAGCCAATCTAAGAGTCCCATTGTTTAATAGGTGAGTTAAAAATATTCATTTTTCACTGTGATTAGGAATCAAACAACTTATCTCTGACATTTTATAATTTCTAATTTATAAAGACTGTTCTTTTTTCCCTTCTGTTCTTCTTTTGGATTATCAGGTTTTCCTAATTCCTTTTCATTTTCTTCAACAAGTTTGGAAATTACACATTCTATGTCTAATCGTTTAGTGGTTTTAACAAACTTAGGTTTACATTTTTCTAACGAAGTCAATAGCTAATCCATATCTCCAGCCTCCTCCTGGACAAGACGTTAGAACAGTGTAACTTCCCTCCTGACTCACCACTTTCCCCAAAGTCCCATGTTATCATTGTCTAGATTTCTCAAACTGTTTTTATCTGTGCTTGGAAAGAAGAAAGAAGTTTCTCTGTGTGATCACTCTACCATCTTGATCTAGATGTTACAACAGCCGTTGGATGGATCTCTTCCTTTCTCCTAGTTCCTCCTGACTCACAGCCTTTCACCTGCGTCCTTGACTTCCCGTTTCAACCATACTGTATGAAGACCCACAACTCCCTCCCTCCCTACCTCACCACTGCCCCATCCTGCAGGCCTTCGACCTGGGAGAGGCAGGCAAGTGCTCATGCACCGAAGAACATGTGCCCTGAGCATGAAGAACATAAAACCACTGCAGTGTCTCAAGCTCCCTCACCCACTCTTGCCTTTCTCTTTTTCAGCATATGACCTTACCTCCTACTTCAGAGGAAATAGAAGCCATCAAGTAATAACTCTCAAAAATTTATTAATATTTATAGAGGCAATTAATGAATACATTTGTCATACAGGATATTTACATAATGGCCACAGTAGCTGAGATGTTGTTAAGAATATCGAGATAGGGCTTCCCTGGTGGCGCAGTGGTTAAGAATCCGCCTGCCAATGCAGGGGACACGGGTTCGATCTCTGGTCCAGGAAGATCCCACATGCCGCAGAGCAACTAAGCCCATGTGCCACAACTACTGAGCCTGTGTGCCACAACTACCGAAGCCCACACACCTAGAGCCCGTGCTCCGCAACAAGAGAAGCCACTACAATGAGAAGTCCACACACTGCAAAGAAGAGTAGCCCCGCTCACCACAACTAGAGAAAGCCCATGCGCAGCAACGAGGACCCAACGCAGCCAAAAATAAATAAAATTTAAAAAAAGAATATCAAGATATTGTAAACACTCAGAAGTGTAACTTTCTACTCATATTTGAAGATCATGTCATGAATCCATACCACAAATATCTGAGTCCAACAATTGCCCTACTGTAGGTGCTGGGGATAGAGAGTGAATAAAATAGATAAGGACCCCACCCTCATGTAGCAGGTACTCCAGAGGAAGGCAGGAAATAAGTAGTTAAATAAAATAATTTCAAATGGTGGCAGAGGCTTCAAAGAAAAGAAAATGGAGAAATGGGTAGGAAGCAGCATGTTTGAGGGAAAACGAGAAGGCTGGTGTGGAAAAGCATAAAGAACAAGGGGAATGAAGTATGAGGTGAGGAAAAGAGGGTGGGAGCCAGACCATGACATCACGTGTAGCTTCCATCCTAAGTGCATTAGTGTGCTGTTGACTCTTTTAAACTGAAGTAAAACATACATTGTAAGGTGCACAGAAAGTGCACCACTTGATGACAACATGCACACAACTCAGGAAACAACCACCCAGTTCAAGATACAGAACATTTCCAAACCTCAGATGCTTCCCTCATGCCACTTCTCTGCCTAGCCATCCCTCCACCCCAGTCCCCAGCAAAGGTAAAGACCAAGTAACCACCAGCTGGCCTTCTTTCACTACAGATTAGTTTTTCTTATTCTTGAACTTATAAATCGAATCATACAGTACAAACTTTTGTCTGTCTTCATTTGTCTGTTTGAGAGATTCATCTTTGTTGTTGCATGTGCCAGTAGTCTACTCTTCTTTTCTTTTTTTGGCTGCACCGTGCAGCTTGTGGGATCTTAGTTCCCGACCAGGGATGGAACCCAAGCCCCCTGCAGTGGAAGCATGGAGTCCTAACCACTGGACCGCCAGGGAAGTCCCAGGAGTCTACTCTTTTCTATTACTTGTTATATAAATACATCATAGTTTATCTATTGTACTGTTGATGGCCATTTAGACTGTTGCCAATTTTTGTCTATTATAGATAAAGCCGCTATAAATATTCTTGAACATCTTATAGTGGACATAGGCACTCATTTATCCTGGGTGTATATATATACCCAGGAGTGGAATTGCCAAGGTCATGGGGTAAGCATATGTTTAGCTTTCTTAGCTAACACCAAACAATTTTCCGAACTCATTACATATTCCCTTCCACTAGCAGTGTCTAGAGTCCTAGTTCCTCTATATTCTCAGCAATACTTGGTATTGTCAATCTTTTTAACTTTTAAAATTGTAGCCATTCTGGCAGGTGTGCAGTAATCTCTCATTGTAGCTTTAATTTTACTTTCCCCGATGGTTAATGATGTCAAACACCTTTTCATATTCCAACCGTCTATTTGGATTTTGACTTTTGATAGGTTTAAAGCAGGAGATTGACCCAATGAGTAGCTTTTAAAATATCTCTCTGGGGAATTCCCTGGCGCTCCAGTGGTTAGGACTCCGAGCTTTCACTGCTGAGGGTGTGGGTTCAATCCCTGGTCAGGGAACACAGATCCCGCAAGCTGTGGGGTGTGGCCAAAAAATAAAAAATGAACTTAAAAAATAAACTCTCTCTCTGGTTGTTCTGTGGAGGGCTGACTCCAGGGAGCCCAGTGGAGACAGAGGGCACTTTTGAAAGCCGATTATGTAGTCTGGGAAGGAGATGTAGGTAGCTGAGACTAGCAGTGGCAAAGAAGTTAGAAGTGAAAAGATTCAAGCTATATTTTAGAGGAGGCCTGCCAAATGTACCCATAGGCTGGACGTGAGAGAGAAAAAGAGGAATCGACGATGATCTGAACAGCTGAATGGCCGGTGGTGCATTTTCCACAGGGTGGAAATCTGCGGGGGGAGCTGGTTCCTTGATTGTTAGAAGGAAAGTTGTAGGAGATGAAAGAAGAGACTGAATCACACCATAGCAAACTGTGCTACTTCCCGAATAAAAAAAAAAATCTGGACACAAACTGTGCTCAAAGGAACATTCTGGGCACTGAGAGAACTGCAGTGGACTTTGATTGGCTTCCCTGCCTTGCAAATGAGCTCTGTAGCACTGGGCAGTGTGAGTTTGCCAGCAAAACTTCTATAACTTCATTTATCACTCATGGCCTTGGGGTTTTATTTTTCCTTCCAAGAATAAGTACGTCTCCACAAGATGAAATGAAAAATCCAGAAATTTAAAATTAGATTAGTTTGGAAATTACTGGCGTTTTTCTTCTCGTGTAAGGTCACTCTGCCCTTTCAGGTCAGTGCTGGGGAAGTGACACATTTCTTTCCGTCTCACACTTCTGCTTATTTTCGTGCAATAAAAAAGCAAATCCTCAACATTTCAAATGATTCGTGCATGTGGCAAATATTTTTATTGTCATTTAAACCTTTAATTTGAAGTTATAGTATGTAAAAGGTAGGGTGTCAGACCACTAGTTTACCAGGCCACTTCTATGTGGAAAATTCTGTACTTGCAGAAACAATAAGCCGACTCTCCAAGTCTCCATGACGTTAGGCTGCCTGCTGCTTCGATTTGTGGGTGCTTTTCAGTTCTTAAACCGGTGACAATACCACATAAAAGAGGGACCTCACGATTAATAACGGCTTACTACAGATAGTCCCTGTACTAAACAACAGCCCTATGAGATATGCACTATTATTATCTCCATTTAACATATGAGAAAACTGACTTCAGTCATTTGCCCATGATCGCTTGGCTGGTAAGCGAGATCAGAACCCAGGTTTATGTGAATCTAAAATGAACTCTTTTGATGGCTCCCAAGCTGGGAGAGTGTAGAGTGGAAGTTAAACGTGTATCTGCCAGAGCCAGTCATCCTGGGTTCATATCACAGCTCTTCCACTTACTGGCTGTGGGTTCCTGGGCAGTCTGTGCTGGGGACCATCCTGGTACCTATCTCACTGGGTAAGGTAAGAATTAAATAGTTAACATATACAGTATACAACACTTAGAACTGTGCTTAGATTATGCTTTGAGAGTGTTAACAATTACTTTTTTTTTAAAAAAATAGCTTTATTAAGATATAATTCACATACTACAATTCAAACATTTAAAGTGTACAGTTCAGTGGTTTTTAGTATATTCAGAGTTGTATGACCATCATCACCATCAATCTTAGAGCATTTCTACCCAGAAAGAAACCCAGTCCCCATTAGCAAGCACTCACCACCCTTACCCTACCTCCAGCCGTAGGCAACCACTAGTCTACTTTCTGTCCTTATAGATTTATAAGAATCTATTGAATATACATTGCCTATTCTGGACATCACATGTAAATGGAATTATGTAATATGTGACCTTTTGTTTCCGGCTTCTTTCTCTCAGCATAATGTCTTAAGGTTCATACCTGTTGTAGCAGGTATCAATACTTCATTTCTTTTTATTGCCAAATAATATTGCATTGTATAGATATCTCATATTTTATTTACCCATTCATCAGTTGATGGGCATTTGGGTTGTTTCCACTTTTTGGCTAATATGAATAATTATGTTATGAATACTTGTGGACAAATTTCTATGTGGACATATATTTTCATTTCTCTTGGGTGTATAACTAGGAGTGGAATGGTAGCTATTACTTGGCACTGCTATCCTCTCTCTCTATATATATATATATATATATATCTGAAAACGCAGACAGATAATTCTCACAGATAAACACATACCTTAGTGTTTTTGTTCTAAGTGCCCTAATGAGGTAAGTATCCTTCCTATTTCACACCACAAATGAAGAAACCGAGACTCTGGGAGATTTGCCTTATTGTTTCTTGGTCTGCAGCTTTGCCCATGATATATACCCTTTTAAGCATGCCCTCCCCTCTGCACCTTGCCAATCTTTTGGGTTTCAGCTAAGACTCTACTTCTTGCCAGGAAACTTTGCTCAGATCCCACGGGTGGGTCAGGCGCTCTGCTCTGTGCCTCCATGATGTCCTGAGCATTGCTTTACCATAATCTTCGTCACTTTCTACTACACTTATCACAACTACCAGATGGTAGGACCCTAGGGAAGGAATACTGTCTTCCTCAACTGTGTCTTTCATACCAAGCACAAGCCTGGCATGTAGTGGTTGCTGAATAGATACCGGTGGAAGTTAAGAAAAAAGAGAGGAAGGAATCTGGTCCAGATACATGACAGAAAGTAAAACCTTTTCTGTCACATCATGCAGCCTCAGTTTGAATTGACAAAATAGAAAAACCAGGGAGTGATTATTCGGATCAGAAAAAAAAAAACCTTCACTTTATTAAATCACTGAGCACAGCCTTCTTATAAATAGTGAGACCTCCTGGGAGAATGTTGCCTAAAAGATGGTGTGTGTGCCATAGGGCAGTGGTCCCCAACCTTTTTGGCACCAGGGACTGGTTTCATGGAAGACAGTTTTTCCACAGACTAGGGAGGGGGAGATGGTTCAAGCGGTAAGGCAAGCGCTGGGGAGTGATAGGGAGCACTGGGGAGCGCTGGGGAGCTGTGGGAAGCACTGGGGAGTGGTGGGGAACGGTGGGGAGCGATGGGGAATGATGGGGAGTGGTGGGGAGCCATGGGGAGCGGTGGGGAGTGATGGGGAGCGATGGGGGCGGTGGGGAGTGATGGGGAGCGGTGGGGAGTGATGGGGAGCGATGGGGAGCAGTGGGGAGCGATGGAGAGCGGTGGGGAGCGATGGGGGCGGTGGGGAGTGATGGGGAGCGGTGGGGAGTGATGGGGAGCGATGGGGAGCAGTGGGGAGCGATGGAGAGCGGTGGGGAGCGATGGGGGCGGTGGGGAGTGATGGGGAGCGGTGGGGAGTGATGGGGAGCGATGGGGAGCAGTGGGGAGTGATGGAGAGCGGTGGGGAGCGATGGGGAGCGGTGGGGAGCGGTGCGGAGCGGTGGGGAGCCATGGGAAGCGGTGGGGAGCCATGGGGGCGATGGGGAGCGGCAGATGAAGCTTCGCTCGCCGGCCCGCCGCTCACCTCCTGCTGTGCGGCCTGGCTCCTAACGGACCGCAGACCCGTACCAGGCCCCGGCCCAGGTGTTGGGGACCTCTGCCATAGGGATACCCGGGATGGTTTTACTGGTGCATGAGGACATTTTTTTGCTTAATAGCTAATTATTTATCTCAATCTATATTAGAAATAAATATAACTAGGATATCAAACCTTTTATATCATTGTTCAGGAGCAAGCTAAAGTCTTTTTTTAAAAATTAGGACTATTCAAAATGTGTATTAACAGTGGTAAAGATGAAACACAGACAGCAAACATTGTGTAGATGGTACAAGAGAATTCAAGTTTAAGGACACTATTTAAGGACATTTAAAATATAAAATGTACAAAGTACACTTTATAAAGCTAAGCTTTCTCCAGCTTGACTGGGAACATGGATCACCTGCAATCTTCCTAAAATTCAGATTTTGATTCAAATAGGTGTTATGGACTGGAAGTTTGCATCTCCCAAAACTCATATGTTGAAATCTAATCCCCAGGTATTTGGAGGTGAGGCCTTTTAAGAGGTAATTAGGTCGTGAGGGTGGAGTGCTCATGAATGGGATTAGTGCTCTTATAAGAAGAGGCCAGAAAGCTAGCTCACTCTCTTCCCACCATGTGAGGACACAGCAAGGAGACCGCCCTCTGTAGACAAGGAAGAGGGCACGCACCCAGAACCTGACCAAGCTGGCGCACTGCTCTGTGACTTGCGGCCTCCAGAACTGTGAGAAATAAGTATTTGTTGTTTAAGCCACCCGTCTGTGCTAAATTGTTATAGCAGCCCGAACAGGCTAAGCCAGTAAGTCTGGGGAAGGAACTGAGATCCTGTATTTCCAACAAGCACCCAGAGGATGCTGACCCTGCTGATCCCAGGCCACACTCAGAGCAGCAAGGTCATAAAGCATAAATGAAAGTGTAAAGTATTGATAATAGCAATACTACTACCTGCTGTCTTTTCAGTTCTACTAGGTACTGGGTACTCTTCTAGGTGTTCGATAGATGTTAAACTTATCAATGCTCACAAAAATCCTA